>NC_063349.1:42679780-42721265 GCF_021869965.1 Rhincodon typus
ATTTATTTCAAAACCCCCTTCCCCTCCCCCTTTTCTGATGAAGGGTCGAGGCCCGAAACGTCAGCCTCTCTGCTCCTATGATGCTGCTTGGCCTGCTGTGTTCATCCAGCCCTGCACCTTGTTGTCTTGTTACTGATACAATTGTTTTTTTCCCTCCTTCTGAACTCTGTCACATCTCCCACCACAGGGTTTTCTGTTCCTAATACTGATTTCTGGCTTTCACAGTCCTTTGCTTTTCATTGAAAAGGAAAGCAATGAGCTTGGTTGAGCAGCTCCATATCATTATTTTCAAGGTTCCATTGTTTCGCTTTGCTTCTGTAAATTTTCCCTCAAGGTTACTATTAAAAATAGACATGAAAAGCCAAAGGTAATGTTCATGAAAGGGAAGTTAGACATTGCTATGAACTTTACTGATCCTCTCTCACAGGCAGTGAGCTCACTGTTAGTGTACTACAGTTCATTGCATTTTGCATTCCTCAGTTCTGCTACCACAAAAATCTGTGTCTTTTTTAGTAATGGATGAAAATCATTCAAACACTTTGTCATTATAAATCCAGACTAAACTGAAGTATTGTAAATCAAGTTCAAAATTTTTCAAAATACTGTCATCCAATAGAAGATCACAGATGTATTACAGCATAGAAGGAGGCCATTGTGTCTACACTGGCTCTTCAAATGAGCATCATTACCCACTGTCATTACTTCCTGCTTTTCTTCATACCCTTGCAAATAATTTCTGTTCAAACAATCATTTTGTACCCTCGTGAATGTCTCAATTTAACCTACATCCACCACACTTCCAGGCAGTGAATCCCACACCCAAAGTACACATTGAGTGAAGCAGATTTCTCTCACCATAACATTTGCTCCTTTTGCAAATCATTTTAAATCTACACCCTCTGGTTGTTATTCCTGATTTCTACTTCATCCGCTCTATCCAGCCCATCCATGATTTTGAAAATCACCACTTTTCCTTCTTTCTCCTCAAAAACAGTCCCAATGTCTTCAAACAATCCCTTAACTGCATTTCCTTCCATTTCAGTTTGCTGTATGTAACAGAGGATGGTGGAGATGTTGGTGTGATGGCAATGTTGCCAGACCAGTGAGCCAGCGGCCCAGGCTAATGTTCTAGGGAAATGGGTTCAAATCCCACCACAGCAGACGGGAAAATTTAAATGCAATTATTTAACGAAGCTGGAATTGAAAGCTCGTCTCAATATAGTGCTGGTGAAATAGTCATGAAGAGCCATCTGGTTTAGAGTTAAATAACACAAGGGAAAATTTGTGGAAAGAAGGGTATAATCCAAATTTAGAATCCAAGCTTTTAGATTTCAGAGATGAAGCAATAGTGTAGGGGTAATGTCGTTGGACTAGTAATCCAGAATTCTAGGCTAATGATAGGGGTGCATGGGTTTAATTCACCACCATGACAAATAGTGAAATTTGAATTCAATGTAAAAAGCTGGCCTACTGCAGGCCAAATAAGTACTGTTAATTGCTGCAAAAATCCATCTGGTTCACTTATGCCCTTTAGTGAAGGAAATCTGCTGTTTTTGTCTGGTCTGGCCTACATGCAACTCCAAGCCCGTGGCAATGCTGTTGACTTTGCTCTGCTCTCTGGGCAATTTGGAACGGGCAATAAACGCTGGCCTAACCAGCATTGTCCCCCTCCCAGGAACAAATTTTTAAAAGATGGGTAAATTAAACATGTTGAATGTGACATTTGTGTTGCCCTGTAATTTCAATGCTAATTTTCACATCGGACTTTTACGTTTATTGGTAAAACAATGAGATGGACAGCCAGGTTTGTGAGCATTTTACTTTCTGGGTAGTTAAATGTGGGAGATGTTCTATAAGTAACTATACATGTGCAAAGACTTCCCCAGATTTTGCAGGCTGCATTTTCCACTAAAATTAGTAAAAATGGATAAAGCAGTGTCACCAATAACCTCATCTGTGGATCATCGGTCACTTTTATACTTTCAGGGGTCGTGGGATTTGCTGGTAAGTCCAGCATTTGATGCTATGAGGTCATCTCAGAGGTCAATTAAGATCCAAACACATAGTGGTGGGTCTGGAGTCACATGTAGGTCAGACCAGGTAAGGGCTTCCTTCCTTAAAGGATACAATTGAGCTAGACGGTGACAATTTTATAACAATGCTTACAGCTTCTACAATCATTGACAGTGGTTATATGCTCACCAGTCTTTTGGTTTACTTTTGTTTAATGGAATTTCTCCATTTCCCATTGAGAGATTTTAACTCATGCCCCCAGAACGTTAGTCTGGGGTTTGAATCCTTAATCCAACAATGGTGGATCTGTCTGCTGCCCACCCACCCCCCACTCCCACTCCACTGAAAGCCAGAAATTAAGTTGCCACAGTTTCAGAGGTTTTGGTATCTCTAAAGAAAGGTCACTGGACTTGAAACGTTCACTCTGTTTCTTTCTCCACAAGTGCTACCAGATGTGCTGAGTTTCTCCAGCAATTTTTGTTTCACTTTGACTTCATAGGACAGCCCGACTCAATCAAATGTCAAAAACAAAACAAAAGTCTCCCTCTCTCAACTATTGATGTTTCCCTTAAGATTTAAAAAAATCCATTTCCAGGACCCTCCAGCAAAACCTGAAGCCCTATTATTTAACTCGCAGGGTCGCCAAACAATCTAAACTTTTAAAAAAATCCATAAATGGTGCACACGAAACCTTGTAGTTCTAGAGTAGGCCTTGAAAACTGTTTTAAAAGGAATCACCATGGCTACAGAAATGCTCACAAGTTAATTATTAACTTCAGATGCACAGAAATCCCACTGGTTACTAACTGAAAAACCAGAAACCCAAATTTACAATAAATAATATTTTTAAAATGTATGTAAATCTCACAGTTCACTGTAGAAACTTGGACCTTAATCTGCCAAAAGATTGAGTTTTCAAGACTGAGCATGATAGCGTTTTTTTTAAAAGATCTGGATCAAAGGTAGAAAAAAGATAATGGAGAAGCTGAATATGTGGAAGGATAGCCTTTGATAACCGTAATGAAAGCAAATATTTTAAAGCTCAGTTACTGCTGTGATGTAGCTAATTTGCAACACAGCTGCTGTAAGGAACATTGCAGTAAGTTGGGGAGATGATAGTGCTTATGTACTAATGCAGAACTCTAGGCTAATTGTCTGGGACATCCTTTTATCAAATTTATGAAGGGATATGCTGTGATCACTATCCTGATGACATTACTTAGGTTTGAATGAGGCTGTTCATGCAAGGTTGTTTATGTCAAATTCCTTATAATATACAGATATTGTTTCAGGTGCGATCCCAAATTTGTGTCCTTTTGATCTTGGTTTCTTACATTACAACAAGGACTACACTTCAAAAGTAATTCAATAGATAGGCTCGAGTTGTTTTCCATTGAATAGAGGAGTCTGAAAGGTGACTTAAGTGAAGTATACCGCGTTATGAAGAGCTTGGATAGAGTGGACAAAGGAGACTTATTGCCTCTAGCGGAGAGAAGACAGGGATTTATGGTGATTGGTAGAGGATCAGAGGAAACCTTTTCCACCCAGAGGGTGGTGGGTGTCTGCAATTCAGTGCCAAGTTTGGCAGTTAAGACAAAAACCCTCAAATCATTTAAAAAAAAAACCTGAATCTGCACTTGAACCTCTTTAACCTGTAACACTACAAACTGGAATTAGAATGTGTACCTAATTTTTTTATTTGGCCAGTGTAGTCACAGTGGGCTGAATAGCCTCCTCCTAAGCAGTAACTTTTCTATGGAAGCACTTTGGGATGTCCTCAAATGGTGAAAGGCACTATAGCAATGCAAGATTGTTATTTTATTTCCTTTTCCTTTTCCACGAGTTTAAATAGCTTTACTGATTTTTTTTGAGGTTACCAAGTCAATAACTTTATCTGGCTCTTGCCCGATAGGGTGCACAAGATTGTCTGTATAGAAAATCATGCACAGCATATCTGTGGCAAGTATCATAAGCCACAATGGGTTGAATTTACAAATGCTTTTTAAGTTTAAAAAGATTTCAGCCACTTCAAGGTTTCTTTCTGCCTGATTCCAAGCAGCAGCCAACATTTCACAGATTACTCATTGTCATTCAAATGTAGATTCGTAGTGCTGCCTGGCGTGAATTCTGTCCATCAAAATCACAAGTGGAGAAAAAGGAAATTGCTTTCTTATGGTGCATTTTCGGATCTTTGTTTCCCATTGGAACAATCTCCTCACCTCAAATGCAGCCTAAAACTTCTAACGGGGTGGAGGGATGCTGTTGACCAACTGGATGCTCTGTCAGCTGATAATGCTTCTGTATGAGAAGAGCTATAAAGAGAGCAAGGCCAATATTTATTGTCCAACTCATTTTGCTTTTCAAAAGCTGGTGGTGAGCTGTTGTCTCAAACTGACACAGTCCTTGGGTTGTAAGGTCACCCACAATTCTGTCAGGGAGAGAATTTCTAGTCTTTGACCCAGCTGAAGGAATGGTGATAGATTTCCAGGGAACATTGGCGAGTGGCTTGGAAGGGAATTTGAAGATGGTAGTGTTCCCTCCTTTCTACTGCCATTGTCCTTCTAGATGATATTGGTTTCTAGTTTGGAAGGTGCTGTGATGAGTTGTTGCAGTGCAATTTGTAGCTGGTACACACTGCTGACACTGTGTGTGGGTGGTGAAAGGAGTGAATATTGAATGATGGAAAGACTGCAGCCATGCACAGCAAGATCCCAGAAGCCACTGTGGGAGATGTGTGGTCAGATGGTCTGTTTTACTTTTGTGATTCAAGTTGAATATACTGGAGATATTTTACTGACACCAACATGAGCAGACACCTGAAAGATGGCACCTCTGACAATGCAGCACATACTCAGTAGTGCATGCCAGCCTGGATTGTGTATCCAGGTCTCAGACTGTGCCTTGAACCCGTGCCTATTCTGAAACAGAATGAGAATGATACATGTTGAGACTCAACTAACACAGGTGCTCACTACAACAGTTTACTTTCATTTTGCTTTCCAATTCTAACACCACCAAATGATCATGAATTGACCTTGTCTGTTGCAATTATTCCCAATCCTGCCTTTCCCAAAACAGGTCAATTAAGAGACAGAGATAGTAGGAACTGCTATTTTCTGAAGAAGGGTCTAGGCCCGAAACGCCAGCCTTCCTGCTCCTCTGATGCTGCTTGGCCTGCTGTGTTCATCCAGCTCTACACCTTGTTATCGCAAATAAGAGACAGGCCTTACTAATTACTTCTGTGACTTTCAAAACTGAATTCAATAAGAACTGTTTATATTTTTTTAAAAATGCTGCAAATACTGGAAACCTAAATAAAAACAGAAAAAGCTGGTGGCACACGTTATGTCAGTCAGCTTGTGGAAAAAGAAGAAAGAGATTAATGTATAAGGGCCCACAACTGATAAATTAACCTGCCAGTTTACAACGCACTCTCTAGAAGAGAGAATCACACAACAACACTCCATAAAGAGCACAGCAGAAAAAGACTTGGAGTATAATAAAATTAGAAAATCCATGAACAGGAGAATAGGTCAAGCAGCGTCTGTGGAGGCCGTGGGATGAATGTAGGAGAAGATGTTTCCACTAGTGGCTGAATGTAGTTATAGGATCAGGGACACTCATTTAAAACTGACGTACAAAGGAATTTCTTCTCCCAGAGGATAATGAATGTTTGGAACTTTCTAACCCAGAGAGTCATGGAGGCTAGATCACTGAAAGTATCAAAGAGAATGTTGTTAGATTTGAAATATCGAAGCGTTGAGGGCTATGATGAGCTGGCATAAAAGAGGAGCTGAGACAAGGAGGAAATAAACCATGATCTTACAGAATGGCGGGACTAGGCTGGAAGGGCCAAATGGCCTATTCTTGCTCCTATTTCTTACTACCTAAACATTTCAGACCTTTGTGACCCTTTGAGAACCCTAAGATCATCTCTCCTCAGATACTGGTTGAGTCACTCAGCACCTCAACTTTATTTAGAACGTCCAGCATTTGCAGCATTTTGCTTTTTATCGCGACTTTTCTCCAAATTCCTGTCAGGCTGGAGAGAGAAATGGAGAGAAATAAAAGTGCAATAGCTGCTACCTGAAACTGAAACAGAAAATACTCATCATATCTATAACCCTGCATGCAGGTCATATCGCATGATCTGATCATTTCACTCTGGGAAATCTAGTCTGAACCCACATTACTTATAACTTAACAGTGTTAGGTTTGAATCTTATAATACTTATTAATTATCACTTAAGATTGCATTAGAAATTCATTAATTAGAGGGCTCGTTGAAACTTGCCCATCTCTATTCAAAGATTAATTACTGGATAAAGAGATTTCAGATCGTTAATCCCTTTGGCAGTTCAAATGATCTGGGAAGGTATATATATTTCCAGAAAAGTGTTGCTAAGCAGAATATTACAGGTGTGTTCAAAAACTGAATTGATTGAGAAGAACAGTACATTTGATCACTTTCGATCAGCAAGAAGTTCGGTAGCAGGAGGCCAGGATTGCAGGTGGCTGCTGCTTAAGTTCCATTACTAGCTTCAATTGACACGGAGTAAAAATAATTGCAATCTATGATGCTCAATAGCCACCATACAGTGCATCATCACTTGGGAGTCTTGGTCACAGAGTACTTGCCAAATACACAAGCATGCATAATGTTATAATCAGAAAACTGCATCATTTACAACATCAAACCATCCAAAAGTGCTTTATAATGAAATACTTTTGAAGTACAATCACAATAATGTACAAATCACTGCGACCAATTTAGACAATGCAAGCTCCTACAGCTAGTGGTGACTGAAGGACCAAATTATCTGTTCTTTTTCTGGTGCTGATTGAGTGACAAACAGGACATTGGGATTATTACGCTGCACTTTTGAACTGGCACTGTTGAAGCTTTCATTTGCATCTGAGGGAGAAGTGAGCCATACTTAATATCTTACTCAAGAGTCAGAACCTCCAATGCTGCAGCATTCCATCAGTATTGTTCCCAATGTGCGGCATCCCCCCGGGGCAATGTCGTCATGAAAGATCTTTTGCATAGCCTCTGATTTGTGTAAGAATTGAGCAAGATATTTTTGTTAAAATTATGATCACATTTTATGGAATGCTTTGGTTTTTTCTGTTAATTATTCATAGACTCAGAGTCCTCCAGCACGGAGACAGACCCTTTGGCCCAAACTGGTCCATGCTAACCAAAATGACCATCCACGCTAACCCCATTTTCCTGCACAGCCCATATCCTTCTAAACCTTTCCTACCCATATATTTATCCAAATGCCTTTTAAATGGTGTTAATGTACCTGCCACAACCACTTCCACTGGCAGCTCATTCCATATACGTACCAGCCTCTGTGTAAAAAAAGTTGCACCTCAGGCTCCCATGTATTCTTTCGCCTCTTAATTTAAATTGATGTCCTCTAGTCCTTAATTCCCCAACCCTGGGAAAAAGACTGAGTGCATTCACCCTATCCATGCCTCTCATGATCTTATACACTTCTTTAAGATCCCCCCTCAGTCTCCTATGCTCTAAAGAAAAAAAGTCCTAGCTTGTCCAGCCTCTCCTTATAACTCAGTCCCTCGAATCCTTGTAAATTTCTTCTGCACTCTTTCCACTTTAATAACATTCTTCCTACAGCAAGGTGACCAAAGCTGAACACAATACTCCAAGTGCAGCCTCATCAACATCCTGTATAACTGCAAGATAACTTCCCGACTTCCACACTCGATGTCCTGACTGATGAAGGCCAGTGTGCCAAAAGCCTTCTTCACTGCCCTGTGTACCTGTGACTCCACTTTCAGAGAATCGTGCACCTGAACTCCAAGCTCCCTCTGTTCCACTACACTCCTTAAGGCCCTAACATTCACCATGAAACTCCGACCTTGATTTGACTTTCCAAAATGCAACACCTCACACTTATCTCTTAAACTTCATTTGCTATTTCTTCGCTCACTTCCCCAGCTGATCAAGATCCTGCTGCAATTTCTGATAACCTTCTTTACTGTCCACAATACCACCTGTTTTAGTGTCATTCACAAACTTACTTATCATGCCTTGTACATTCTCGTCCGAATCATTGATATAGATAACAAACAGCAATGGGCTCAGCACCGACCGCTCAGGCACACCACTATCACAGTCTGACAAGTATCCTTCCACTATTACTCTCTGCTTCCTACCAATAAGCCAACTGCATATCCAATTTGCTAGCTCTTCCTGGATTTCATGCGATCTAACCTTCCAGATCAGCCTACCATGTCGAACCTTACCAAAGGTCTTACTGAAATCCATATAGACTATGTCTACTGCCCTGCCTCATCAACCTTCCTGGTCACTTCAAAGAACTTTAACAAATTTGTGAGGCATGATCTCCCACGCACGAAGCCATGCTGACTACTCCTGATCAAACCCTGTCTTTCCAAATGCATGTATATCTTATCCCTCAGAACCTTCTCAAATAACTTACCTACCACAGATGTTAAGCTTACTGGTCTATAATACCCAGGTTTTTCTTTGCAGCCCTTCTTGAATAAAGGCACAACATTTGCTACCGTCCAGTCTTCCGGGACCTCACCCATGGATAACGATGATGCAAATATATCACACAGGGTCCCTGCAATTTCTTCTCTAGCGTCTTGCAGGGTTCTTGGATATATCTGGTCAGGACCAGGAGATTTATCCATCTTCATACATTCTAATACTTCCAACACTTCCTGTACTGTGATATGCACTGTCCCTAAAATATCGCCACTAACTCTCCCTAGTTCCCAAGTCTTTATGTCTTTCTCCACTGTAAACACAGAGGAGAAATATTTATTGAGGACCTTGTCTGTCTCCTGTGTTAGGAAAATTAAAATTCCCCACTATGACAACCCTATTTCTCCTGCAAGTCTCCACAATTTCCCTGCATATTTGTTCCTCTCATTCCCAGTGACTATTTGGGGCCTAAAGTACAACCCCAATAATGTCACCATCCCCTTCTCATTTCTTAGCTCCACCCACAAAGCCTCACTGGATGATCCCTCAGTTATTTTATCTCTGACTACTGCTGTGATACTCCCCTTAATCAAAAATGCAACTCACCCTCCCCTCTTTCCTCCAACTCTGTCCCATCTAAAGGACCTGTACCCTGGCACGTTAAGCTACCAGTCCAGTCCCTCCCTTAGCCATGTTTCTGTAATGGCTATAATATTCCAGTCCCATGTACCTATCCACGCCCTGAGCTCATCAGCCTTACCTGTCAGCCCTTTCCATTGAAATAGATGCAACTTAATCCAACAGGCATTCCTCACTCCCTGTCCTGTTCCAGCCTGACCACATCATCCATAGAAACCCTACAGTGTGGGAGCAGGGCATTTGGCCCATCGAATTCACACCGACCCTCCTAAGAGCATCCCAACCAGATCCACCCCCTACTCTATCTCTGCATTTCTCGCCCTAGACACTATGGGCAATTTAACATAACCAATCCACCTAACCTGAACATCTTTGGACTGTGGGAGGAAACTGGAGCACCCAGAGGAAACCCACTCAGACAAAGGGAGAATGCGCAAACTTCACACAGATAGTTGCCCGAGGTTGGAGTCGAACCCGGGTCCCTGGCACTGTCTCTTCAACGTGCTATTACCGATTACTGTATCTCCTTCCAACCTAACACTTGCCTCTCTGCTGTTGAGGATGCCATCCCCCTGCCAATCTAGTTTAAACCCTTCGTTGCAGCACTAGCAAACATGTCCGCTGGGATATTGGGCCCCCTCCAGTTTGGGTGCAACCCGTCTCTCTTGAACAGTTCACCTCTGCCCCAGAAGAGATCCCAATGATCCAGAAATCTGAATCCCTGCCTCCTGCACCAATTCTTTAGCCACACATTCATCTGCCACATCCTCCTATTCTTACCCTCACTAGCCTGTGGCACTGGAGGTAATCTAGAGATTACAGCTGACAAGGTCCTGGATTTTAACTTTTTTCCGAGCTCTCTATAATCACTCAGCAGGACCTCATCCCTATATCTAGCTATATCATTTGTGCCAACATGCACAATGACTTCTGGCTGCTCACTGTCCCCCTCGAGAATGGTCTTGACATGCTTGACCCTGGCACCTCGGAAACAATACGCCATTCTGCATTCCTGTTTGCAGCTACAGAATCTCCTGTCTGTCCACCTAACTATTGAGTTCCCTATCACTAAGGTCCTGTTTACCTTTACTCTTTCCCACTGTGCCCCAGAGCCAGTCATTGTGCCGCTGACCTGGCTACTGGTGCTTCCCCCGAACGGTCAACGCCCCCCAACAGTTTCCAAAACGGTATACTTGTTTTCAAGGGGAATGGCCACAGGGGATTCCTGCACTCTCTGCCTACTCCCGTTGCCTTTTCTGGTGGTCACCCAGCTATTCTCTTCTGCACCTTCGGTGTGACCACCTCACTAAGACTCTTATCTATGACGCGCTCAGCATCTCGGATGATCCTGAGTGCATCCAGCTCCGGCTCCCTAACACGGTTTCCCAGGAGCTGCAGCTGGGTGCACTTCCCACAGGTGTAGTCATCAGGGACGATGGAAGTCTCCCTGAGCCCCCACATCCTGCAGGAGAAGCACGCGACTGCCCTAACTGCCATCTCAAATGCTCTAAAACTAAAGAGGTAAGATAAAAGGACTTTACCTGTACTTTTTGCTGAGCCGCTGCTCACTGGAGCCTCTCGAGCCAACACCTTACTTCTCATTCTGCTACCAACAAATCTTCAATAGCACGTCTCTTTCCCCATTTTTTTGGGTTACAGGACAAAGGGCAGAGGGAGACACTATGGTAATGTTTGGGGCTTAAGTACTCCTTAATACCAGGCCCATAACAATCCACTCCTCAATGCAGGTGACTGCTTCCAGGCTCTAATGTATGTGTGAAAGTGCTGCCTCTCCCTCACAGTCGCCCTCTACTGGATGCCCCTCTACAATATTCATTGTATGTTTCTGGGAATACTGGCAAGGCCAACACTAATTGTCTGCTCTTATCTATCTTGAGAACATGGTGATGCCTTCTTAAACTATTGGTAGCAATTCAATAAGGTGCAATGATTTATCAGACGACATCAAAGGGCTTCGAAGAGTCAACCATGGACTAAAGTCACTTATACTTCAGACTTCATAATGTCTAAACATTTCTTTCCCAAAATGATAGCCGTGGAACCAACTGGATTTTTATGACAATTCAACACCTTCACAGTCATTTTTGCTGATAGCAACTTTTTTTTTATTTCCAATCTGTTTAAATTGCTGTAGGGGATTTGAACTCACTGAAGGATTGGTCTAATAGCATGAACACAGTACACAACAAATTGCACGACTTTGGAAAATATATGTAAATAAATGACATCTTGCCAAACATTTTGTAATAAGGTCAACACTTCTTTAAAATTAATCTTTTGTTCCCTAATGCTCTCTTTTATTACCCCAATGCCTTGATTCTCGGCTGAGAACCTCATAACACATTGTTCAATAGACTGTACTTAACAAATCTGAAGATTAATTTGCAAACAAATGTTTTTTTATATAAAGTTTACAAGTTGAACCAAAGCTAACAAAATGTGTATCCAAGGTCTGCACCAGCAACAGCATAATCCAATAAAATATACTTTATTGTGGGTGACTTTTCAAGACCTGAATGATGCCAAAGCAAAGTTTGAACTTGAGTTTAAATAAGTTTAATAATTTTACAACACAATTAATTTTGTCTGAAGTGAACATTTCATTGGAGTCTCCAAAGTCATCACTGGCATGTGCAATGATCGTATAATTTCAGCTCTTTGCCCATCC
This sequence comes from Rhincodon typus, assembly GCF_021869965.1. NCBI lineage: Eukaryota > Metazoa > Chordata > Chondrichthyes > Orectolobiformes > Rhincodontidae > Rhincodon > Rhincodon typus. The sequence goes on from NC_063349.1 coordinate 42,691,606, forward strand.
AGATAGACACTGAAAGGTGTCTTTCACGATGACCCTGAGACTGAAATTTCACAACTTCAGTACTCCCAAAGCATTTTCTAGCCAACGGATTACTTTTCAAAGTGTAGTTACTGTTGAAATGTAAGAAAATCAGAGCTAATGTGCACACACAAAGCTCCCACAGCCATTTCATAAATGGCTGGATAACCTGGTTTTAAGCTTTGGTCAAGGGATAAATATTAATCAAGATGTCAGGGAGAACTCCCTGCCTTCAGTTTCTCCATTGTCTCCCAATTTCCCTCTTGTCTCTCCTAATCTCCTTCTTTCCCTTCCAGACTGCATTCTGCTCACCTCCCCCTTGTCTTTCCTGATTACATCTACCCGACCTGGTCACACCCACCCCTATCACAAATGCTCAGTTCCTTACGCTTACCCCTGCCCCCTCACCCATTAACTGCCCCCACTTCACCATGCGGACTATTGTCAGCACTCCAAAACTCCAAAGCCATTTTGCTGCTGGTCCGATTGAAATCGTGCCCAAGACCTAATATCTGCAAAATTTCCAAGCCATGGTCTGTGTCAACCATGGTGCTAGTCATTTACAGAATCACAGAATTACAGTGCAGAAAGAGGCCATGTGGCCCATTGTGACTGCACTGGCTCTCCAGTGAGCAGCATTACCAATCGCCTCCCTTCTGCTTATCAACGTGTCAATGTTCATGGCTTTGGGCCAAGCTAGGGTGGAAGCTTAGAACTAGAACAAACAGAGTTGTTATCTCTGGTTTGTTACCCGTGCCACGTGCTAGCGAGGCGAGGAATAGGGAGAGAGAGCAGTTGAACACGTGGCTACAGCGATGGTGCAGGAGGGAGGGATTCAGATACCTGGATAATTGGGGCTCATTCTGGGGTAGGTGGGACCTCTACAAACGGGATGGTCTACACCTGAACCAGAGGGGTACCAATATTTTGGGGGGGAAATTTGCTAATGCTCTTTGGGAGGGTTTAAATTAATTCAGCAGGGGGATGGGAACCTGAATTGTAGCTCCAGTGTACAGGAGGTTGAGAGTAGTGAGGTCATGAATAAGGTTTCAAGGTCGCAGGAGTGTACTGGCAGGCACGGAGGTGGTTTGAAGTGTGTCTACTTCAACGCCAGGAGCATCCGGAATAAGGTGGGTGAACTTGCAGCATGGGTTGGTACCTGGGACTTCGATGTTGTGGCCATTTCGGAGACATGGATAGAGCAGGGACAGGAATGGTTGTTGCAGGTTCCGGGGTTTAGATGTTTCAGTAAGATCAGGGAAGGTGGTAAAAGAGGGGGAGGTGTGGCATTGTTAGTCAAGGACAGTATTACGGTGGCAGAAAGGACGTTTGATGAGGACTCGTCTACTGAGGTAGTATGGGCTGAGGTTAGAAACAGGAAAGGAGAGGTCATCCTGTTGGGAGTTTTCTATAGGCTTCCGAAAAGTTCCAGAGATGTAGAGGAAAAGATTGCAAAGATGATTCTGGATAGGAGCGAAAGTAACAGGGTAGTTGTTATGGGGGACTTTAACTTTCCAAATATTGACTGGAAACGCTATAGTTCGAGTACTTTAGATGGGTCAGTTTTTGTCCAATGTGTGCAGGAGGGTTTCCTGACACAGTATGTAGATAGGCCAACAAGAGGCGAGGCCACATTGGATTTGGTACTGGGTAATGAACCAGGCCAGGTGTTAGATTTGGAGGTAGGAGAGCACTTTGGTGATAGTGACCACAATTCGATTACGTTTACTTTAGCGATGGAAAGGGATCGGTATATAAAGCAGGGCAAGAGTTATAGCTGGGGGAAAGGCAATTATGAGGCAATTAGGCAAGATTTAGGATGCATAGGATGGAGAAGGAAACTGCAGGGGCTGTGCACAATTGAAATGTGGAGCTTGTTCAAGGAACAGCTACTGTGTGTCCTTGAGAAGTATGTACCTGTCAGGCAGGGAGGAAGTGGTCAAGCGAGGGAACCGTGGTTTACTAAAGAAGTTGAATCTCTTGTCAAGAGGAAGAAGGAGGCTTATGTAGAGATGAGGCATGAAGGGTTAGTTAGGGCGCTTGAGAGTTACAAATTAGCCAGGAAGGACCTAAAGAGAGAGCTAAGAAGAGCCAGGAGGGGACATGAGAAGTCTTTAGCAGGCAGGATCAAGGAAAACCCTAAAGCTTTCTATAGATATGTCAGGAATAAAGGAATGACTAGAGTAAGATTAGGGCCAGTCAAAGACAGTAGTGGGAAGTTGTGCGTGGAGTCCAAAGAGATAGGAGAGGCGCTAAATGAATATTTTTCGTCAGTATTCACACAGGAAAAAGACAATGTTGTCGAGGAGAATACTGAGATACAGGCTATTAGACTAGACGGGATTGAGGTTCATAAGGAGGAGGTGTTAGCAATTCTGGAAGGTGTGAAAATAGATAAGTCCCCTGGGCCGGATGGGATTTATCCTAGGATTCTCTGGGAAGCTAGAGAGGAGATTGCAGAGCCTTTGGCTTTGATCTTTATGACGTCATTGTCTGCAGGAATAGTGCCAGAAAACTGGAGACTAGCAAATGTTGTCCCCTTGTTCAAGAAGGGGAGTAGAGACAACCCTGGTAATTATAGACCAGTGAGCCTTACTTCGGTTGTGGGTAAAGTGTTGGAAAGGATTATAAGAGATAGGATTTATAATCATCTAGAAAGGAAAAATTTGCTTAGGGATAGTCAACACGGTTTTGTGAAGGGTAGGTCGTGCCTCACAAGCCTTATTGAGCTCTTTGAGAAGGTGACCAAACAGGTGGATGAGGGTAAAGCGGTTGATGTGGTGTATTTGGATTTCAGTAAAGCGTTTGATAAGGTTCCCCATGGTAGGCTATTGCAGAAAATACGGAGGCATGAGATTGAGGGTGATTTAGTGGTTTGGATCAGAAATTGGCTAGCTGTAAGAAGACAGAGGGTGGTGGTTGATGGGAAATGTTCATCCTGGAGTTCAGTTACCAGTGGTGTACCGCAAGGATCTGTTTTGGGGCCACTGCTGTTTGTCATTTTTATAAATGACCTGGATGAGGGCGTAGAAGGATGGGTTAGTAAATTTGCAGATGACACCAAAGTTGGTGGAGTTGTGGATAGTGCGGAAGGATGTTGCAGGTTACAGAGGGACATGGATAAGCTGCAGAGCTGGGCTGAGAGTTGGCAAATGGAATTTAATGCGGAAAAGTGTGAGGTGATTCACTTTGGAAGGAGTAACAGGAATACAGAGTACTGGGCTAATGGTAAGATTCTTGGTAGTGTGGATGAGCAGAGAGATCTCGGTGTCCATGTGCATAGATCACTGAAAGTTGCCACCCAGGTTGATAGCATTGTTAAGAAGGCATACGGTGTGTTAGGCTTTATTGGTAGAGGGAGTGAGTTTTGGAGCCATGAGGTCATGTTGCAGCTGTACAAAACTCTGGTGCGGCCGCACTTGGAGTATTGCGTACAGTTCTGGTCACCGCATTATAGGAAGGATGTGGAAGCGTTGGAAAGGGTGCAGAGGAGATTTACCAGGATGTTGCCTGGTATGGAGGGAAGGTCTTATGAGGAAAGGCTGAGGGACTTGAGGCTGTTTTCGTTAGAGAGAAGAAGGTTAAGAGGTGACTTAATAGAGACATACAAGATGATCAGAGGATTAGATAGGGTGGACAGTGGGAGCCTTTTTCCTCGGATGGTGATGGCTAGCACGAGGGGACATAGCTTTAAATTGAGGGGTGATAGATATAGGACAGATGTCAGAGGTAGGTTCTTTACTCAGAGAGTAGTAAGGGCGTGGAATGCCCTGCCTGCAAAAGTAGTAGACTCGCCAACTTTAAGGGCATTTAAATGGTCATTGGATAAACATATGGATGATAATGGAATAGTATAGGTTAGATAGGCTTCAGATTGGTTTCACAGGTCGGTGCAACATTGAGGGCCGAAGGGCCTGTACTACGCTGTAATGTTCTATGTTCTAAGTGCTGGAAAGTGGGATTAGTGTAGGTCGGCATAGAATCAATGCAACTGAAGGGCTTCTCTGAGCTGCATGTTCGTATAACTCTATGTCCTTCTGGTCCTTTCTCCCTCAATCACCTCAACCACTGACTCTGAATTGTGGTGGCAAGCTCCACATGTTTAACCACTCTCAGAAAACTCGTTTCTCCTGAGTCCCTGATTAGATTTACTGGTGACCAATTTAAGTTTTAAGGCTCCTAGAATTATTTTTGAATTATCCTCAACAGTCAAGTGGAAGACTTTTACTCATCACAACAGTCACACATTCTGTCTTTGCAGAAACAAGGGATATGTGTGAATGAGTACACAGAACCCCATTTACTCTTACACTCAGCAGCCCCCTAGGCCATGCTCCCTGAGATTAAGACAAAGCTCATTCAAATTGCCCTTAAAGAGTCAGAGAAAGGCAGACAACAACCTGGGAAATGTTGGCTTACGTTCAGCCCTGTCTCTCCCTACCCTGTAAAAATGTGGCCGCCTTCCTTACCTGGTGACCAGGGTGCCCGGCCTGCGAAGTGCGTCTGTGCTGTAGCAGCTCTCCCTGAGCCCAAAGTTGCACTGTCCACCCGCAGGCTCAGTGGGTCAGTTGGAGTTCCCCTTAGCCCGGGCCGGCTGATGGAGGGCAGCTTCAGGAAAGTGACAGACATCCTCCTGCACAGTTGGAGAGAGAGACTTGCAGGTCAAACAAGCAGAGACCAACTGAGAAAGACAGCCTGTGCATTAGCGTCAACAGCTTGTATAGTTTGTGTTGCTACAGTAACCTGCCTTACTTTGGACGGGCTTCCAAATGCTTTATTCACTCCAACTACAATAGGTGTCAGATTGTCTGAGATATTACTTTGTCCCTCCAGCTTTATTTTACTATACGTTATACATGGATTACAACACAGAGACAAGCCATTCAGTCCAACAGGCCTATGCCACCCTATAGCTCTACATGACCTTGTAGCCTTTTCATTTACCTAGCAGTGAAAATGAATGTTTTAAAACAAAGCAGGACAGTGAAAGTCAAAATTGCTAGAGTACTTGGGATACACCCTAGGACAGTGGGAACAATCCATGGTAAGAATGAAAAAGAAACTTAGAGTACACCAAGTGTCGCACCTTTGAAGTGATGACTGTGTCATAGAGTCATACAGAACAGAAACAGACCCTTTGGTCCAACTCGTCCATACCAACCTTAACTGACAATAGTTGTCATGGCTATCATAAATGGGACTAGTCTTTTATTCCAGGTTTATTCATTGAATTTATATTCCACCAGCTTGCGTTGAGAGTTTGGAGTCCATATTCCAAGAAGCTAGTCCAGTAACATAGTGTACAAGATTATGAGGGGTAAGGAACAGCTATTCTCCTTAGTTGAAAGGTCAGTCACCAAGGGACACAGGTTTAAGGTGAAGGGCAGGAGGTTTAGGGGGGTTCTGAGGAAACTCCCCAGAATGTGGTGATGGTCTGGAATGCGCTGCCTGAGAGGGTGGTAGAGGCAAATTGCCCACATCCTTTAAAAAGGTACATGGATGAGTACTTGGCACATAACAAAATTCAAGGCTATGGCCCAACTGCTGGTAAATGGGATTATGTTGCAGGTCAGGTGTTTCTCACGTGTTGGTACATGCTCAATGGGCTGAAGGGCCTCTTCTGCACTGTATGAATCTATGACATTACCGCTGAATCTTCAATTACCCCATATGTATCCCACATTCTCAATACTCTTTGGATATGTATATGTCTAGTGAATTCTTTACTGGGTTTATTCGTGGCTATATTATATTTGTGGCCTTTGGTTTTGGTCAACTCCACAAACGGAAACATTTTTTCGATGCCTATCTAATGACCTCTCCATAATTTTAAAAGCATCTATCAAGTGATCCCTGATAAGCCTTGATTATTCTAGAGAGTTGACAAAAAATTGTAGATGTTGGAAATCCAAATCATAATTAAGAAATGTGTCAGAGCAGACAAATCATGGACACATTCTTATAGAAATCTGGAGCAGGATGAGATCATTCCACAATGTGAGAATGCTTCATGATTTAATTAGAACATGGCTGACCTATACCTCAACTCCATTTAAGTTAGTTCCATATCCAGCTGTCTGCAGAAGGCCATGAGTTCAACCAGACTGTGCTTGCAAAACCTAGAGCATGGTGTTCAATATTAGGCTTTATTCTGTAATTGGACAGCATTTACCAATAGTCCTAACTGCATGAAGAATTATGCTGGAAACCAATTTGAGATTATCAGTTGGGCTCGCAGTGGGATTCACTTGTGCGTGCTTTAAACTACATATTTTCACACACAAGATCTTGGTCTTTGTAGCCAATGGGAATATGTCTACACATTGCACTTTTTTTAATGATGAAAGAGTTATGGAAAAAATCTGTCCCTGCGACAAGCCCATCACAATAACCTGACCACTCAGAGTTGACCTGCCTGGTTTGAATTTAATTAATTAACTAAGATCGGTAATTTGCAACCGCTGCTGCATCTCCATGCCAACCATAATTCAACAACTGAGCACCCTTGTCTCATGCTGGATACATTGTCGCTTCCTTGCATTCCATGGTTTTCTTGTATTGCTGTCCTGAAGGGTGCAAGACAAAAAGTTTCAACTTCATGCCTCTGTTCAAGTTCAAGTTCTGCATGACCAAGCACTTAGTTCCATGCTCCTTGATACCTTATAGCAATCTATCAATCTGAGTCTATAATTTTTCAAGTGACCCTCAGAATTTGCTGCTTTTTTGAGGTGGGAGATGTAGATTTCCACCACTGTTGTTAGAAAAATATAGTCTCCAAGATTCCCCTGCAAGACACAAGCATTTTAGAGTAAAAGAGTTTTATAGCAATGAAAGAGGCTCTTCAGCCTCTCAAATCTGTACCAGTCATCAAGAACCTATCTAAGATAATCCCATTTCCCAGCACTTTGCCTGTAGCCTCATATGTTATGGCATTTCAAGTGTTTATCTAAATGTCTCTTAAATGTTGCAATGTTACCTGACTATATCACTCTTTCAGACAATGGGATACACACCTCTGTCTGGGTGAAATTATTGTTAAAACCCCCTTAAACCTTCTGCTCCTACCTTAAATATAACTGACCCCCATGAAAGGGGAAATATTTATTTCTATCAACTCTATCAATGCTCTCAAAATTTTGTACACTTAAATCAGCTCCCCTCTCAGACTTCTCTCAACGAATAACGCCAGCCCATGTAGTCTGTCTCCATTGATAAAACACTCCAGCCCAGGCAACATCCTGGTGAATCTCCTTGCAACCACTTCAGAGCAATCAAATCCTTCCTATAATGTGGAGACCAGACATGCTAATGGCACCCCAGCTGTAGCCTAAACAATGTTCTATACAGCTCAATTATAAGTTCCCAAATCTTGTCTTTTATACCTATATATAACAATATGAATCTTCAATTAGCATGTTGGCTGTTCTGTCACCGGGGTCAGTGAGTCAATTGTCTGAAATTGCTAATCTACCACCACCTCCCCCACAAGTACTGCAGTGGTTCAAGAAGGTACACCATCAGCTTCCAAGGATGCTGAGGATCGGTTGATGACTGCTAGCCTTGCTAGTGGCACTCAATTCCTGACATTGAAATTGCAAAAAGCCTGACGATATTTAAAAATATAAAAGACAGATTAAGATCCTCAGATCATTCCTACATTCCAAACATTGATTGTCTTTTCAAGTTAGGGTCGCTGAATAGCTTCTCATGATTATTGGCAGCCTTGTTGTCATTTTTTAATGCCAAGCTGAACTTTTGATCCTATATCCTCTTCCTCATCACCTGACACCTCTCTCTGTCTCAGCTCATCGGCTGCTCAAACTCTCTTCTGTGGCTCTGTTACCACTGGACTCAATTATTCCAGCGCTTTACTGGCCAACCAGCAACTTCCAGAAAGTTCAGTTCATCAGAAGCTCATTTCTCTAACCCACACCAAGTCCCTTTTTACCCATTACTGCTTGTTAGCTGTGATATGGAGGTGCCGTGTTGGACTGGGATGGACAAGGTCAGAAGTCACATGACACTAGGTTATAGCCTGGTGTATATAACGAAAGTAGGAAAGAACTTAAAGAAGGAATAAGAAGGGCTAAAAGGGGTCATGAAAAGGGGTCGTTAGCAAACAGGATTAAGGAGAATCCCAAGGCTTTTTATACATACATAAAATAAAAGGGTAGCCAGGAAATGGGTTGGCCCATTCAAGGACAAAGAAGGGAATCTATGTGTGGAGCCAGAAGAGGTAGGTGAGATCCTAAATGAATATTTTGTGTTGGTATTCACCAAAGACAAAGAATTGGTGGAGAATGATCTCAGGGAAAGGAGTGTCGAATTGCTAAGCCAAGTTGCTATTAAAAATGAAGTGTTGTGTGTCTTAAAAAATATTAAGGTAGATAAGTCCCTGGGTCCTGATGGGATCTATCCCAGAATACTGAGGGAGGCAAGAGAACAAATTGCTGGAGCATTGACAGACATCTTTATATCCTCTTTGGCCACAGGTGAGGTCCCAGAACACTGGAGAATAGCCAATGGTGTCCCAATGTTTACAAAGCGGATCAGGGATAATCCTGGAAATTACAGGCCTGTGAGTCTCACATCGTTGGTAGGGAAATTATTGGAAAAGATTCTCAGGGATAAGATCTACATGCATTTATAAGCAAATGGACTTATTAGTGAGAGACAGCAAGGTTTTGTGTGCATGCCTCACTAACTTAATTGAGTTTTTTGAGGAAGTGACGAAGATGATTGATGAGGGGAAAGCAGTTGATGTTGTCTACATGGACTTCAGTAAAGTCTTTGACAAGGTGCCTCATGGCAGATTGAAGTCCCATGGTATCAGGGGTGGGCTGGCAAGATGGATACAGAACTGGCTTAGTTATAGGAGACAGAGGGTAGCAGTGGAAGGATGCTTTTCAGAATAGAGGGTTGTTCCACAGGCATCAGTGCTGGGACGTCTGCTCTTTGTGATCTACATAAATGATTTGGAGGAAAAGGTAGCTGGTCCAATTAGTAAGTTTGCAGACAATACAAAGATTGGTGGAGTTGTGGATAGTAAGGAGGATTATCAGAGGATATAGCAGGATATAGATCAGTTGTTGGCATGGGCAGAAAAATGGCAGATGGAGTTTAATCCAGACAAATGTGAGGTGATGCATTTTGGAAGGTCACGTATAGGTGGAAATTATATGGCGAATGGCAGAACCCTTAGGAGTATTGATATGCAGAGGGATCTGGGTGTGCAGGTCCACAGATCAGTGAAGGTGGCAGCGTAGGTAGATAAAGTAGTAAAAAAGACCCATGGTATGCTTGTCTTTATTGGAAGGGGCATTGAGTGTAAGGATAGACAAGTTATACTGCAGCTTTATAGAACTTTAGTTAGGCCACATTTGGAATATTGCAGAAAGTTCTGTTCACCACACTACCAGAAGGATGTGGATGCTTTGGAGTGGGTTCAGAAAACGTTTACTAGGATGTTGCCTGGTATGGGGAATTTTAGCTATGAAGAAAGGTTGGATAGACTGGGTTTGTTTTCACTTAAATGCAGGAGATTGAGGGGCAACCTGATAGAAGTTTATAAGAAAGTGAATGGCATGGATAGAGTGGAAAGTATGAGACTTTTTCCCAGGGTGGAGGGGTCAATTACTAGGGGACACAGGTTCAAGGTTTGAGGGGGGGAGTTTCAAAGAGATGTGTGAGACACATTTTTCCTACAAAGGGTGGTATATGCCTGGAATGTGTTGCCAGAGGAGGTGATGGAAACAGACACAATATCAGCATTTAAGAAACACTTGGATGAATATGTGAATAGGAAGGGAATAGAGGGATACGGATCCTGTAAGTGAAGACAGTTTTAGTATGGAAGGGCAAATCTGTCAGTGCAGGCTTGGTGGGCCAAAGGGCCTGTTCCTGTGCTGTATTATTCTTTCTTCTTGGTTCTTCTTTATAGTCCAACAGGTTTATTTGAAATCACGAGCTTTCAAAGCACTGCCCCTTCATCAGGTGAAGTTAGTTGGGGATACAAACACCAGCAGATTCCTCTCTCAGCCATCCACCACCCTGACTTGGAAAAGTTTTATTATTTCTTCAGAGTCACCGGGTCAAAATCCTGGAACACCCTCCCCAACAGCACTGTGGATCTATGTCCACCAGTAGTACAAGAAAACAGCTCACCACCACCTTCTCAAGGACACGTAGGAATTGGCAAAAGTCCTGGCCCAGTCAACAAAACTCACATTCCTCGAATTAATAAGAAATATGGATCCAGGCCCATCAAAGGCTCCATTTCAAAATTCACATTCTTGCTTTTAGTGGCCTTAATCTTCCCTATCTCTGTAACTTTCGCTAGTGCAAAAGCCCTCCAACTCTGGCCTCATACACATGCCTAATTTTAATTGTTCTGCTATTGGCAGCTGGGTCCCTAACCTTTGCAATTCCTTCCCTAAAACTCTGTATCTCCCATTGCTAAAGCTCTTACAAGTTTTATCTTCTTCATCTTATTGACCAAATTTTTGGTCACCGATCCTAAAAGCTCCTCACATGGCTTGATGTCAAATTTTGTCTGATAACATTGCAGTGAAGCAACTTGGGATACTTCAGGATATTAATGACGTTATGCTAATGTAAATAGCTGTAGCCATATCTGACCAATGATATTTTCTTGTCTTTCAATTAGGTTCATAATCACATTGGGTGCAGGCCTGAGATATTACAAGAATTGGTAAATGGTGCAAATTGCTACCCTCCTTGGCATCCCATTCTGATTTGTTTCAGGGAGATGAGGATGTTAAAATCAGGGGTTAGTGACTGGAGATAGTTCAGGAAACTTTGCCATTACATACAGGACGCACAGCAGCTGAAAAAGGAAATCAACCAATTGATAGAGGGTCAACCACTTCAGGCATTAATCTCCCTCAGGTTTTGACAGGCGTGCCGTGTAATTCCAGCATTTTCCATTATTTTCTGTCATTATTGTTGGTAAGCTTTCAGCTTCTGTGGCACACTCGTCAGAAGTGATTATTGAAAACATTTTCTCCAGCTTAAATTAGTTGCTCAGTTAATTATGATTGATTTCATACTCGAGTTGAAAGGCAGGGACTTGACAGGTTTGATGCATAATCATCAAATTAATTTTCTCCTTCAGCATAAATAAACACATTGAGATGATGAAGAGACATGCAGATTGCTTTAAAAATTACACCTGCCTGGATATTTTTTTGTTACAGCTCTGTTCATAAGTGATGCAATCTTCTTCAAAAAATGTTTCTTTACAAAGTACAAGGTTTAACTTTAATAGGACTGACTTTCATTGGGGTATGTCCCATCTCATGGGTATAACTTCAGCAAAATTTTCACAATACCTCACTTGCACACACCAAGAAACTTATTCCCTTATGTCGGGGATGATCAACAGCGGCTGGACCTGCATAGACATGAGTTGGAAAAAACCGGGTTTATGAAATGGAGGCCGTATCATAGCATACCAATTATGAAGAGTGTTCATATACTTAGGGGAAGAACACACATTACAAGAATGAGGGATGACCTTACAGTATAATTTCAGCTTGCCCATTTACGATAGAGAGGGGAAGGAATCTCCTAGAGTCATAGAGGTTTACAGATTGGAAACAGGCCCTTCAGCCCAACCTGTCCATGGCACCCAGTTTTCACAACTAATCTAGTCCCTCTTGCCTGCATATGGTCCACATCCCTCCATACCTATCCCATCCATGAACCTGTTCAAATGTTTCTTAAATGATAATACTGTACTCGCCTCCACCACTACCTCTGCCAGCCCGTTCCAGACACTCACCACCCTCCGTGTGAAAAATTGCCCCTCTGGACCTTTTCGTATCTCTCCTCTCTCATCTTAAACCTGTGCCCTTTAGTTTTACACTCCCTACCATGTAGATGGTGAATCCCCAGGGAATTCTTTACTGCAGAGGGCAGTTGAGGCTTGGTCATTAAGTATATACAAGCCTGAAATGGGCAGATTTTAAATCATTAAGGGAAATCAAAGGTTATGGTGAAAAGGCAGGAGATCGTCGTTACAGATTACCAGATCAGCGCCAAGGTCTAATAGAGTGTCAGAGTACACTTGATGGGCTGAATAGCCTACTTCCTACATCTCATGGTCTTAAACCAGGCTGTGGGATCAGGCCCCGTTGCAGGACACAAGCACAAGATCCAGGCCAATGTTTGCAGGGCAGTGCTACACTCTCAGACACTACCTATTTCATTGGACATTAAAAGCTGAGGCTGCATTTACCTTCTCAGCTGGATGTAAAACATCCAATGGCTGTTATGACAAAGAAGAGTAGCAGAGTTTTCCCTGGTGTCCCTCAATCAACATCACTTTAAGTTACAATGATCCAGTCATTCTCATGCCTTTGTGGGAGCCCGCTGTATAGCTATTGACTTCCTTGTTCCCTACATTAGAAAAATCACTGCACCGCAAGAGTACTTTTAAAAAATTTGTTCCTGGTACGTAGGCATCGCTGTTTGGGCCAGTATTTATTGAATTTTTTAATTGCCCAGAGGGTAGTTAAGATTCAACCACTTTGCTATGTATTCTGGAGTCATATGTAGGCCAGACCAGGTAAGAATGGCAGATTTCCTTCCCAAAAGGGCTTTGGTGAACCAGATGGGCTTTTACAACTGACTGACAACAGTTGTGAGTTCTCCATCAGTGTAGCTTTAAATTCTAGAGTTTTATTGAGTTGAAATTTCACGATTTGCCATGTTAGGATTCAAACCCAAAACATTAGCCTGGGATTCTGGATTAGTAGCCTAATACTAATAATAGGGTGAGGCGATGGCCTAGTCATATTATTGCTGGATTGTTAATCCAGAGACCCAGATAACGTTCTGGGGATCTGGGTTCAAATCTCTCCACAGCAGATGGTGGAATTTGAATTCAATAAATATCTGGGATTAAGAATCTAACAATGACCATGAAACCACTGCCAATTGTTGGAAAAACCCATCTGGTTCACTAATGTCCTTTAGGGAAGGAAACTGCCATCCTTACCTGATCTGGCCGACATGTGACTCCAGACCTACAGCAATGTGGTTGACTCTTAACTGCCCTCTGGGCAATTAGGGATGGGCAATAAATGCTGCCTAGCGAGCGACGCCCTCATCCTGTGAATGAATAAAGAAACAAAACTATTACCACTTCCTTCTCATAAAGCACTATAAAGCATGACCAGAGGAATTGTGGAAGGTACTACATAAATGTTAGTAATGCATTATCTTTATACCGTCTTCTGAATCTAAACATTTGTCACAAATTGTATTCAATCTCATCCGGGGATTGGGGGGGGGGGGGGGTGAGTTGTTTGGAGAATTTAAAAGGGGAGTCTGCATTTTACAATTTTCTTTTGCAGCATCTAGCTACCAAGGTTGCGATGGCCAAATGGCCTTCCTGTACAGCTGCTGCTGTGTAAATCTACAATATTTGCAGATAATTATTTAAATTGTTCTGTAATCCCTGCAGCTCAGCGTTGACACTTAACACCTGCAGCAAATAATTGTGCATCTCATTTTATGATTGACGTGTCGGTCTCGATCCACCCCCCAATTCCAAAAACAACCCCTCCAACTCCATTCAGCAGGTCTAGGGATTACCCAATTCCCCAGAGCAGGAACGTGCCAATCCAGTCCACCACGTGTACAGACACCGCCTGAATGCAGCTGGCCTGAAATATTGCAGAACTTTCCGGGCTACAGTGTAGCTCCTGTCCCCAGCGAGACCTCACTGCGAGAGCTCATCCACTCCGAGCCCATGGTGTGCCCTCCGGGAGAATGTGGCAATCTCCCCACGCCAGGACCGGGAGCCCCAAACTCAGCCCAGCTATGAAGATCAACCCGCTGTTTCTGACCGACCCTGTGGATCTAAAAGGCTTCAAGGCAGCAGATCTGCAACTGCGAGACAAGAGTGTTGGACAGCTCCAGCCGGATTCCCTGGCGGTGACAGAGAACTCACCAGGAGTTAGACCCCGGGGCTCGTCTGGAACCGGACAAGGTAAGGGTTTACACAAAGAGAGACTTACAGACAGCAATGCACAGGCAGGGGAAAGAACAAAGGAGACAGATATTCAGTTACACGGAAACACACCGACACAAGCAGAGAGAGGTGGTGGACAGAAAGAAAGACTGAAACAGACACAGAAGCACACAGGGAGATAGAGAGAGATAGACACAGCAACACTGGGGAGAAGGAATTGGAGAGAGATACAGGGAAACAGAAGCAGAAAGAGAGATGGAGAGACAGCAGAACAAAGGGAAGAGAAACAGATATGTATATGTATGGAGAGAGAGATATGTGAAGGGACAGATACATTGGGAGAGAGGAAAATAGCAATCCTGATCCAGTGAGAAAGTACAAGAGAATATTCAAGCGATCGAACGACAAGGGAATGTGGGGAAAATTGGAGGCAAACATGTAAGGGTAACGTTTATTCCCGCTTTGCAAAAGAAAGCAAAAAGGCAGCCAATTAGGGATGATAGTGGAATGTTATCTTAATCTGAGGGTTTTGAATGTAATTCTACAGTAACTAAATTAAAGCGGATTTGCACAGGTTGAATAATGCAGGATTTGTGGGAGAAATCCAGCTATTACCCATTCACAGTTACCTGCAAAAACGATTAAATGTCTCAGGTCCACCCTCTATTATAACAAAGGCTTACTTTCTTGTGCTTTCTCCTGCATAATCTTTACATGGATCACATTCTATGTTGGCATTGAAATTGATGCCACACATTTATTTTGACATTTGCATTGTTTTAAGTAGAAAACATTGCATTAAATGCCTGGGCAAAGTATGTTAATAACTAACAGTAACCATTATGTTATATAGAAGGGCTTGGTTTGAGTGTACAGTGAGTGTGGGTTTAAAGAGGACTTAAAACGTAGTGGACTGTCAATGTGTGGCTGGGATGCTAATTGCTTCAGTAATTACTGTAAAGGACTGTTGATGTCAATGTTCCTGGTTTTAGTTTTCCTGATTGCCACTTACAGAGGAATGATTTGTAAAGAGTCATGAACTGTACCGGTTTTAACAACTGAACTGGCAAGCACAAAATTAATGAGTTTGCCATCAAGGCAAATCTATGAATTAAATAAAACATTTTATATTTCAGGCTTTTGGCAACAATGGGTCTGACTTACCGGTTTCGCTAATATCTTTCAGGATAGACAACTGTCACCCTTATCTGGACTGATCAACATATGACTTCAACCGCATAGCATGTGTTTGGCAACCAGAGCTCACTTTCTCCCTTCTGAGGCCAGAAGGTTGTGATTTCAAATCTCACTCCAGAGACTTGCGCACAACAATCCAGGCTGACATTGTAGTGTGGCACCGGGGGAATACTGCATTGTCAGACGTGCTGTAGATAAGATGTTAAATAGGTGTGCCTACTACCCTCTCAAAAATCTCAGTATTTCAATGAATAAGGGGAATTCTCCCCAATAACTTGGCCAACAGTTATCCCTCATTAAAAATAATTAAATCAGCTTATCTAGTCATTAGGCTGCATGCAGGAGCTTCCTGTGTACAATTTGGTTGCTGTGGACGATCTCCAAACCTTCCTCCTTTCGAGGATGCTCATCAGGATATTAAAGCTGGCTTTTCCTGCACTGTCCACAATTTCATGGACTAAAAACTGAAACTTTGAAAGGAATAAGAAAGTGAGTAAAGTAACCCTTTGTGTCTTTGTAATCAGGCTGAGTAATACTGGTATAGATATTGTCCACATAAACCCAGGCATATAATGTTACACAAGCTTTCAGAAACACATGAGTGTCTGGTTACATGCTGTCAAGGTCAGTTACCTGCCACATTAGCCAGACTACCATTATTTCTTTGAAAGGCCTCGCGCTGAATAATGTGTCATTGTGTAGTTCAGAGAACTAAGTGTGCGGGAAATACAACATTACGATGCAGAATGATTTTCATTAAAATGAGCACCACATTTTTATAACACACTCACTAAGTTGGTATCAACTTTCCTCTGATTTAGGTTGGGGTTACAAATTCCAAATAAACCTTAGCATGGAAAGTACTACAACTACGTAATAGGGTAGTCAACATCTACAAGGTGGAAAGAAGGGTGAAGATATTTGTTGGAATGATTAGTTTTGATATGACTTAAACCATCCATAGTCCCTGCGTACTATTCTTAGTTTTCCTGCTATCCTTCCTCCTGAGCTTCCCTCCACTGTCACCAAGACAAACACATTGGCCCGTAATGTCCTGTTTATTTGTGCTCAGAGACATGGGTGCTAATAAAATGCACAGCCTCAAAGACATTGATAATTTGTTGGTAACTGGAGTTCAAAGTCTGCTTGCTATCTAGATGAAGCAAGGTGCAAGTGTTGGGAGAAGACATGATTGGATTCAGTTATAACATCTCCATCAATGAATACTTTAATCTTCCACTGATCTTTCCCCCAGCCTTCCCAACTCTGTAACCACTTGTAGCTCTAAGATCTCTGTGCTTCTCCATTTCTGTTTCTTGTACTTGTCAGATTTCCTTCTGTTCATCTCTAGCAGCTGAGGAAATGAAATGTCCTTCCTGGATTCATCCAACTCCCATTCTGCTCCTATTAAGGCCTTCCTAAAATCCACAAAACCTTTGTTCACCAGCTCTAATATCTTGTGATTTATTGAGTGGATCCACACCACATGGAGTGCAGTGGTTCAAGGAGGTGGCTCACTTTCACCTTCTCAGGGACAATTACAAATGGGCCAATAAATGCTGGTCTTGATTGACCACAACCCATGGATGAATAAATACAAGGTGCTAAATATTCTATGCATGTAAGGCATGGGTGATGGCTTCGTGAGCTGAAACTTACATATTCTTATCAAGAAGAAACATGTTTTGTATGGTTGCGGTGCTTTGCTTAATCCAAATTCTTGGTGCCGATTTGACACAGGAGTATAAGTAAAATGCAATTGGCGTTGGCTGGATGGACACATTTTTACATCTCACCTTCAGGTTTGCGCTACAAGAGATTTCCAAGCCTGGACAGAGCATGTCATTTGTTTCCAAGGGATCTTGCTTTGTTACAGTGTTTGCCTACCTTGCAAATAATAGCTACACTTTAAAAAAATGGATAAATTGTGAATCACATTGGGCCCTCCTGAGACTTTGATAAAATGCTGAATAAGTACAAGATAATTTTTTTGAATAAAAGAAATTAGTTTCATTTTGGGAACTACGGTGCAGTGCAAGATATCTTCTTGACATTTGCCTTGCCCACCCGTCATCCAGGATTCTAAGGACCGGTGAAATGTACAATTATTTAGTTCAGAGAATTGCGCAGATTCTAAGACAGGGGTCAAGGAGAGAATGGCAGCATTTTTTTTCAGGTTTACTACATCTGCAACATTTTGTTTTTTCTATTTAATAATATGTCGGAATTCATTCTGACCTTGAGGAGGTTATTGAGTTTTGAGATGATGCCTTTAGTACAAAGAAAATAAATGCTGTTACGTATGGTTACCTGGAATTCAGTGAAAATGCATCTGCCTCTTGTTAGACTGCAGTGCTTCCTGTTGAAAGGATTGGATTAACAGCTGTTATGTAACTGAGTTACAGAAGATTTTTTTTCCAATTAGACGAGAGAGAATATTGTGGGTTATGCCCTGTGTAGGGATATTTCAGGCATTAAATGAGAATCAAGAATCCATCTAGTTTTTTTATTTTTCAAAGTGAAAGTGACTGTGGAAGTGTCGTTTTAAAATATTGCAGTTCATGTGTATTCAATTCTGTATTTAGGCTATTCAACTGAATCTTCATTTAAAACACAAATTCATTGAATGTGCATTGTGAACTCATTGATCCATTCAATGAAAGAATCACATGTATTCGACAGTAGACAGAGGAAACTGTTTGATGCCAGTTTGTTAATGCAACCCTCCATATTATAGAGACACAGGTAGGGTGGAAATTACCAGTTAGGTGGTTAAAATGAACATTTGTATAGCAAATGAGTAACATACATACGGCAGCAATTTTGATCGGATTCTGATCGACAGTGTTCAGGTGTTCTTAAGTTAATTCTTGTCCTTGCATTATTTTGTGATGCTTCTATGAAGCGCATTGTGACATTTTACTATTTTAAACCTGCTATATAAATGTAAGCTACAAGGTGTTGTTGTTGGCCATTTGTTGTTAACCAAAGGGAGTAACATTCTCACTGTAAGGAGAGTTGCTGAGGGCTATTTCAGATATGAATTTGGAATAGGGTAATCCACTTTCCAATGGATACATATTTCATTTCCTAAAAAAGTGAGTTATTTATCAATCTTAACCCACAAAAATTGCTTATGTGCTTTAGTAACAGATTTAATTCCTGCCAGAAAATCACAGAGGAACATGTCATAATCAGTGTTACCAGCAGCTCTTGCTGAACAACAACCTGTTTACTGATGCCCAGTTGTTTTCTGTCAGGCCAGTCGGCTCCTGACCACATTACAGCCTTGCTTCAAACATGGACAAAAGAACTCAATTCCAGAGGTGAGGTGAGAATGTCTGCCCTAGACTTCAATGTTGCATTTGAATGAGCATGACTTCAAAGGGACCTGACAAAATGGAGCCAATGAGAATCGGGGCAAAACTCTCCGCTGGTTGGAGTCATTCCTGGCACAAAGGAAGGTGGCTATAATTGTTGGAGGTCAGTTATTTCAGTTCTAGGACATCTCTTCAGGGTTCCAAGGTTCAACCATCTTCAGCTACTTCATCAATGATCTTCTCTCCATCATTAGGTCAGAAATGGGGAGGTTTGTCGAAGAGTGCACAATGTTCCACACCATTTGTGACTCCTCAGATACTAAGGCAGTCCATGCTGAAATGCAACAAGACGTGGACAACATCCAGGCTTGAGCTGCAAAGTGGCGAATAACGTTCATACCAAAGAAATGCCGGACAATGACCTTCTGCAACATTACCATCACTGAATCCTCCCTTGTCCACACACTCTGGATTACCATTGACTAGAAACTGAACTGGGCTAAATGTGGCTAGAGCAGGTCAGAAGCTAGGATTCCTGCAGTGAGTAACTCACCTCCTGACTCCCCAGAACCTGTCCACCTTCTACAAGGCACAAGTCACAGATCTGATGGAATCATCCATACTCATCAGGGTGAATGCTGTTCCAACACTGAAGAAGCTTGACACCATCCAGGACAAAGGAGCCCACTTTTTTGGCACCACACCCACAGACATCCACTCCCTCCACCACCGATGCTCAGTAATAGCAGTGTGTACCATCTGCAAGATGCACTGCAGAAATTCACCAAGGCTCCTGAGACAGCACCTTCCAAACACTTCCATCTAGAAAGAAAGTTGCAGAAGATAGATGGAAACTCCACCACCTGCAAGTTCCCCTCCAAGCCACTCACCATCCTGACTTGAATGTATGTTGTCATTCCTTCAATGTTGCTGGGTCAAAATGCACTCCCTCCCTAACAATCCTATGGCTGTTTCTACGCTGCATGGACTGCAGCTGTTCAAGAAAGTCGCTCCTACCAACTTCATCCAGGGCTATTAGGGATGGACAGTACCAACAATACCCACAACCTGTTAAGGAATGTATAAAAATGATCCCACAGCACTAGTGTAATAATGTGCAGGGGCTGTTGGTTAAAGGATAAATGTTGGCCAGGTCAAAGGGGCCCTTAGCACCGTGGGAAACCTGACATCCTCTTGAGTGTAGACAGAGTCTGCGTTTAATGGCTAAATCTGAATTATGGTATCTCATATGGAGCAGCATTTCCTCAGTGCAAGAGGCAGTCTGGCTTGTTCTTAAGTTTGTGGAGTGGAACTATGAAGGCAAAAAACTTCAGACCAGAAGCAAGAGCATTGCCTATTATGTAGTGCTAGTGCTGTGAAACAGTCCTGAGGGAGTGCTGTGTTGTGGGAGATGCCATTCCTTTGGATGAGATGTTAAACTGAGGTCCAGTCTGATTGGCACAAATAGAAATGAGTAATTATTAGTTATATAAAAGGGAATAGGTGAGTTTCAGTTTGATAAATGCAGCAAGGTAAAAATCTTTTTAAACTAACAATCTGAACAAGCCAATGCAACTTATTCCTAAATTTATTGACAAGTGTTTACTGTCAACAGAGCACAGGATGGAATTGCAGTCAGTTCTGTTGCTTAGCCTGCTTGTTGCAATTTTAGGTAATCATGGAAATTTGAAATCACTGTCGTATTATACAAAGTTAAAAAATAATTTGCTCATGGTGAATAATGTATTAAATACCAAACTGCAAAGTCGATCACAGGGCAATCAATGCAGATGTGATTTCAGTTTAATGTTTGCGTGATTGGATTCCAGTGAGATAAATATCTCAACCCATTCAGAGGTTCAACATTGTCACAAAGGACTCAATTGTGGATACACACAAATTCCACCCCTCTCACCTCCTATACTTCTCCCTCCTGCTGTTTAATTCCTATAATGTAAAAGCATTGTCAGGTATTAAATCAAAAGAAACAATTAAGTGTAATTGCTTGTTGTTATTCAATGCACTCTGGGGGAATGAATTCCACAGATTCAAGCCCTTTGAGGGAAGTAATTCCTCTTCATCTCTGTTTTAAAATCTGCCACCCCTTAGTTTAAACCTATAACTTCTTGTTAGAGATTTCCCAACAAGGAGAACCATTACCCAAAGCATCGTATATACCTCAATATGATCTCCTTTCTTCCTTCTAAGCTCTTGTCACACTAGTAAACTTTAGTATAGGTCTAAACTGCTCTATTTCACCTCACAAGGCAACCCTTTCATCTCTGGAATTAATCTAGAGAAACCTTCTCCAAACTGCCTCCAATGTAATTCCATCCTTTCTCAAGTAATGGGATCAAAACTGTACACAGTACCCCAGATGCAATCTCAGCAGGCTACAATTATACTTACCTTTTTTTATACTATCCTTTAGCAATAAATGTTAAAATTACATTTTCCCTCCTTATTTCCTACTACACCTGCATATTAGCTTTCTGTGTTTCATGCACCAAAGTATTTTGAAGTTTCTGTCCACTTTGATTATAAATTGCCTTTTATGCTTCTGGATCAAAACGGATAATCTCACACCTATCCACATTAATCTCTATCTGCCAAATTTTGGCCCATTCACCTAAATGAAGGAAATGTGCAAAAGAATTGGAGAGAAGGTGCAAAAATAGTATTTTAAACAAACAGAAATTCCCCTACAATGTTTTGAATTCTAGGAGAATCTTTTACATCTATTCAAGAGGGCCAATGATTTAAATATCTAATTGGAAAATAAAAGTTACTTCTGACAATACACCACTCCCTCACTCCCACAGAGAGTATCATATGAAAAAAGAACAGGAGTAGGCTGTTCAAGCCTACTCACCGTTCAGTAAGATTATATACGATATGATTCAAATTTGCATTCCCATCTAACCCAATAACTTCTCATCTCTCACTTAACAACAGTCTGTCTTTTATAGTCTAGATTTTGTGGTTGAGTGTCTGGAGTGGGACTTGAACCTACAACTTTTCAATATACTTCGAACATGAGAACATAAGAAATAGGAGCAGAATTAGGCTATTCGGCCCTTCAAGCTAACCTAGCTATTCAACAAGATCCTGGCTGATCTGACCCAGCCTTCACCTCCTCCTTTGTTGTATCTTGTCATGGCCATCAACTCAGCAATACCTCAAAAATCTATCTACATTCTGTTTACATACTTCCAGTGATCTAGACTCTACAGCTCTCTGGGGTAGAGAATTCCAGACATTCACTCACACTGGGAAAAGAAATTCCTTCGTGCCTCAGTTTTAAATGAGAGTTACAGAAGAAGGAGACAATGTCCCATAGTTTGAGATTCACATAATTGGGGAAATATCTTCTCAACATCCACCTTGTCAAGCCCCACTCAGAATCTTGTATGTTTCAATAAGATCATTACTCATTCTTCTAAACTTTAATGGTTAAAAGCCCATCCTGTTTGGCCATAAATCAACTCCTTCATCCCAAGAATCGACTTAGTGAATCTCTTTAGAACCATGTCTAACATCAATACGTTCTTTCTTAAATATGGTGAACGAAACTGTAGTTCTCAATGCGTCGCCTCACCAACAACCTGTACAGTTACAACTTGATTGCTGATGGGCCTTACCATTGTTTGTGCTTTGAGTGACAAGGGGAGTGTTTGCATCTGTACAAGAGAACAAATTCTAGGAGTAGAACTTTGCAGAATTTAGCCCTTGACGTTATGACCCCTACACTACCATAGCCTACAATAAAAATGTATTTGTCATTATCACTGACATGTGTCAGTGAATCACTTGACTGAATATTCTCCATTGAAAATAGTTAACAGATTTTACTTTATTCATTGATTCATGGAATGTGGGTGTCACCAGCTGGGCTATTGTTAATCCCACTTTGAATCGTCTTTGAGAAGTTGGTGGAGAGCTTGCTTCTTAAACCGCTGCAGTCCATTTAGTATAGGGGGCTATAATAGAGCCAGATATTGCTTGGATTTCCACTGTAGTTTGGAATTCTGACATTGATGTGCAGAAATGAGAACAGAATTGATTTCACTGAGACTAGAGATGTACTTCTCTGAGAATGGTGACAGTTCTCTATATTCCCAATGATGCAGGAAGAATGTGAATGCAATAAAGTGATGCAAAAAGATTCTGGTCCACGAGGGGAAAACACAATTGCAATTTATTGGAACTGCCTACGGACAACTTGACTGATACATTGATTCATAGAATGGTTACAGCATGGGAGGAGGCGATTCAGCCTGTCACAGCTATTCTGGTTCTCTGAAGAAGCAACTCATTTACTGCCACACCCCCTACCTTTTTCCTATAGCCCTGCATATCCTTTTCTTTTCTTTGATTGAAGCTGCTTGCATCATATTCTCAGGCAGTGCATGCCAGTTCCTAAACACTCACTGTGTGAAAATAATTCCTTCATGTCTCCATTGCTTCTTTTGGCAATAACCTGAAATCTGTGCCCTCTGGTTCTTGACACTTCCACCAATGGGGACAGTTTTTCCCAATCTACCCTATCCAGACCCCTCCACTAAATCTCCTCACAGGAAAACAGTCCTCATCCATCCAAGTGAATGAGACTCCTTAACACTGAAACCATTCTCATGAATCTTTTCTGCTATCTCTCTAATGTTTTCATATCCTTCCGAAAGTGGTGCTGTCCAAAACTGGACATAACAGTTCACCTGAAACAGAACCAGTAAAACATACAGGTTTAATATAACTTCCTTGCTCTTTTTCTAAACATTCTCATATGGGATGTGGGCTTCGCTGGCAAGGTCAAGTGTTTGTTGTCGTTCCCAAGTTTCCCTTGAACTGATTGGCCCCCTCAGCTATTTCAGAGGGTAGTTAGAAGCCAACCACATTGCTGTTGGCCTGGAGTCGCATTTAGGCCAGATTGGTAAGAAAGGCAGATTTCCTTCCTTGAAGGAAATTAATGAACCAGATAGATTTTTACAATAATCAACAGTGGCTACATTGTCACCATTAGACTAGTTTTAATTCCAGATTTTATTAAATTAACATTTCACTATTAGCCAAGGTGAGATTCCAAACTATATTCCCAGAATGTCAGCATCATCTGCTGGATTACTAGTCCACTAACATAACTAACACGCAATCCCTTTGTGCTCTATGATCCTATTAATAACTTCTAAGACTCCACGTGCTTTATTAACCACAGGCTCAACTTTTGATGATTTGTGTACATATACACTCAGATGCCTCTGCTCCTTCAGAATTCTAGGAGCAAGAATAGGGAGAAAGAGAGAGAAGAAAGGGAGAAAGAGAGAGGTTTTGAACTTTGGAGGTTGGAACTAAGTTGACTTTAAATGGCAGAGGTGGAGATGAAAGATAAGAGGAGTGATGACGACAGTGAGGGAGAGCAATCCCAGCATAGCCAAAGGCCTAGTGGGGATCTGTTTAAATATGTCCAAGTGTTTCCAAAGTTCGAGGAAGATATAAAAGCCTTTTTCATTTCATTTGAGAAAGTGGCTAAACAAATGAAATGGCCGGTGACGTGTGGGTATTGTTGATTCACACAAAGTTGGTAGGTAGAGCTAGTGAGGTATTTTCAACACTATCAGAGGAGGTATCTGGGGAATATGAGAAGGTGAAAAAAGCTATCTTAAGTGTATATTACCTAGTACTAGAAATCTACAGACAATGTTTTTTGGAATCTAAGGGGGGAACCTGGTCAGGTGTACATAGAGTTTGAAAGGATGAAACAAAGTAATTTTGATTGGTGGGTAAGAGCACTGAAAATAGATCAAACATATGGCGCTCTTAGAGAGATGATTATTTTGGACGAGTTCAAAACTTTACTTCCTGAGGTAGTGAGAACTCATGTGGAAGAGCAGAGAGTTAAAACTGCAAGATTATTAGCAGAGATGGCAGATGATGATGAGTTGGTTCATAAATCAAAGTTTGGCCTCCAACATCAATTTCTATCTGTGAGGGATAGAAATTGGAGAAAAGAGAAATCCTCAGGTGGTCAGGGAAGAGGAGATTTTATTGAAGATAATAAAGATAGTTTAACCCAGGATAAAAAGGAAACCCATGAGGGGGAAAGAGAAGTAAAAAAACTCAGGTGTTTTCACTGCAATAAAGTAGGCAACATGAAGTCACAATGTTGATGGATTAGAAAAAGCACTGGAAAGACAGATTTGTGAAAAGAGGATAAACTGGTGAGATTTGTTGAAGTGGTAAAGGAAAGCACAGTGGAAGCTAAAAAAAAACTGCAAAAGAATGTACAGCTTGGTCAGGGATTGGTTCAGAAGAAAGTGCCAGATCTCTTTAAAGAATTTACTTGCTTGAGTAAGGTTTACTCGTGTATGCCAGGAGAAGTAGCTAAATAAATTAAGATTTTAAGAGATACGGGAGGAAATCAATCTTTGATGGTGAGAGATGAGGAGATATGTAATTCAGAAGGAGTATTGCCAGAAAAAGTGATAATATGTGGAATTCATGGTACAAAGAGGCAGCGTTCCATGATATAAAGTGAGGTTGGAGATTCCGGTGAAAAGTGGTGAAATGATGGTAGGTGTAATTAAGAAATTCTCAGTTTCAGAAATATAGTTTATCCTTGGCAATAATATTGCTGGATCACTGGTGGGAGTGATGCCAATTGTGGTTGAAAAGCCAGTGGAAAATCAGACAACTGAGATGTTACAGGAAGTATATCCTGGGATTTTTCTTGACTGTGTGGTAACAAGATCACAAAGCTACAGGTTGAAACAGGAGGAGAAATCAAAGAATAAAGATAAGGAAGTTGGAGTAATATTATTACAGACCATGTTTGATTAAATGGTTGAGACAAAACAAGAACAGGTGAGGACACAGTGGATATTTTTAGTTCAAATAAATTTAGCTGAATTAGAACAGAAAGAGGAAAGACTAAAGCAGTTAGATCAAAAAGTGTACATCGAAGAAGAATTTGAGTGTATCCTAGAATGTTACTATCTTAAAAATAACGTCTTGATGAGGAAATGCAGACCATCACATATTCAGGCAGATGAAAGATGGGTAAAAGTTCATCAAGTTGTATTACAGGTGGGTTATAGAAAGGAGGTGTTGTGGGTAGCACATGAATTAGCAGTAGGAGGTTATTTGGGAAAACTCAAGCCAATATACAAAAACATTTTTATTGGCCTGGACTGCATAAGGATGTGGTTGGATTTTGCCAGACATGTCATTTATGTCAGGTAATTGGAAAACCTCAGATAGCGATAAAGCCAGCCCCCTTAATATCCATTCCCTCATTTGAGGAACCTTTTACAACCTTTTAGGACCCCTACCTAAAGCAAGAAAGTGGGAATCAGTATTTGTTGACCATAATAGATGTGTCTACTAGATTTTCAGTGGCCATTCCATTATGCAGCATCACAGCTGAAAGGATTGTAGAAGAGTTACTAAATGTTTTTACCAGATACAGATGACCCACAGAAATACAATCAGATCAAGGGTCAAATTTTACATCAAAATTATTCAAGGAAGTTGTGGATAGCTTAGGAATAAAACAATTCTAATCCATTGCGTGCCATCCAGAAGCGCAGGGAGCATTAGAACAGTGGCATCAAACTTTAAATACCATGTTGCGTGCTTATAGTCAAGAAGATTGAAATAAAGGAATTCCATTTGTACTTTTTGCAATTAGGGATGCACGCAATGAATCAACTAAATTTAGTCCATTTGAATTAGTTTTTGGTCATGAGGTGAGAGATCCACTGAAACTAATTAAGGAGAAATTGGTAAGTCAGAGTTCAGAGACCACACATTTGGACTGTGCATCAAATTTTAGGGAATGATTAAATAGAGCAGATAAGTTGGCTAGACAGCATGTGATGAAACAGGAAGCATACAACACATCAAAAATTTGTAATAATGCTAGTGGAGATAGTGTTAGTGTTACTCCCAGTTGGAGGTAAACCTTTAAAGGCAAGGTTTAATGGACCTTATCAAGTGGAAAGGAAATTGAGTGAGGTGAAGTATTTGATAAGAATGCCAGATAGAAAAACATCTCACAGAGAGTGCCATGTGAATATGTTCAAAAGGTATTTTGATAGAGAAGGAAAGTAAAAGGAGAATGGGTTACTGGTTACAATGTAGGGTGAAGAACCAAGTTCAGATGATTCTGAATTGGACATTTCTGAAATTAAATTGAACAATATGGAAGTTCTCAAAAATTGGGAAAAATTATTGAGTTACCTTCCAGAGGAGAATCAAAATGATCTAAAAGAGTTATTATAATCACATGTGGAGATATGTGGGAATAAGATGGGAAGTACTCATCTGATTATGCATGATGTAGATATAGGAAATACTGTTCCAATTAAGCAACATCCTTATAGGCTTAACCCTCTAAAGTTGGTACAGGTTCAAAAAGAGATTGAACGCACGTTCAAAGTCAATATAATCAAAGTGAGTTGCAGCAAATGGACCTGACATATAGTAATTGTGCCAAAACCAGATGGTACCCAATGATTATGTGTGGACTATCGCAAAGTCAATGCAGTTAAAAAAAATCTGATTCATATCCTATTTTATATTTGGAAGACCGTATTGAGAAGTTGGGAGAAGCAACTTATATTTCTAAGTTGGACTTAATCAGAGGATACTGGCAGGTATCTTTAACGAAAGGAGTGAAAGAAATTTCAGCTTTTATGATGCTAAATAGACTATACAAGTTTAAAGTCATGCCATTTGGTATGAATATGTGCCAGCCACATTTCAAAGCCTAACCAATAGGGTCATTTCAGGATTACCCAATTGTGTGGTGTACAATGACGACCTGGTGACTTTTAGTCACACATGAAAGGAACATTTGGAGCATCTATGGGAATTGCTCAATCAACTTTGGGAGGCAGGCTTGGTATCAAACCTGGCTAAGAGTGAGCTTGCAAAAGCCCAAGTCATGTTCCTGGGCTATTCCATTGCACATGGACAAATGGTCCCAAGGGATGTGAAAACAGAGGTTTCTGGGGAGTTTCCCATACTATTGATGAATAGGGAAGTATTACAATTCCTGGGACTGAGTGATTTTTATTTAATTTCGTACCAAAATTTTAGCAGTGTGATTGCTCCACTGACTGACTAATTGAAGATGTGCAGAAATTTTCAGTGGGCGGTGAGCTGTCAGAAGGCATTTGAGAGCTTGAAAGCTGTGTTAATCACTGCTCCAGTGTCAGCCACATCTAATTACGCACTGCCGTTGAAAGTAGCTTTCGATGTGAGTGATGTGGGTGTCGGTGCTATACTCTTGCAAAAAGATGACAAAAAGAAAGAAAGACTTATTGGGTATTTTTCCAGAAAACTGAATAATCATCAACAGAAATACTCCACAGTTGAGAAGGAGAACCTGGAGTTTGGTATTTGCATTGGATCATTTCAACATTTCAACATTGCGAGTAATGTGTCTGAGACAATTGTACATACTGGTTGTAACCCACTAAAGCTTTTGGGAAAATTTAAGGATAAAAATACCAGACTGTTTAGTTGGAGCTTATTATTGCAGCTATTCAATTTGAAAATTATACACATGGCAGGAAGAAAGAACATAATTGCTGACGTGTTATCACGAATTTGATGAAGGAAGTTGGAAGTGTTCGGTGGCAAGAAAATAAAGGACTGAACGGACTGTAGTAGTGAATGTTTTCACATTTAAAGTCAACGTAATATATATGTATTGTAGTGTAATAATAGCATAAGACAAAACGTTTTTAAAAATGAAGCCATCTTTACACATTTTTATTTTGTCTCTATTTTAACTGTAGTGTAACAATAAAGTGTGATTTGCTTAATGTCGATAGTTTGATGCAATTGAGTTGCAGCTGGAATGCAACACTTTACACTTACCTTTTAAATAAGAAAAAGTTAGGGTCTGGGCTATCCTCTTAATATATTTTGAGTGAGTTTGTTCTGGTCCATAATAGTCTCGCGTTTTTAGTTTTTCATCCCCATTACAATCTCAAATCACGAGGGCATTTCTCAGAGTTTAATGAGGTCATAATGAGAAAACCAATTTCTCTTCACCTTCGCTTTCACGTACACCATGATTTCAGCTTGGTCTTAAAAATTAATGCACAGAAAAGAAAATTCAGTCTTTTCCCAAATGGCAGGATGGACTGTGGCTATCTTGGGAACTAAAATTTGTGGGATTCGAATGAGCCTCGATGAGTTATTATAGTGTTTCTTGAAGTAGGTACACTGTGCATCTATTGTGCATTCTTGGTGAAGGGAGTGAATGTTGAAGGTGGTGGATGGGATGTTAAATATGCGCTTGCTTTGTCCTGGATGGAGCTTCTTGAGTGTTGTTGGAACTGCACTAATCCAAGCAAGTGGGGAGTATTCCATCACATTCCTGACTTGTGCCTCGTAGAAGATGCACCGACTTTGGGAAGTCAGGAATTCAGTTACTTGCTGCAGAATTTCCAGCCTTTGACTTGCTCTTAGAGTCAAAATATTTTTATGGCCAGTCCAGTTCAGTGTTTGGATAATGGTAGTCCCCAGGATTTCGATAGTCAATTCTATGTGGTAATTTTATTGAATTCTGGGGGAGATTATTGGACTCTCTCTTTTTGGGGTTGGTCATTGCCTGGCACTTGTGTGATGTAAATGAAATTTGCTACTTATCACTGTAAGACTGAATATTGTCCAAGTCTTGCTGCATACTGATGCAGACTTCTTCGATATTGCGATTGATAATGAACAATGTGCTATCATCATAATGATGGAGGAAAAATCATGAAAGAAGCAGTAGAGGATGATTGAGCCTAGAACACTACCCTGAACAACTCCTATATGATGTCAGGACTGAAAAGATTGACCGCCAATAAACACAACCATCTTCTTTTGCCATAGGTATAGAGGGGAATTGTTGATGAGAAATACACTGTTAGAGGGTCAGTACTGAGGCAGCGCTACACTGTTATATGGAACAGTACTGACGCAGCGCTGCACTGTTATATGGGTTAGTACTGAGGCAGTGCTGCACTGTTATACGGTCAGTACTGAGGCAGCGCTGCACTGTTATACAGTGAGTACTGAGGGAGAGCTGCACTGTTATACAGTGAGTACTGAGGCAGGGCTGCACTGTTATA
>NC_063349.1:42721275-42730719 GCF_021869965.1 Rhincodon typus
CACTGTTATACAGTGAGTACTGAGGCAGGGCTGCACTGTTATACAGTCAGAACTGAGGCAGGGCTGCACTGTTATACAGTCAGTACTGAGGCGGCACTGCACTGTTATACAGTCAGTACTGAGGCGGCGCTGCACTGTTATACAGTCAGTACTGAGGCAGCGTTGCAGTTAGAAGGTCAGCACTGAGGGAGTTTTGCATTGTTGGAGAGACAGAATAGAGGGAGTATTGCATTGTCGGACAGTGAGTATTGAGGGAGCATTGCACTGTTGGACATTCAGTACTGAGGGTGTGCTGTGCTGTTGGGTGGTCAGTTCTGAGGGAGCACTGCAATGTCAGAGCATCAGTACTGAGGGAGCACTGTACTGTCGGAGGGTCAGTGCTGAGGGAGCGCCGCACTGTCGGAGGGTCAGCGCTGAGGGAGCGCCGCACTGTCGGAGGGTCAGCGCTGACGGAGCGCCGCACTGTTGGAGGGTCAGTACTGAGGGAGCATTGCACTGTCGGCGGGTCGGTACTGAAGGAATGCCGCACTGTCGGACGGTCAGTACTGAGGGAACACTGCGCTGTCTGAAGGTCAGGATGAAGGTGTAGTGCCCTGTTGGAAGTTTATGCCATGGGGGATATGGGTAAAATTGAACTGCTTTTAATTCAAGAGACTGTTCTCACAACAAAGGGTCCCGCTCCACAGAAGTGTGGATTCCAGATAGCAATATAACCTGATGTGGAGATCATTCTGGAAAAGGAGTTTAGTGAATATGCAGATAAGCCACTGAGACAAGTTGTGATGTAAGTGGGACCTCAGTAGTCATGTGATAGAGACTCTGCTAGAAGGTAGAAATTAGAGCTGCTATAGGCTGATTGCATGCTGCGAAATCATTGTACATCTTGTTAATATATATTGTTTAACAAAGCAGCTGGAGGTCTGATGTGAGCTTACCTGAAGAACAGCTGAACCCATACTGAAGAAATCTCCATACTCTTCCACTGAATAAGGCTCCACATTGGAAGCTTTGCTCGTCAGAAGTACCTTTTCATTTTTCACACACTTCGTATATAGTTCAGTGTTGAACATCATAGAGTTCAGAATTTCCTCTTCTTTCTTATTAGCATGCATCAAAAACTGTCAATGAGGAGATTACAGGGCCTGGCCACACTCTGCACCAAACATTAAAAAGCTGAACCTGATCCAGCAACAACAGTGCGAACATAGAAGTAACATCCTAAGGCACATCACACAGGTATCACAAGTAAAATAAACACTGTAGTTAAAAAAGGAAATGCTTGGAAAGATGACACATAGTTCAGTCAAAAATGTAGATTTTAAGAAGAGTTATACATGAAGAATTACCAAATTGTTATGGCACTGAATGAAGCCAATCAGTCCATTGTTTCTGCACAAAGTTTGTAAGTATTTTGGCTTAATGCCAACCTCCTGCCTTTCCCCTGTAACTTTGTACATTGTTTCTATTTAAATAAGCATCTAATGCACTTTTAAATGCCTCAAATGAACCTGCTTCCACCACACTTTGCCTTCCAAACCCTAACTACTCGCTGTGTGAATTTTGTTAAATCACCTCATATTTGCTTCATTGGCAAAATATATGCAAACTGTTCCCTCTCGTGCTTGATCCTTTAAGAGAGGGATTAGTTCCTCCAGACCCCACATGATGTTGAAAACATGACATTCCAGTACTCACCCTTCTGCTCTCCAAGGAATACAGTCCAAACTGCTCCAAGCCATCCTTACAATAGAGAAAAACACATACCCCTAAATCAACGAGCCCACTGCCATTTAGGGAGAGTCTGACAGACAGGTTTAGGAATGGGATTCCAGAGCTTGACAATAAAATACCTGAAGACAGAACCACCGATGGTGGAGGAATGGAAACCTCAAAGGGTTGTCGGTTTGGAGGAGGTTATGAAGATATGAAAGTTGAAGTCATGGAGGTATTTTAAAAACTAAACAAAAACAATGATGAATGCTGGAAATCCGAAACAAAAACAGAAATTGCTAGAAAAGCTCAGCAGGTCCGGCAGCTTTTGTGCAGAGAAAGCAGAGTTAACATTTTGGGGTGAGTAACCCTTCCTCAGATTCTTCTTCAACAACCAACCTATTGTCAGCCACTAATGGTCCCCATTAGCAGCTACTGATTCCCCCAGGCTGACCTTTACCCATCCTTTTGTCTGTCCAACTGTTATTCTTTCTCTGGGCTCCTTTCCCACCTATATACTCCTCCCCTCCTCCCATCCCACCTTCAGCATATATACCAACCTTTTCCCACCTACAATCACGGGACCCAAAACATTCACTCAGCTTTCTCTTCACAGATGTTGCCAGACCTGCTGAGTTTTTTCAGCAATTTCTGTTTTTGTTGGAGGTATTTTAAAACATGGGGAAGAATTTCAAACAGTTTGGCACCATGAGCCAGTGTAGGTTAATGGCAACCGGGATGATGGGTGAATGAGATGTGAAACAGAAGGAAGTGTTGATTAAGATATTGCTTAAGATGAAAGGTTCCAATTTAATGTTAAGTGAACTGTGATTCTGATGTGTGCTTCATGCTGTTAATGTTTTGTAGACAAAGAGTCGAACTGTGTAAGCCACAACCTCTCCAGTGGAACCAGTTACTACAGCTGTGTCAGCCAGGTCACTGTTGGTAAGTATTGTTATAATCCTGATGGGAGGAATGTTCTGGAATTCAAGCCTCACTTCTCCATAAGTCATCATAAATAAATAATCATAAATAAACTGGATTCATCTCTCCCATCGACCAACCAGGTCATACCTACTACCAGTGTCCACCTATCACCACCATTCTGCCTCCATTGCTCCCCCCTCTCTTTATTTGCCACTGTCCCTAACTCCACATGCAGCCCTGAAGAAGTGTAATACCCAAAACATTGGCTGCTCCTTTCCTCCAGATGCTGCCAGGCCTGCTGTGTTCTTCCAGCCTCTGTCAACGTGGGATTCCAGCATCTGCAGTATTTTTTGTCTTCAATCATAAATATGAAAGTGACCAGATTAATCACTAAGATGATTAATGAATGCGTCTGATTTTGACCATCATCTGAAATAAAAAGAACTCCCAATAAGATTCATCAATAAATAGGATCACAAAACTTATTATAATAAACATTCTAAAATGCATTATTAAATTTACAAACTACAAACTTAAACAAAATCCCCTTTAAACTCAGAAGGTCTGTGGAACGAAAAACAGAGTGAATGTTTCAAGTCCAATATGACATTTTCAGAACTTTCAACAGTTCTGCAGATGAGTCATATTGGACTTGAAACTTTGATTCTGTTCCTCTCTTCACAGGTTCTGTTTCTCCAGCATTTCCTGCTCTTATTTCAGATTTCCAGTATCAACAGTCGCTTGCTTTTATCCAAAAGTTGGACAGTTTTTAAAATGCAAAGACACCTGGTGCCAACTGCTCTCACAAGAAAATCAAATCCAGCTTCTCTGAAAGTTGCATTCCTTTGTTTAAGCAGAGTAAACACTACACTGTTCCACGTTTCCTTCAAGTAATTTAATGCAAGCTGAAATCCAGATCTCCATTTTCCAGATCAAATAAATGCAGTCATTACAGTGTGAAGAGTCATCACGCAGATCAATAAATTCAAGCTATTTTTCTGCCATTCAATGCAGCAGTGACTATAACAAGCTAAATAGAAAAAGACATCGAGTTGAATACAAATCCTTTATAACACCAGATTATAAACACTCCTTGAAAGAATTATTTTTCCTGGTTAATGACTCTCATTCGACCCCATGTTAGTATGAGTCAGAACAAAGTCTCTTTAATTTTCCCTGACTCAGCACACATAAACACACATATATGTACAGGTAAACACATGCACGCAGACACACACACACTCATGCACAGACACACAGGTACACAAAAGCTCAAACACGCTGCTAAAGGAACATTATATCCTATTCCACCCCCTCTCTCTTATTTATCATATTGCTACACTTTGGGAGGAAATCAAACATCACAAAGCTTCCCGCCCCAGACAAGGTAAAATTGATTCCTTTCATCACTTACACTGAATAGATGTTAGCACATTCATAAATGAGTGATGAAAGTTGCTCTACACATTGGGAGAACTTGCAGATTTCCTTTCAGTGTTTGCATACTCTAATTGCCAAAGAAAAATACTTACGGTTAGATTTGATTCCTCAGTTTAGCAACACATGATAAATAATCCTGAGTGTGTTAATAGCTACACTAACAAGCAATTTCAATTAAAATCAGTCAGGCTTGTATTCGAGCTCATAATTTGCACTGGCTAGCGGGGACATATGTTCATAAAGAGGGACTCATTGTCTGCACACAGAATGTGTTCATGCCTTACAGCCTTTTTGAGTTACCCAGCAGCTTGGAGAGCCTATAGCTTCTCACTGAGTTCATCATACCAACAACTCAGTCAATCCATATAAACTTGTTAACCAATCAGCCCTCCTTCCTCCTGTCGTATAAGTTATGGTGATCATTTTAAATTTGGCATTATTACATTTGCTATGATCAGGACAAAGATGAAAAGCCTTGACAACATGTTTCCCTTTCCAGCAAGGTTGAGTAATTGTTTTTGTTTGAGAATTTCCCAATCTTTATTATTATGGCTCTATTTTCAAGCTTGGATTGATGATCACTGAAGTTAGTAACAAAGAAAATTCTCTATTTACCAGGGCATAGAAAGGAATAATCTGTCTTTTTATGAAGTAAGGGGTAAAGTAAATGGGTTATCTTAGGCCCACATGTCCCAAACCAACAATTTTCCCAAGCAGGTAAAACTATAATGTCACTTTATACATTCAAAGAACTGCCTCAAGAGGGAAAGGTTATGTTTTTATTTCAATTCAGTTGCTTCTATTGAAACTCTGAATTCTTCAAAGAGTTTAAATTGGTGAATCTTCCTGCTGGTACTTGGATTCTAAAGGGGCTTGGCAAACTCAGCTAGCTGGATGCTGGTTTGCAATGCAGCGTGACACCAATAGTACAAGCTCTCTTCCTACACTGGCTGAGCTTACAATGAGGATCCCACCTTCTCAACCTCAGCCCTTACTTGAGGCGTAGTCAACCTCTGGTTAAACTCACCACCAGTCATCTCTCTGTAATGACAGTGTAGCCCTTTGAGACTATGGCCACATTACTGAGATTCTGTTCCTGCACAACATTCACTGGCATCTATGAAGAAATAACCTGATAAAAGGGGAGTTCAAAACTAGGGGGCATATTTTTAAGGTGAGAGAAGAAAGTTTTAAAAAGGATATGATGAGCAACATCTTTACACAGAGAGTGGTTCGTGTGTGGAATGAACTGCCAGAGGAAGTGGTGGATGCAGGTAAAGTTGCAACTTTTAACAGACGTTTGGATAAGTACATGAATAGGAAAGTTTGGAGGGATAGGGGCCAAAAACAGGCAAGTGGGACTAGTTTAGTTTGGGAACATGGTCAGCATGGACTTGTTGGACTGAAGGGTCTGTTTCCATGCTGTGTGACTCTATGACTCTAAAGCTCTTTCACATTATGGAAGAATTTATTAGGGTCGATGTGGAGACCTTGTGTCCATTTGGGTGGGATTTCCAAAGCTACAGCCAGTTCCAATTTCCTTACCTAAATAGGTACCAAGGAAATTTTAGACAGAAAAAGCCTAGTCTAGCTCCTGGGTAAATCCACAACTGGTTTCCCGGTCACTCGCCATGACCTCCCTTAAACACTCTACAGTCCCCTCCCCCCAGCATGACTCCCCCTCCCAAAATTGACTTAATCCGACTGCTGTCCAATCAGATCTGACCAATCCTTATCAACCTAACATGAAAAGCTTTTAACCTGACATCGCCTCGTGACCCAACTTATCCCGACTCCTCTGCCCATTACCTCATTCTCCTACCATTCCTTAATGTTGAACATTTAAACATATTAATGGTAAGGTCCTGGGGAATGTTGTTGAACAAAGAGATCTTGGACTGCAGGGTTCATAGTTCCTTGAAAGTGGAGTCGCAGGTAGCTAGGATAATGAAGAAGGCATTTGGGATGCTTGCCTTTATTGGTCAGTGCATTGAGTATAGGAGTTGGAAGGTCATTTTGTGGCTGTACAGGACATTGATTAGGCCACTATTGGAACACTGCATGCAATTCTGGTCTGCCTGCTATAGGAAGGATATTGTGAAACTTGAAAGGGTTCATAAAAGATTTACAAGGATGTTGCCAGGGTTGGAGTGTTTGAGCTATAGGGAGAGGCTAAATAGGCTGGGGCTATTTTCCCTGGACAGTCGGAGGCTGAGGGGTGACCTTATAGAGGTTTATAAAATCATGAGGGGCATGGATAGGGTAAGTAGACAAGGTTTTCTCCCCTGGGTGGAGGTGGGAATCCAAAACTGGACGGCATAAGTTTAAGATGAGAGGGGAAAGCTTTAAAAGGGACCTAAGGGGTGACTTTTTCATGCAGCCTGTATGGAATGAGCTGCCAGAGGAAGTGGTGGAGGCTGGTACAATTACAAAATTTAAAAGGGATCTGGATGGATATACGAATAGGAAGGGTTTAGAGGGATATGGGCCAAATGCTGGCAAATGGGACTAGATTAATTTAGAATATCTGGTTGGCACGGATGAGTTGGACCGAGGGGTCTGTTTCCGTGCTGTACGCCTCTACGACTCTATAAGTCTATATATTACAGCAGATAGTGCCCTAAGAAAGAAAGGGGGAGGGCGGGTAGTGTGGTGATTGGGAGTCATTAGTGCTGATTCACTCTGCAGTTCTGTGTTTTGGGAGTCTCTCTGTACAAGGATTGTGCACTGGACGTCTGGCCTTTATAAACCCATCCAGGTCAATGGGTAGTTTTCTGTTTAATCAGCATCAGATGCAGCAGTGGCAGTGCTGATCGGAAGGGTTGGGCTAATGGCTGTATCCTCAGTGCCCTGCAGTACTGACACTTTGGACATGGGGACTACCTCCTCAACCAGAAACAGGTCCAAATCCCTCCTGAAGGAATTCAGTGAGTAAAAATTCACCACAAAAGATGGCAGCCTCTTCGAGTCTCATAACTGTTGTTGGAACAAAACAACTGCTGACATCTTTTCTAGGAGGTCACATTAAGGGGAAAGTAGTGATGTAGTAATGCTATAACTAGAATAGTAATCCAGAGACCCTGGCGAATGTTCTGAGGGGACAGGTTCAAATCTCACTACAGCCCCTAGTGAAACATAAATTTCACAAATGCCCACACAGAAAGAAATCTACCACCTTTACCTGGTCTGGCCTACATATAATTCCAGACCCAACTCAGTGGTTTGACTCCTAACTGCCCTCTGAAATAGCCCAGTGAGCGGCTTTGCTCAAGAGCAGCAAATGTTGGTCCTAAAGCAATCTCCACATCATATCAAAGAATAATAAAGGAAACCAAGATCACCTTTTTGCACAACTTCTAATTATGACTCCCTGATTTTCCCTCATTTACTTAATTTTAATGAACTATTGACGACAATGTGATAATTTTCCTTCAACTAACTTTCTAGTTGTCTGCAAATTACTGTGGGATAACCTGTGGTTGCTATGTAAATTGAAGTCTTTTCATATATTGAGGAAAATATTATAAGACAAAGAATTGCAGATGCTGAAGATCTGAAAGAAAAACAAATTGCTGGAGAAACTCAGTACGTCTGGTAGCATCAGTGATGAGAGAAAGAGTTAAAGTTTTGAGTCCAGTGATTATTCATTAGAACTTCTTCTGTTTTGAAGAAGAGTCACTGGACACAAAAAATTAACTCTGTTTCCCTCTCCACAAAGGCTACCAGAACTGCTGAGATTCTCCAGCAATTTCAATATGTTTTTATAGAGTCATAGAGCTGTACAGCACGGAAACAGACCCTTTGGTCCAACTTGTCCATGCCAACCAGATATCCTAAATTAATCTAGTCCTATTTGCCAGCATTTGGCCCATATCCCTCTAAACCCTTTCTATTCATGTACCCATCCAGATACCCTTTAAATTTTGTAATTGTACCAGCCTCCACCACTTCCTCTGGCAGCTCATTCCATTCATGCACCACCCTTTGCATGAAAAAATTGCCTATTAGGTCCCTTTTAAATCTTTCCACTCTCACCTTAAACCTATGCCCTCTAGTTCTCGACTCCCCTAGCATGGGGAAAAAACTTTGGCTATTCACTGTATCCATTGCCCTTCATGATTTCATAAACCTCTATAAGGTCAACCCTCAGCATCGGATGCTCCAGGGAAAATAGCCCCAGCCTATTCAGCCTCTCCCTATAGCTCAAACCCTCCAACCACGGCAAAATCCTTTCTGCACTCTTTCATGTTTAAAACATCTTTCTTATAGCAGGGAGACCAGAATTGAATGTTTTGAGGAATATGTTATCTCACCAGATTAATATTTATCAATATTGTAGTATTCGAATTTGAAATTTGTGCCGTCATTGGTTTCTTTGTTTTCGGTAGTGTGTTTGCACAGAGGTTTGTGAGCTCAGAAGCCCACTTTCAGTGGAAATTTGTTCCTGTCTGACAATGCCGCGCCTCCACTAGATGGTGGTGTTGGATTTGCAACGTGTACTGATGCTATACATGTGCAGTTTGTGTATACCATCACAAATAGGATGTAAGCTCTCAGACACTGTAATCAGCACTCCTCGATTCATCGTTTCTAGCTTCTGACTCTGACCACTCAATGTGGCCGAACCATGGCAAACATTCTGGCCATTAACTCACAGGTGGCACGTATTTATCTCAGCTACAAGATGGAGATATGAGCGAACATAGAAGATATAAAGTTTCCATAAACAGTCCACTCTACAGAGGGGGATATGCATTCTCCAAATCACTATCCCTTTTCTACCTGATTCATAACAGGTGGAAAAGGTGGAGGTCCTTCAGCCCTCTAATCTACTCTGCTATTTGATTAAATCACAGCTGATCGGCATCCAAATTCTATTTACCCTCCTGGTTCCATAACCCTTAACCCCTTACCCAACAACAATTTACCAATCTCAGCTTTGAAATTTGCAATTGGATCCTATCTCAACAGCATGTCTTTAGCCAAGTGGAGTTCCAGATTCCCATTCCCCTCTCTATGGAGAACTGTTTCCTGAATTCACTCCTTGACTGACCCAGTTCTGAGATTAGGGTTTTGCTACTCCAAAAGAAGTCTAAAGACTGGAAAAGAGATAGTAGGAACTGCAGATGCTGGAGAATCCGAGACAACAAGGTGCAGGGCTGGATGAACACAGCATCATAGGAGCAGAAAGGCTGACGTTTCGGGCCTAGACCCTTCATCAGAAAAGGGGGAGGGGAAGGGGGTTCTGAAATAAGTAGGGAGAGAGTGGGAGGCGGATAGAAGATGGATAGAGGAGAGGATAGGTGGAGAGGAAACAAACAGGTCGAAGAGGCGGGGATGGGGCCAGTAAAGGTGAGTGTAGGTGGG
>NC_063349.1:42740719-42783262 GCF_021869965.1 Rhincodon typus
TGAGAGAAAAGACGGACAGGTCAAGGAGGCAGGGACAAGCTGAAGGCTGCTCTACATCGGGGAAACCAAGCGGAGGCTTGGAGACTGCTTTGTGGAACACCTACACTCAGTTCGTGACAAACGACTGCACCTCCCAGTCGCGAACCACTTCAACTCCCCCTCCCACTCTTTGGACGACATGTCCATCCTGGGCCTCCTGCAGTGCCACAACGATGCCACCTGAAGGTTGCAGGAACAGCAACTCATATTTCGCTTGGGAACCCTGCAGCCCAACGGTCTCAATGTGGACTTCACAAGCTTCAAAATCTCCCCGCCCCTGACCACATCCCAAGACTAGCCCAGCTCTTCCTCGTCTCCTTGATCTGTCCGTCTTTTCTCCCACTTATCCGCTCCTATTTGAAAATGTCTCATCGCAATTATTAGAAATAAAGATTACACCCATTGTACTCTCAGCAACAATCGTATAGATACTCAAACCTCAGTGGAAGCGTTACTCTGTTTCCAATTTAAACTTCATTCTTCATTTGAATTGGCTGTACTTGTTTTTTTTGTCTGGCAAACATTTGTACTTACTCAATGCTATCTTCTTTGGTTATTTTACATTCATGAAATGATTAACCAAACTGCTAACACAGCTCATTCTCTTCTTAGCACAAATTTTCTAAACTCCTCTTCCATGGCCTTCTGTTTCTGGAACTTTCTCCCACTTAGGACTTCTTTTCTCCTTCTCTGATTGCCCTGAAGACTGTTAATCTCAGTAGTCTTTCTGCCTGAATGATTTGTATCTATTTGAAAGAAATTTGCACATTTCCTGTCCTTTTGGATTGTTCCGCCTTTCCAATAGAACAAATGTCTATTTAAGTGACTCTGTGTCATTGGATACATAACAGCAATATCTTTTCACTTTTTACTTTTTGTTTTCTAAAGCACTGAACTATTCACCTCAAAGGTTTTGGACAGTCTGATTTAACTGTAGGTAAACAGATTTCCAGACATCCTAGTATCACTCTCAGAATGCAAAAATGAAACTAATCCATTCCCTTCTTAACGCACACAATATAAAACTGAAATTAAACCTAAAGCTATACATGGCCCTGTCCATTTTAGAAACAAAGTTTCCAAATAATTATAAAAATATATCATGGTCCTCATCACAATACAAATCATTAAATCTACACCAAAAGTAACTTATGTAGTTCAATTAAACTCGAAAATGATTCCAATTAAGTTAGAAAATGATTTTTAAAATTCATTTTGGGTGATTTAATATTAGGTTACTCACAGGTGGTTGGCTAAACACCAATTGAAAACACTTTTAAGTGATAATTGCATTTTCAGCTGTGTTAGTGACGTAGAATGATTTCAGTGCGGAAAGAACTTACCTGGTATTAATAAAACTGCACTAGGTTACTACTCTTAAATCTATCACAGAATATTTATTATGTGTTGGTTTCAAATCTCAAGTCTAACCTTGTGCTAGTTGATGGGAGATGGTGGTGTCCAAACTTTGAAATTCTATCACCAGAAAGGACAAGGGCAGCAGATATATGGGAACAGCTATGATGATACTATGGCTTTGTATTTTGTCCTTTTTTTTAAATGAACAAAGGATGAGACAGAGGCTCTGAATGGTCTGCTCAAAGCCAATAAAGTAAACAGCTTGTGAGGCCTTGGGTTTTTTTTTAAAGCTGGAACAATAGAAGGAACCTGAATGGATGGGATCAAGGGCCCACAAAACCAGGGTTTTTAGTTTTAGCTTTCTGATGGGGTCTTGAAGCTGGATGTGGAATCTCTTAATCTTCTCTCTGTTAGAGCTAAAAGCTGGGGTTCTCTTCCTGCTGCTATAATTGCACGTGAGACATTCTATTTTACTGAATTTGCCTTTGGCAAGGGTCTGTTTATAGAATGTTACTATATTGCACCGTTAATTGAAGTTTTGTCTGTATTTTAACTGTAGTATAAAAACAAAGTGTGTTTTCCTTAAAGTCGAGTAGTTTGACCAATTGAATTGCATTTGGAACGCAATGCCTTACACTTACCTTTAAAATAAGAAAAAGTTAAGTACTATGCTATCTTCTTAATATATTTTGAGTGGGTTTGGTTCATAACACAGCAAACCCTTTAAGCTCCTCTCCAAACCACACACCATCCTGATTGGAAACTATATTGCCATTCCTTCAGTGTTGCTGCATCAAAACCCTGGCGTTCCCTCCCGAGTAGGTCCATGGATGTACTTAGACCACATGGATGACAGCAGTTTAAGAAGGCATCTTTCCTGGGGGAATTAGAGATGGGCAATAAATACTGATGTAAACAGCAATGCCCACATTCCTTGAAAGGATATAGAAAAAAATACAGTGGCATAGTGGTAATGCCATCGTACAGATGATCTAAGTAATGCTGTGGGAGCATGGGTGCAAATTGAAAGCTTGTCTTTGTACCGGTGACTTTGAATCTATCATTGATTATTGTAAAAACCCATCTACTTCACTGACATCCTTTAAGGAAGGACATCCTTACCTCGTCTAGCATATGTGTGACTCCAGATACACAGTGATGTAGTTGACTCTGAACTATCCTCTGAAATGGCCTAGCAAAGCACTGAGTTCAAGGATGGGCAATATGTTGGGACCACAGTGTTGTAGGCTTTCCAGGAGGGTGGGGTTCTTTGTCTGGCTTGCTGGACCTGGCATTAGAATGTGGGGTGGAGGTTGGAAGGAGAGATGTGGGGAATTACGGAGAGCCATCTCCTTGCTAGCAATTCCCTTCAGCAAAACCCTCCACCCAATGTCCCCCAACCCACTATCTGGGTGGGATAGTGGGTCTGGGATCCTGTGATGAATCTAGCTTTGGCAGCTAGTGGAGCACTTTCATAGAATCTCTATAGTTTGGAAACAGGCCCTTCGGCCCAACAAGGCCACACCGAACCTCAGCGTATCCCACCCGGACCCATCCCCCTATAACCCACCTAATCTACACCTCCCTGAACACTATGGGCAATTTAGCATGGCCAATCCACCTAACCTGCACATCTTTGGACTGTGGGAAGAAACCGGAGTACCCGGAGGAAACCCATGCAGACATGGGGAGAATGTACAAACTCCACACAGATAGTCGCCTGAGGCTGGAATCAAACCCGGGTCCCTGCTGCTGTGAAGCAGCAGTGCTAACCACTGTGCCACCGTGCCACACAACTTTGTTCAACTTAATCAACACAGTTCGGAAGGATGTCAAGACCTTGGAGTGAATGCGGAGGAAATTTACTGGAATTGGACCAGGGATAAGATACTTCAGTTATGAGGAGAGACTGGAGACATTGAGGTTGGTCTTCTTTGACATGAGATTTAATTATAGTATTTAAAAGAATTAGTGAAATTGATTGCATTAATAAGGAGCAATAGTTTTTAATAGCAGAAGGTGCTGTATCTGGGGGCAACAGCTTTAAGGTAATTGGCAAAAGAACTAGAGGTTGCATAATGAATTTGTTAAAGTGAAATATATAATCTAGCATACATTACCTGAAAGGCAGATATATAGATGAATTTATACATAGTTGTTGTTGTAATTAGGGATGGACTGTCCTTGATAGTGACATGCACATCCACCAGGATGAACAGCATCAGAACCTACTTTTTAAACAAGTGTCCATTAACCTTGAATCAATTTCCCACAGGGAGAATCTGTTCTACAAATTTATTATCCTGTAGCAATTTTTTTTATCGTTATTCCTTCTGCAGGATTTTGAATTCTTCTTCCCTACTCCTGCTTTAATTGCTCATGTGAGACAGTTGACTTTCTTTAAGCAAGACAATAGTGAAACAAAATACTATCAATTGATGGAAACATGTATCTAGTTGAGCATCTTACCCTGATACTCGGAATAAACACAAAGGTGGATTGGAGTTGTATTATAATTGTCATAGACAGCGAGTGGACAGGAGATTGAGGAATCTAGATAGGGAAAGGGTGTGGCCAATGGAAACAGTCTTTCATCGCTTTTTTATGATCAAATAGAGAGTAAAATTGACAGGTGAAAGAAATAGGAGAGAGAGATCTAGAAAGACATTTATTGCCCATTTAATTGCTTGCAAGGAAGTGGTGGTGAGATGCCTTCAGTCCATTTGGTGTAGGATCAATCACAATGTCGTTAGGGAGGGAGTTGCAGGATTTTGAGCCATCAACACTGAATGAGCAATGATATATTTCCATGTCAGGATGGTGAGTAGCTTAGAGGGGAACTTGCAGGTGGTGGTGTTCTCATGTATCTGCTGTCTTTGCCCTTCTGGGTTATAGTGGTCGTGGGTTTAGAAGGTGTAGTCTAAGGGGCCTTGATGAATTTCTGCTGTGCATCTTGTAGACAGTACACACTGCTGGTACTGTATAATGGTGGTGGAGGGAGGGAGTGGATATGCTGCCAATCAGGCTGGTTGCTTTGCCCTGGATGGCTTCAAGCTTCTTGAGTGTTGTTGGAGCTGCACTCATCCAGGCAGGTGGGGGATATTCCATTCCATTCCTGACTTGTGCCTTGTAGATGGTGGACAGGTTTTGGGAGACAGGAAATGCAGGATTCCTAGCCTCTGACCTGCTCTTTGTAGCCACAGCATTTGTATGTCTGTTCCAGTTC
The DNA here is from genome assembly GCF_021869965.1 of Rhincodon typus. Lineage (NCBI taxonomy): Eukaryota > Metazoa > Chordata > Chondrichthyes > Orectolobiformes > Rhincodontidae > Rhincodon > Rhincodon typus. The sequence goes on from NC_063349.1 coordinate 42,745,344, forward strand.
AGTTTCTGGTCAATGGTAACCCCCAGGATGTTGATAGTAGGGGATTCAGTGATTGTGACACCATTGAATGTCCAGGGGTGATTGTTAGATTGTCTCTGGCTGGAGATGGCCATTGTTTAGCACTTGTGTGGCATGAATGTTACTTGCCACTTGTAAATCCAAGCCTTGTTTTTCTCCATGTCTTGCTGCATTTGAACACGGACTGCTTCAGTATCTGAGGACTCGGAAATGGTGCTGAACATTGTACAATCATTGGCGAAAATCCCAACATCTGATCTTAAGAATGAAGGGAAGGTCATTGATGAAACAGCTGAAGATGGTTGGGCCTGGAACACTACCCTGAGGTACTCCTGCAGAGATGCCCTGGAGCTGAGACAATTAACCTCCAACAACCTCAAACTCTGGAATGACAATCGCTCATTGGAAGGCAGTCTCGACATCCAGTTAGGGATGTGGGTGGACTGTCAAAGCAGGAGGGCCAATAGGAGAGCTTCCAGGTTGCTCAGTCTGCCATGGCACCTAAGAGTGGGAGGAGGCTTTTCCAAATGGAGGCAGCATATCTCCACCATGTTAAATTTAAAATGAAAAATGACTTCTGAAGCAGGGCTACCGATGTGGGGCAGCCTCTATCTGTAGCAGCACCCAGGGAGGCAGATCCAGCATTAAGCCTGCTGTGACCATTGGCACCTCCTGACCTACCATTCCAAAGGTGGCTAAACTGACACCCTCTCCCTTGCCACAGGGATCTGCAGGCAGCTCGGAATTCCCAGTCAACCTCCATCAACAAGTCTTAAAAGGGATTAAATGGGAGAATTGTCTTACTTGCTAGTGGCACGAAGCTCCTGTTACAATCCCCGAAGAGATCAATAACTTTTCTTAGTGACCCACTGAAAGGAAAGCACAACAAGATTCCAAGTTCTAAGTCATTTACTGTAACAAAGTAAAAGCAGCCAGTTCTGAGGAAGGGTCACTGAACCTGAAACATTAACTCTGCTTTCACTCCACAGATGCTGCCAGACCTGCTGAGTTTCTCCAGCTATTTCTGTTTTTGTTTCAGACTAAAAGTAATGTTGTCTTTTCCACACTGTAGGGATTCTATGATGTATGATCTATGATCGTTTGGGCAGCATCGAATGCACCCGACTACAGAAAACAGAACCCTTATTAACATCTCAATGTGACATAATTTACACAGAGTTTCAGGAAACAGTCTAAAGCAATTCCCAGCTTCCAACAGGCTCACGCCTCCGTTTTATGGAGTCATATTGGCAAATGATTGTTAAAGGTTCTGTTCCTTAGTCCTTTGAGAATTCCTGAACAAACTGTCAGCAGTAAGGCTTACTCGAGTGATTTCCTATTCCAGCTTCTCCAGGGAAAATCCTCCAGTGTCCCTAAATTGCTGTGGGTTCCATCTGGTCGACCAATGGACAAACTTTTTCCGGTATTCTGCCTGGTAGTTAACAGAAAATAGTCCTTTCCTTTGCAGCAATTGTTGCTGCTCTCTATTACTCCCTTTTTCTCTCTATTCCTTTTCAAAGTATTTGAGATAGAAATTCTGCCATCATAAGAACATCAGTTTCTGCATTTGTTTTCAGGTGTCAAAACTGGCATTGTGCTTTTCAATAGCACATGAACTGAGACCTTAGTCTCCGTGGTAACCAAGCCAAACGGGCCTATTTTTGGGCTGAACTCATAGCAGTTCATATTACTTACTTTGTTTCTTCATTTTACCTTAAATTAAAAAAGACAGTCTAGAGATAGGACTGAATTTTCCTATATTCTCACTGAGTGTTATTTTCAGGGAGTTTCATGGAGGCTTTCCCACCCTGGCCTTTGGCAACTGTTCTCACACAATCTTTTGCTGCTCATCCCATTAATTATGCTTTTGGGCTCCACATTGACATTGAGAATTGATTTCCCAAATATTTGCCATTGCCGACATTGTTCAAATGCTGAGAATATTCCGCCCATAATCATCATCTGGAACCACAAAATTGTCATACTCTGGATTAATCTGCCTCAGTTTCTGCCCCTGGCAGGGAGCTAAAAATTCAACACTTCTTGTTTTTAAGTAACCTATGTTGGAATCTATTGGGAAACCAATGTTGGAATATTCCAAAGTGAGTTTACATTGTCTCAATACCCCCATGATGTCTCACTTTAGCATTTTAGCCAAAGAGTGATTGTGAAGGAGGAAGGGAAGTTGTCTCATGTCACTTGTACCAACAAAGACAATTTGGAAACTCAGAAGATGGAGAGTGATGCTGCCAGATCTGCTGAGTTGCTGCAGTTTTTATTTCAGACTTTTGGCTTTGCAGGTATTTTGTTTTTATTTGAAAGACAATTCAAAGCCCAAAAGGCACCACATACCACCAGCTTAAGATCAAGCTTGACCTGCTCATTATAGTGAAATAATGCTTATAGGACAAGGGTTGAGAAGATTAAAATGTAATTAAATTTGTCCATTATGCATTGGTGTGCCCAAGATAGCTTACAAAATAAGAATGAGATCCATGAAAGCTATCTCATCCAATCAATTTGAATGAGACTCTGTGAAAGAAACGGGCCATGTTAATTTGTTGCCATCTACTGTATTGCTGTAGAACAGCTGTGAAAGACAATGCTGTTCCAATATTTGTCACTGTATATTAGATCCTGTCACTTTAATCCACTCGAACTAGAATAATATGGAGGTTAATCTTGCAAGGCGAACAAACCCATGTTGTGACCGAAACATGCAATGTCCACTAACAGTGATTCTTTCATTGAAATGAATGATTCCCTTCAATCTCACAGGATTGTTTCTCTTTTCTAGGTTTTGATATAGCGGGACAATTAGCGATTGGTCTCTCTGGATGGTCAGCGCCCTTTCTTCAAGACAACCCGCTGCCCCGCCATCGACCCCAGTACACGTGTAAGGACTTTAAGCCACCTCTTTTAAAACCATTTGTTTCCCAGACTGACCAGTCAGTCCCTGCCTCTTGTCCAGCCTCGCTCTCCATCACGCCAGTGCTTTCTAACTACAGCAGCAGTCAAGAAACCCTCAGCCAAGAAACTGAAGGTAGGACAAGGAACAAGGCACTTCCCTGCGGTTTCCTTTTTATTGTTCAAAGTGCATGGAGTCACACACTCAACCCTCCATAGCAGCAGTGCTACCTACACCTGAGCCCACTACCTCCTAGAATGCTTAGGAACACCACCACTTCCCCTCCAAGTCACATGCCATCCTGATTTAGAGATATACCACCCTTCCTTCACTGTCACTGAGTCAAATTCCAGGAGCTCTCTCCCCAACAGTGCAGTTCCTACACGACATGCGTTATCGTGGTTCAAGAAGATAACTCACCACCACTTCCTTAAGGGATGGGCGATAACTGCTGTCCCAGCCAATGACACCCACATCACATTAATAATAATGTTAGAAATAAAACAGGAAAGCACATCTTCAGTAGGTCCTCCAATAAATAACCACAGTTATATACCTAGCTCCTTTAATATAGTGAAATATCCCAAGGCATTCACGGGAGTATTGTCAGATAAAATGGAGTGTGAAGAGAGTTAAAAATAGGAGATATGATCCATGCACTGGATTCAGGTGTGCCTTCTCCAGTTAATTAAATACACCAGTTATAATGACAAAAACAGAAGTTGCTGGAAAATCTCAGCAGGTCTGGCAGCATCTGTGAAGAAAAAATCAGAGTTAACATTTTGGGTCCGGTGACCCTTCCTCAGAACCAAACTATAACTGACCCCTTACATCTATTACATATATCTTGCGTCTGAGGAAGGGTCACCGGACCCGAAACGTTAGCTCTGTTTTTTCCTTCACAGATGCTGCCAGACCTGCTGAGCTTTCCCAGCAACTTCTGTTTCTGTTCCTGATTTACAGCATCCGCAGTACTTTCGGTTTTTACCAGTTACAATGACACTGTTCCATCACTTATCGTGCCAACTCTGCACTCATTCCAGTTTAAAACCAAGAAAGAGAAATTATTATAATTGTTAATGTTGGTTAATTTAGAAATATGTTAAATACACAGTCCACACTGGTGACATTTTATAGCTCGATAATTTGACAGGATGCACTGATATGGAGTTAGTTGATTGTAGGACTATGTCAATGCTGAATTTATTTTAAAAATAAATGGATCTTCTGTTCCACTGAGAAAAACTAAAATGACTTTGCTTTCTGGATTTCTTCAGGTCATAGAATCAGAGAGTTGTACAGCATGGAAACAAACCTTTCGGTCCAACTCATCCATGCTGACCAGATATCCTAAATTAATCTAGTCCCATTAGCCCCATATCCCTCTAAACCCTTTCTTTTCATATAGCCATCCAGATGCCTTTTAAATGCTGTTATTGTACTGGCCTCCATCACTTCCTCTGGCAGCTCGGTTCAGACACAAATCAACCTCTGAGTGAAAACTTTGCCCCTTAGGTCCCTTTTAAATCTTACCCTCTCACCTTAAACCTATGCTCTTTAGTTTTGGACTCAAAAGACCTTGTCTATTCACCCTATCCGTGCCCCTCATGATTTTATATACCTCTATAAGGTCACCCCTCAGCCTCCGATGCTCCGGGGAAAATAGCCCCAGCCTATTCAGCCTCTCCCTATAGCTCAAACACTCCAACCCTGGCAACGTCCTTGTGAATCTTTTCTGAACCCTTTCAAGTTTCACAACATCCTTCCTAAAGCAGGGAGACCAGAATTGCACGCAGTATTCCAAAAGTGGCCTAACCAATGTCCTGTACAGCAGCAACATGACCTCCCAACTCCCATATTCAATTCACTGACCAATAAAAGAAAGCATACCAACCACCTTCTTCACTCTCCTGTCTACCTACAACTCCACTTTCAAGGAACTATGAAGCTGCCAAGGTCTCTTTGTTCAGCAACACTCCCCAGGACCTTACCATTAAGTGTATAAGTCCTGCCCTGATTTTCTTTTCCAAAATTTATCACCTCACATTTATCTAAATTCATTTCCGTCTGCCACTCCTCGGCCCATTGGCCCATATGATCAAGGTCCTGTTGTACTCCGAGGTAAGCTTCTTTGCTGTCCACTACACCTCCAATTTTGGTGTCATCTGCAAACCTACTAACCGTACCTCCTATGTTCACATCCACACCATTTATATAAATGACAAAAAGCAGTGGACCCAGCTTGTGGCACACCGCTGGTCACAGGTCTTGGCTTTGTTTCCAGTGAGGGGTTAGTGAAACCGTGAAATTAGTGAATTCTTATCACAAAATCTTGGAGACTGTGTTGAGTCTCAACTACATGATCGAGAATCATTGGAGTTTAATTGTGATTTAAAGAAGCTTTTCTCCCATCTTTAGGGCTTCCTGTCACCTGCCATTTAAAATTGCAGTTGGAAAGGATTGGTGTGGGCGGTCTTTACTTATTTCCTTTATTCTTTTGTGGGATATATGTGAGATTTGATTTGTGGGAGTCTTATGTGATAGAGAACACGGAGATGAGACCTCAATTTCGTAGAATGGCAGAGCCAGTTAGACGGGCTGAACAATCTGCTCCTGTTTCCCAAGATTTTACGAGGAGACATGAATGCAAACCGATTAAAGATTGGTTCATGACACATTTGCTCCCAAAACATGTTTTACACTCAATTTGTCCCATACTTGATGAGCCTGCTATTTGCTTTGTGCAAAGAGATCATGAGAAGTTCGAGGCCTGTAGTTTGGTATTTAGTCATTCAGTCTTCCAACTGAGGTTCTTCATTCATGAATTTGCAAACAGCTGGAAGGCTGAAAGGCAATCATTTTTAAGTGAATTAGTAGCAGTTGGGAAAGGCCGGATTTGACATCAATGTTCCATTTGTTGTTTTAATTTCTTGTGATTGTAAATTGCAGCACCAGCTTAGCTGATTGTTGGACGCAGTTTTCCAATATTACTGAACTATTTTTGACTTCTTTATAGTTTGGGACAAGCACACCTTTTTTTTAATGTAAATATGATTTGAATAAGGTTGCAACGTATTTGACCAGAATCCGTACTGATCTGTGGTTATGTTTCTTATAACAGATTACAAATTACAGGTATTTCTGATATAACGCGTGTTTCGTTCATGCGGATTGGCTGTAACGCCATTGATGAATATTGGACGCTGTTTGAATAATGGAAACTTTCTACTGTACAGTGTGGTGATTTTCTATAGTGATTTCCCTACAATGCGATTTCCTATCACGATTTTCTACCGTGCGAGGTCGCACAAGAATGCAACTATCGTATTATAGGAGAAATACCTGTGCTTTGGGAAAAGTGGAATTTTCCTGCCTGTGTCCATTTTCGTTGTCTGAGGAAATGGTTCTGAATAGCTTGACTTTGCATGGCCCGTGAATCAGATATGACCTCATATCTTCTGTTCAAAATTAGCAGAAATGATTCTGTTCCTTGAACAGTTGGTTGCTGCACAAGCCATGAACTGAATACGTGATTTCTTTACACAATGCACGTGGCAGCAGCGGTTGAAGTAGACCAGTGTGTACAAGGGAATCTCAAGTGATTATGCAATGGTCTGAAACAGTAGGGAAACTCCACAGAACGAAATGGGTGGGGTATGAGGGGCGTGTTATCAATATAACAGAAAACCTCATATTTTCTGTCTGAAGGCATGTCTATACAGCACCCCAACCTCCACCAAGGGCAAGGCAAGGACACAGGTCGTAAATCCAGTCAGAGAAGGAATCCACCCCTATGCTGTTGGCACCAATCTGATATGCAGCTGCCATCCAACTGCTCTAGGAGCCTGAGTTTTTAAGAATTATAAATAATATTCTGATTTGACAGAGTCAACGTAGAGTCGTACAGCATGGAACCAGGCTCTTTTGGCCCAACTCATCCATGCCAACCCAGGTTTCCTAAACTGAACTAGTCCCATTTGCCTGTGTATGGCCCATATTCCTCTAAACCTTCCCTATCTATGTACCTGTCCAAATGTCTTTTAAATGTTGTTTTTGTAGCCACCTCTACCACTGCATCACCACTGCGCTGTCCAGGACTGTAAGAAACTACAGAGAGTTGTGAACACAGCCCAGTATATCATGTTAGCCAACCTTCCATCTATTGACTCTATCTATACTTCTCATTGCCTTGGAAATGCAGCCAGCATCATCAAAGAGTCTTCCCAAACACTTCTGCCAGACAGAAGATACAAAAGCTGAAGCACATGTACCAACATGTTCAAGAACAGCTTCTTCCCTGCTGTTATTAGACTGCTGAATGGACCTCTCTAATTTCAAATCTAATGGTGATCATGCTTTTTGCACCTTCTTTGCAGCTGTAATCTTATATTCCTCACTTTGTTCAATCACCCTATGATCTTTGTATGTTATGATCAGCCTGTTCTGCACACAAAACAAAAATTTTCACTGTATTTAAGCACATGTGACCATCATAAATCAAATCAAATCAAATCACTCCCTCTGGCAGCTCGTTCCATATGTGCACCACCCTGTGTGTGAAAATGTTGCCCCTCAGGTCCCCTTTAAAACTTTCTGCTTTCACCTTAAATCTATGCCCCCTGGTTTTGACTCCCCTACTCTGTGGAAACAACCTTAGCTATTCACCTTACCTATACCTCTCATAATTTTATAAACCTCAATAAGGTCACCCCTTAGCCTCCGATGCTCCAGGGGAAAAGGTCCCAGCCTATCCAACCTCTACATATAACTCAAACCCTCCAGTCTTGGTAACATCCTTGTAAATCTTTTTTGCACCCTTTCCAGTTTAATAACATCCTTCCTATAGCTGGGTGACCAGAATTGTACACTGTACATCAAATGTGGCCTTATCAATATCTTGTAGAGCTGTAACATGGATTAATGAGAGAGAAGTCGTATTTGGGGATGTTGTTGGCAAAGTACATAAGGGGAAACCAGCAGATGCGGTGTATTTAGATTTTCAGGTGGCTTTCAACAAATCCCTCACAGAAATCAGTAAACAAAATTGGAGCACATGAGATGGAGAGCAATTTACTGGCACAGATTGAGGATTGGTTAACAGAAAGAAAACAGAGTAGGAAATGAATGGGTTGTTCTCAGGTTGGCAGGTTGTGACTAGTGGGATACCACAAGGATCAGTGCTTGAGGCTCGGTTGTTCACAATCCATATCAATGATTTGTCTGTGGATTAAATGTTATATTTCTGAGTTTACTGATGACACAAAATTCAGTAGGAACGTATCTTGTGAGGAAGATGAAAAGAGGCTTCAAGGGATTTGACCTTGCTGTCGATCTTACTGCAAAATTGAGGCAAGAATCTTTTTCAAAGTTTAGATTATAAATCTGTTTCATTTTGGTTTTGTGAATGAGCTATAATGCCTGTTCACACTAAGAAATGTGAATATTATATAAGAACTTGCATACTCTTATCCAACAGGCTGGAAAAGACCCTGTTGGTTCATTTAGTCCCTGCTTAATCATTTGTGGGATATGAACATCATTGACAAGGTCATTATTTGTTGCTCATCCTTAATTATCCTTTAACTAAATTGCTTGCTGGGACATTTCAGAGGGCAGTAAAGAGTCAATCTCATTATAGTGGGTCTGGAGTCATATATGGGTCAGACTGCATAAAGACTAGAAATGGAGTAGCAATCAAGATTCCTGAACTAATGTTCTTTGGACATGGGTTCAAATCCCACCATGACTGATGGCGAAATTTGAATATAACATAAACATGGAATTTAAAGAAAGCTGGTCTAATGGCAATCATAAAACCATTGTGAATCATCATAAAAACCCATCTGGTTCATGAATGTCCTTTAGGGAAAGAAATCTGCTGTCCTTATGGCCTAACATGACATTAGACTCACAGAAATGTAATTGACTCTTAGCTGCCTTCTGAAAGGACTTGGCCAGCACTTGGTTTAAGGACAATTAGGGACAGATAGTAAATGCTAACCCAGCTTGCAACACCCACATTCCAGGAATGAATAGAGAACAAAAACTGGGTGGCAGATTTCCTTCATGTCAGTGAAGCAGACATTTTTGTTCATGACTATTGACAGTGATTACACGGTCACCATTAGTGTAGCTTTTAATTCTAGATTTTGCTGAATTCAAATTTCACCAGCTGCAGTGACCCAGTACAGTTACATTACCACAATATCACTGCTTGTCCTACACCTCTGCCACACCCCCTCCCTACCCACCTACCCAATACCATGCTATCTCCTGTAAGATGTAGAAAACCGAATTTTTAAAAAGCCCAGACCGATTATGTGAGAATAATATCTGGAAAATCCCTCTCTGACTCCTTTAGTCATGACTGTCATTACACGATTATGCACCTTTTGTACAAGATGATTTTCACTCCCGCCAGGGACTCTTACTCACTTTTAAGTGTGTTATGACAAATGGCTTAATAGCGTGTTAAGTGAGTCTGGTGTAGGGTCCAGGGATTTAATGGGCGCCCAGGACAATCAAAAAGGCAGCTGGGCATTTGTCAAGAAACACATCTGTTTTAACAGGACAGATTACATTAGTAAGATAATCATAACTCACTTACCACAATGTTCTCTTCAACAATCTTTGTACATGGGACTTTTTCATAACATGCCTGATCTAAGAGGCATTTTCTTTAATTGATTGTCGGCCCCAGTGGTTTTCAGTTCGAAAGTTATGGACAAATGGCAACTGTTCTTTCTGACTGAGAAGTTAGTTTGCTCCTTTATGAATGCTGTTTAAATGTCGGATAAAGACATAATCTTGTCACATTAATATTAGGTGTAACAAAATCCACAAAATATACACACTGTGGAGTATAGCATTTTTCTGCTCATGTTTAAAAGGACTTTTTTAATATAGAAAAGTAGAACTTAATCAGTTATCTCCCTCCTATGTGCCTCAACTAATCAAATCTTATTGACTGAGGATTAGCTTGTCATCACTCCAGCATTGTGAAGTGCAGATGAGAAATTGTCTTAAACACAATCAACTTATAAGGCAAAATTATTTAGAATTTATGTGGCTCTCTGTCTCTCCCTGAAGACAATCCAATCCAGCTACAAGTACATAACAAGTCTGTTACTGCACTGCAGCACCATAATCTGGTTAGAGATTAAAAACCTTCAAAACCTCTCAAAGTCTGAACACATCTGGGATTTTGCTTTTTGTTCCAATATTTGATTTTGATCATATTGTGAATTGGTAAGTGCTAATTTTGTCACTTTCTATGCTGCAACAAATATTTCTGAACCCAATATTTTACTGGTCATTTTAGTTTTATATCTAGATTAATTTGCAGTGTTTTTTTTAATAGTTTATGTAAAAATTTAGATGTTTCAAAGAATCAATTTAACTTTGGCTAAGTTTAGAAGTTAATTACATGGATGTTTTTGCACCTGACATTTTAATGTATTTTATTGTGTGCGGTTAAGGGGTTGAAATTAGAATGAAAAATCAATTCTTTTGTCCATGTTCTTTATTGAATTACACCTGCAGTGCCCTAGATTCTTTTCATGGTTCAACATTATACAAGATTGTTTTCTGAAAGTGGTAACAATTATGTTACATTCTTCCAACTACAAAAGCAGCATCAAAGTGTTGTGTGACTGTAATATGCAAAGATTGATTTAGCTCTGAAGTGAACTGAAAGAGGAAATTATTATTCTGTGATTTTTGAGCTGTGCCTGTACTGCAAGACAAACAAAATGGGATGTATGGACCATGTATAACTCTGTGCCATTATAGCAATGTAGATAGCTAGTGTTGTTCATAAACTTCAAGACATCTGTCTCAACCAAGAATCTTATGTTACGTGGGCTAACACATAGGACAGCACTCAGACTATATACCACACTGCGAGATGTATTTGACTTAATAGACCGTGTGAGGTTCAGCAGCCAAGGTAGCCAATTCTGGTGTTATTTAAGAGATAATCCCTTGTTTTGATTTTGTCTTATGTCCATTAAGGATTGTCTTTAGTCGCTTGTTTCCCTGAAAGGCTAATCCTGGCAGTTCCCAGGATGAGTTTGAGTGATCTGAGTGGGAGTGTGAGTGTGAGTGTCTGAGTCATCCAGAAGGGAGATGATAATGTTGTGACTCACCAGGATAAGTTTTAAGTCCGAGTTGATTTGAAAACCCCACTCCCCCAGCTATTATAGTCTAAAACATCCACTCTTATTAAATCTGCCCCAGCTGCTTTCCACTGACCAACACTACCCCTCTAAACCCTCTCCGTGTCACCCTCAAACCTGTTCTTGTGGACACTTCCTCTCCTTGCACTGGTCGAAGTGTCCTCTATTTGACTTCATAAGAGTTGGACACCCCATCAGCAGGAAGCAGATACACCTCCCTGTTCTGTGTGAAGGAGTTCACCACACCCGCTACACTGGTGCCGCACAAATGCCATTTTTTAAAACATTTTAAATTGTATGAAGTCAGAATGAGGAAGCCTCCATTTTGAGGTGGCCCCTCACCTACTTACCTGCTGCAACAGGCAGCTCTTGGTTCCAAATTGAAGGGCCTCCCGTTGGCTTTGAGAGCCACTCTGACTTCCTTCCTTGTGCACTGTGCATGTCCTCTGGTCACCGATTGGCCAATTTGGAGAAAACTATTGCTAGCATTCAGTTCACCACACTGCGTGATCTTCTAACTCCCTTTGAAATCTGACACTGATGGCGTTTCTGAAGCCCAAATGCAAAATCGAAACCCCTCTGTATTTGCCATGAGAGGTTGGTAACAATCAGTGGAATTTTAGGCATAAATGAGTTATCTTTATAAATACGGGGGCTACTATGGAACAGTTGATTAAGGAATCTACTGTTTTCCTTGTATCTGTCTGATAACATAAAGAATTTGATTGCAGGAGGAGGAAGGGGGAAAGGCATCTGACGGCGTTCATTGAAGTTACCCCATACCACAATGTCACTGTTGATGGCACTCAAATACTGCAATGCATTTTATGCAAAGGTGAATTGGTTTCATTTAAGAACATTCGAAATAGGAACAGGGGAGTGGACCATCTGGCCTATCAAACATGCGATCACAGCTGAACTTTGGCCTCAATTCCACTTTGCTACCCATTCTTCTTGATTCACTGAGAAACCTAAACTACATATATCTGAACTTCAAATGTATTCAATCCACAACCCTCTGGGGTATAAAGCTGGGATTATACTTTCAAAACAGTCTCCACACTCAGGGCCACAGTAGGGCCTTTCTGCTCTTTAGCAGACTGCTGACTGAAAACTCAAATTTTGTCCAAAGGTACTGCTAGCACTTTAAATACAATGATTGTGCAGAAAACAAATGGAATTCTTTTTAATCATTCATAGGATGTGGGTATTGCTGATTGATATGCATTTATTGCTTGTCCTTAGTTGCACTTGAGAAAGCGGTGGTGAACTGACTTCTTGAACTGCCCTGATGTACTGTATGATTCAATGATTGTCAGTTCCAAACTGGACATTGTCCAGGTCATGCTGCATTTAGATGTATGGCTTCAGTACCTGAGGAGTCACAAACACTGTAGGCATCAGCAAACTCCCCACTACTGATCCTATGAGAAAGGGAAGGATGATATACAATACCTTCCACCATGCAAGTAATGCCATTAGCTCACTCCTTTAATCCAACCTCTTTGACCACACTTTTAGCACCTTTTAATGTGGTTCGGTGTCAAATTTTGACTGATCTACTACAATGGAGTGCCTTAGGATGTCTCAGTGGTTAATGACACTAAATGCATGTGTTGGTAGGGCTTGATGGATAGTACAACTTAGTACAACTGCAGTACTAGCAGCTGGTTACAGAGCTTGTTCATTGCCATTACATATTGACCACAGATTCTTGTGCATGGATAGCATCCTGAAATTCATTCTCTCACATGTAACAAAAGTAGGTAATGAACTTGGATCGTTCCTTGTAGCATTTGCTTTACTTCTTTGTTCATTATCCAGAAGCCTGTCCAATATCTTAAGGATCCAAGTCCGGAATGTGATGGAATACTCCCCCACTTGCCTGGATGAATCCAGCTCCAACAGCACTCAAGAAGCTTAGCACCATCCAGAACAAAGCAACTCATTTGGCATCCCATCCTTTAGCATACCATCCACCACCTTCATCATTCACTGCCTCCACCACTGACGCACAGTGTGTACCAGCTAGAAGATTCACAACAGCAACTCACTGATTCTTCAGAAGCACATTTTAAACCCATGAAATCTACCAAATTGGAGCACCAGGGCAGCAAATGTGCGAGAACACCAACACCTACAAGTTTACTTCCAAATCATGCAGCATTCTATTATGACTGTGATGGGCAGAGTGTGCTGGTAACCAATCCCCACTCTTCCACCAGTCACACCATTTGTATAGACATGTTGATTCAATCACCAAGTGCCCAATTGTTTCCCCTTATTACTTCCAACTAGATTAAAATAGACTTTCACCAGGTTTCTTTAATAAACTTAAAACAGTCCATTTATTATAAACAAAGCTCATTCTTAAAAACAAGTGGCAAGGCTAGTTAATATCTAACATATGTCCCTGAATTAGATTATATGTTCCTTTTTAATCCCAAAATAGACATACTCACACAACACAAAAGACATCAACATGTCTGCAGAGTTATTTTGAAAAAGGGCAAAAGATAGAGCACCCTTAATGGCCAAAGATCTAAAAAAAAGATGATAAAATCTAATTAATAATTGGTTGGCAGTGCAAAACTTAAATGAGGCAAGAAATTGAAACTACATTTTGCACTTACCAGAACTAGGACACAAGAAACAGTCTTGAAAAATGGAATATCATTTTATACAACATAAAAAGAGAGCACAGATTGGTTGGGCCATCATTGGCATGGAGACCCTGCAAGAAGAGTTAACTTTAATCATAATTCTTAGTCCAGGCCAGTAGATTATGATTGGTCAGGTGTTGCCATGGAGATGCATCAGTGATTGGCTTTCTCTAAATCCCTTTCTTTATGAAAAAGGTGTAATATACATACAAAATCCCCTTGCCTACATAAAACAGAGTCCTGTAGCTTCTAGTGTGTGCAAATCCTTTACGGTGTGAGCTTGACTGCTGATCTCTAAATTGGTTTACATTGTTGGCAGCTATGGACCAATGCGAGCAAAAATAAGGCTCCATTTCTGATGGAAACCAAGCTCAATCCAAGTCTTTGGATAGTCGTCATACTTCAGTTTTTCAGTGTTTTCAAGTTAATAAAACCACAGAGGCATGGAAACTTTATTAGGTTCTCAAGTACTTCAACCAAAAGAGGGAGAGAGAATGCTTTTCAGTTGTACTGTTGCCTTAGAGGATCTTCCTTCTTGTTAAATCTCCTAGGTTCGTGGAGCCAGATCTGTGTCCATCATCATAGGAATTTCCATAGACTATTCCAAAGTGACGCTTTCCTGTAATTAAGGGCATTAAACCTCAGGTCTTGTCTTTCTAAAATTTTTGCTTTGTTTTGTTCCCATAGTGAATTGACTTTGTGTAAATGTCACGTGGATCACAGCCCATATTAAACTGTTGATCTCATGTCCAAGAAACCACATGGGTTCCCTTCAAACTCTTGGAAGGAACATTTTTTAAACCAGAATGTGTCCCAACAGTTCAATATCATACAGTTCTCCATATAGTCCATTAATATAAATACACATTTCCATCAATCCTGGCATGGTAATATATCACCGTTCCTTTCGTCTCACTGGTCAAAATCCTGGAACTCTCTCCCTAACAGCATTGTCGGTCTACCTACACCACATGAACTGGAGCAGTTCAAGAAGGCAGCTCACCATCACTTTCTCGATGGCAGCCAGGGGTGGGCAATAATTTCTGGGCTAACCAGTGACACCTACATCCTGAGAACAAACAAAAAGAAAACAATCCATCTTTAAGTAATATTTATTCACCTCACCAAATGAGCCTCACTGTCAGATTGTGTTTGGTAATATTCCCATGAAGTAACTTGAGATGTTTTCCTGTGTTAAAGACACTTGATAAAGTGCCACCCAACGGACTTGTCAGCAAAATTAAACCCATGGATTAACAGGGATACTGGCAACGCAGTTTGGTTGAGTGATGGGAAACAGAGAGTTGTGGTGAGTGGTTGTTCTTTGGGCAGGATCAAGGATGCCCAGCGTTTGGTATTAGGAGCATTGCTTTCTCTTATTTGTATGAATGACCCTGGCCTTGGTGTACAGGACACTTCAGAATTTGCCAGTGGCACAAATCTTGAAATATTGTGAACTGTGAGGAGGATAATGACAGATTTCGAGAGGACAGGGCCAGGTTGGTGAAATGGGCAAGTAAGTGCCAGATGAAATTTAAGGCAAGGAAGTGTGAAATGATTCATTTTGTAGGGAAGAACGAGGAGAGGCAATATGAAATTAAAGGGGTGATTTTACACAGGCTACAGGAATAGAGTGAGCTGGGAGTACATGTGGACAACTCATTACAGCCGGCAGGATGAGAAAATGGTTAATAAGGTGTACTGCAGCACAGGATATGCATTATGGGCAACAAAACAAAGAAGCTATAGTAAACCTGTATTTAAGATTGGTTTGGCATCAACTGAAGGATTTTGCTGACTTTTAGGCACCACACTTTAGGGAGGATGTGAAGGGTTTTGGGAGAATGCAGAAAAGATTCATGCAAGTGGTTCCAGGGATGGGGAACTTCAGTTATCAGGACAGATAGGAGAGATTGGGTTTGTTTTCCTTGGAGAAGAGAATGTGGAGAGGATGTTTAATTGAGGTGTTCATGAGGGCTGTGGGCAGAGTACGTAGGGGGAAACTGTTCCCATTGGTGGGAGTATTACAAACTAGAGGGTACTAATTTAAGTGATTAACAAAAGAACTAGACAGCAGGAAGAAAATCTTTCTCACACACCAAGTGGTTCAGGTCTGGAATGCACTGCCCAGCAGATTCAATTGCGACCTCCAAAAGGGAAATATCTGAAGAGACTAAAAAATGCCCTGTTACAGAGAGAAAGCAGGGGAGTGGGATTAGCTGAGTTGCTGTCAGAGGCAGTTAATTTGGATACAATGGGTGGAGTGGCCCCCTTTTGTACTATAATCATTGTGTGCAATATAAGTTGTCACTGTTCCAAAAACGTGAAGAAACTCCTTCCCTCAGGATAAGTCCCCAAAATTTTTGATTTTTAAATTTATTTAACTTTATACTGGTGATGACAGTGTACTGTGCCAATACAATTTAAGACAACATTTACAGTGTTGAGATGAAGTATAATATTTGCAGGGTTTATTGACATCTTCAATGAAAAGAGGTCCAATCAGTTCAGTTTGAGGAGTTTCTCTGCTAAGACATTCTGTCAGTGCTATTTACTCAACAAGCGGTTAAGTAACTGAGTTTGCTACAGTGTCAGTGCCCGTGCTGACACACTTCATTCTGTTGCGATTGGCTGACTGCAGTCACTGTTCAGGAATACTAAAATCTTTCTGCAGCTCTCTCGTGGCTCAAATGAGCAAAAACCAACCTCAGCAAGCAAGATGCAGACTGAGGCTCGTTGTGATTGAATTCCGATCGTCAGAACGAGTCAAGAGGATGCAGCACACACTGCAGCTGAGGTTTACATCAGTCTGATTCCCGAGTGATTTAATTGCCCCTTATTTTGTTTTTTTTCCCTGCTAATGTCAGTCATGTGATTTGCTTGAGTTTTGCTCGGGTATCTTGTGTTTTTGCATCTGTCTGAATGGGCTGAACAACTGCTGTTTAGACTCTAAATGTTCGGGCTGTTTGTGCCTGGATTTACATGCTTGTACTGGTAGGTGCTGGTCGGTTTCTAGTCTCGGATTGCTGCATGTTACAGTTCAGTGACCTTCAGTCTGCAAGGACGGAATTAAATTGTAGTCATTTAAGAATGTATAAAACCTTTTGTAATCTCGAGTACACCTAATGGTTTCAAAACCGCATTGAATGTTATAGCAGTAGTACTACATAATACTTGTACATGACATGCCCTTGAAGGGGGTTTAGGAGATTTGATGTTTAACTGTTAGACTTAGTTGTAGACGTGAAGAGTTAATTTGTGGTATTGCTGTTGTGAGTGTGGCCTGGGGTATATCATAAAAACACTTCATAATCAACTGTTATTTAAGTTGAAGTATAAATGGTGAAAGTTGTGGTAGTCGCATGGAACCTTTCTGATTCTTTTCTGGGAGTCATTTGTGTGAAGACAAATACCGGAATAGTGCTGCAGAATGAATATCTGAATACATCCTTGAGTAGCTGGGTCAGTAAATGTGCTTCTGGGGCTTTGCTCCACTGTCTAAAACATGTGCAACCGTCCCAATGCTCATCAGATTAACCTGTTTTTTGTTTTTGCAATGAACTGTATTGATATTTGCCTACCTTCTTTCTGAATTGAGTGCTCATTGCTTTTACTAAGATTTTAATGTGACCTTGTGGAAGGAAAAAATTTTCATCCTAATTGCCTAAAGATTAGCAGCATTTTCAAAATATGTCTATTACCTGTACTCTGGAACAATAAGTTGGCTTGTAACTCATTCCAATAAGTCCGTTAACTAAATGGAATGGAGAAATTGGATCTGTCTGGGTTTTTTTTCTGGCAGATTAAATGTAGGGAGAGCTGCACAGCACCTCTGCCTCAATATTTACTGCAGGGCATTCCCCTGGCTGACAAACAGCAAGATATTGTGACAGAAATTATCAGCTGAGTCACTGCAGTTTTAGACCAATGCTTAGGACATGTATTACAAAGTCAGGCTGTGATTTATGCAAAATTCAACCCTGTTTGACACTTACTCCAAGACTCAATTTTTTCTTCTTCCTAGAATGCTATTATTCTTTTTATGTTGGAATATGGAATTTGTACAGTTATAGCAATTAATGTAATCACTTTTTAAAATAAAGTGCTGGAGTAGATTGATTTAAGGTAGGTTAAATGACTGCAGTTTGGTTTTGAGACCTCCCTTTGTGTTAAACCAGCTGTGTGAGAGGGGCCATTGAGATGCCTCTGTCAGGATGAGGTTGGGATCAGGAATGTGCAAGAGCTTTTTTTTTGCTACTTGAATACTGTTTTTTTTCCTGTCTATGGAATATTGATGTTAGATGGAATTCTCTGTAGGTTTATTGCAGTGTTAGTTCTAGGATTAAATTTATTGGGTATATAATCATCATGGCTGCAATATAAAGGAGTCCATTCAGCCCAACAATAATCAATCCAATACTGGTCAGTGAAATTTAAGTTTTTTTTTTTGGTTTTAATTTTTATATTTGCAGGCCACTTTTCAGAGTGATAACACTGATATTATGTAGTGGCTTTACAACTTGAATTATTGCTACGAAAATGATTTGCAGAATTGCTGCCTGGTTTTGCTAGGGCTAGTTAAACATGCAGTTAAGAGTGGAGAGAAGCTGGTCATCTGGAATGACTTTTTTAAGGCAACTATTGGCTGTGTTAAGGATGCTTAGGTTTTTCAAAAATGCTTTGGTAAACACACTTTTTATATGTACTTGGATAAAAGAGGCTAATACAATTTCCTGGTCCAATCATAATTTCACTGTTTTTGACTGAACACCATTGTTAATTTTAAGGGACATGAAGTCAATGTCCCTTAAAATTACCTTTTAAGGATTAAGCATGCTAGACTATGTCTCCAGTTTAAGAGGAGACTCAACATATCCCTCTAAAATAGTGAAGGGGTTCACTAGGGTTGCCATTCACCATCACAACTCCCTCATCCAATGGTGCCCAGCATCAATACGCAGTGTCTAAATATTCATTTGCAACTTGCTAAGGCTCACTAATAGCAGCTTTTAAACCCCCAAATTTTAACCCTGTGAGGACAAGGGCAGCAGGTACATGGAAACATCACCTGCACAGTCTACTCCAAACAGCATGCCATCCTGACTTGGAACTATGCAGTGCATTTGCTAGGTCAGCATCGTGGGCCTACCCACACCCCAGGGACTCCAGCAGTTCATTGAAGGTGCAGCATGACCAACATGTCCAGGGCAATACTATGCCTGTAACAGTTGCATTCCCTGAAACTTAAATTGTGGAGGAATGGTACCCATTTGGGTGAACGCAAAACGAAGGATGCCAACTGAGCCACCATTAACAGGAAGTGTATCTTTATAGTGGTGAGAATGGACCTCACTGCCAAATGTGTTGGTGGAAGCAGGGAAGCTGGTTTTTTTAAGGGGAAGTCGTAACACGAGGTAAGAAGGAGTAGTAAGATATGGGACGAGGATCATTTTGAATGTAAACAAAAATATCCCAAATGGGATGAATGGCCTGTTTGTGCTGTAAATACTATGCATGCATTTTGCTGTGATAACTGCTTTTAAAGATTACTAAAATTCATTAGATTTGTTTGCACTTGTGCGGTAAGCTAGAGTTTCTTAGAATGAAATCCTGCACTTTACACATCTGGCTGTTTTTATATTTAATGATATCTCATTTTGGTGCATAGACTGTAGCACAGCCTCTAAAATTGGGTGAGGGTGGGGCAGAAGACGGACTTGACTGGCTTGATATATATAAACTGTTACAGTGGCAGAATAGCCACAGCTATGCACCATGACGAGAACCTGGTTGAATGAGTCTACAGCCAATGATGCTTTGACATTTCTAACTGCAGTTGAGCCTCTGCAGCCTGACTTTGGTAATGAAGTCTGGGAGGAGGTTCAGCTTGATTTTCTGGAGAAAGTCTCTAGTTTAATCTGCAGAAAGCCTTGGGGTGCTTGTAGCTATTTTAATATGGATGGCCTGAAGAGCAGGCTACAGACTGTGTCGTCTCTTCCTTTCCACTGTTGACTGCAAAGGCTGCTTTGCCAACAATGTGTCTTTTATTTTTGTTTTGGGGATTTTAGGTCTGCATTAAGAAACATAATGAAAATACAATTATTCTCCAGTTATACTTCATTTGATGAAGTTGTTAATCTATACCCCTTGCTCCCCCCGAAAAAACTTTGGATTACTTCTGTGGCTTAGTGGTGAGCAGCACTCTACTCGGATCTCTGGTCTAGGATGACAGAATCCAAGCTGATACTTGGGGACTGGCCCTGAGAAGGGGGTGGGTGGTGTGGGAGGGCAGTGGGACTGGCACTAGAGGGTTGCGGGGTGGGTGCTGATCTGAGAGAGTGGTCAGATGAGACAATATACTAAGGGTTAGTCCGCATACCCCCATTCCCCTCAGGTGGATGTAGAAAGTTCCATGGTGCATTCCCAAGGAAAATAGGTCTGCCTCCTCATGTTCCAGATATTTATCCCTTTTACTGACACCAGAAAAACATCTGTTTTTGCTGTTTGTGTGTAAATTAGTTACTGTAATTGCTTAAAATAATAGCAGTCACTGTCAAATTATTTTGCTGTTTCACTTGGGGCAATCTGAGATTATAGGAAATCTGTGAAAAGATAAGGAACTTTTGGGGTTTAAGAAGCCTCCATAAAACCAACCCACTAATTAGCCTAGTCTATCTGATCTATTTGTAAAGAGAGCAGAGGAATTCTGCCTGATGTTATACTTCTTACTTTACAACAGTGGCAACACATCTGTTGGGTGGGGAGAAGTTGCAATGCCACTAGACTAGTAATCCAGAATGTTACTGTTCTGGGGACATGGGTTTGATTCCCAGCCTGGCAGATGAAGTTTTGAATTCAATAAAACTCTTGGACAGAGTAGTTTAATAGTGACCACTGGTCATAAAAAATCCAGATGACTGTCTGCTGTACTTACCCCTGGTGTGGCTTGCGTGTGACTCCAGACTTGCAGAAATGTGGTTGACTCTTAACTACCCCCAGAGGGCAGTCAAGTCTTTGTTTGAACCCTTAACCTGTCTGCCTGACAGTTCTTGCCGGTTAGAAAATGCTATGACAATTACTTTTTTTTTTGTAAAGTGCATTACCACTCTTGCCCCATGTTTGAACTGGACCTGCTATGTTTTTGTTTCTTCACTCCATCCATCAGTGGCTCTTAACAATTTTTTCCCCATTTGTATGACATGTTGTGCTACTTACTGATGGTGGAATTGAAGTCAATAGATCTCAACTTTTTTTTTGTGCATCTGATTAGGTGCTGCATTACAATGCCACACTGCTATAAGAACACGTGTCCTCTGAGATGTAAATGTGCACCCTGAAATGTAACCCCATTTCACTTTTTATTCACTCGGGCACGAGGGTGTTGCTGGCCAGCATTTTATTTCCCATCTCTTAGTTGCCCTTTAGAAGCTGGTGGTGAGCTGCTGCCTTTAACTGCTGTAGATTGATCTGCAATGCCCTTGAGGGAATTCTAGGATATTTGCCCAGGAACAGTGAAGGAATGGTGATCTATTTTGAAGTCTAGATGGTGAGTGGCTTGGAGGGGAACTTGTGGGTGTTGGTGTTCCCGTGCATCTGCGGCTGATGTCCTTCGAGGTGGAATTGGTCACAGGTTTGGAAGGGGCTATCTGAGGATTCTTGAATGTCTGCAGTTCATTTTGTAAGTAGCTGGTGGTGGTAGTAGTTACATGGAGTGCTGCTGGTGGTGGAGGAGGTGGACATGGTGCCAGTTGAGTGGGCTGCTTTGCCCAAGATGGCATCAGGGTTCTTCCAGGCAAGTAGGGAGTATTCCATCACACTCCTGACATGTGCCTTTGTCGATGGAGGACAGACTCTGTCCAGTCAAAAGGTGAGGTATTTGTAGCCTCTGAGGAAGGGTCACCAAACCTGAAACGCTTACTGCTTTTTTTTTCCCCAAAACAGATGCTGCCAGACCCACTAAGCTTTTCCAGCAACTTTGTTTGTGTTTCTGATTTACAGTTCTTTTGGTTTTCCTAGCCTGTCTTGCTCTTGTAGCCACTGTATTTGTATTCAGAGTGCAATTGAATTTCTGGTCAATGTAACCCCAAAGATATTGCTCGTGGGAGACTTAGTAATGGTGACACCATTGATTGATTGCCAAGGGGCGATCTCATTAGATTGTCTCATTAGTGATGGTCACTTCCTGGCATTTGTGTGATTCAGGTGTTACTTACCACTTGTCAGCCCAAGCCTGGATATAGTCCAGAACTTGTTGCATTTGAACATGGACTACTTCAGCATCTGAGGAGTCATGAAATGGTGCTGAATGTTGTGTAGTCATTGGTGAATTGCAGGATTCCTTGTCCATGTTTGATCTGGGGCTATGTGACTTCATGGGGTCTGGAACCAATGTTGACGACTCCCAGGCCAACTCCCCCCTGACTGTACTGCCACCTGTGCTGGTGAGACAGGATGTATCCAGGGATGGTGATGGTAGTGTCTGGGATATTGCCCATCAGGTATGATTCCATGAGTACGCCTTTCAGGCTGTTACTTGTCTGATCTGTGAGACAGCTCTCCTGATTTTGGGACTGGCCAGGTGTTAGTAAGGAGGACTTTAAGGGTTGACAGGACAGTTTCTGCCTTTGTTTATGGTGCCTAGTTGGTGACAGGTGGTCCATCTGGTTTCACTTCTTTTGAGACTTTGTAGTGATTTGATACAACTGATTGGCTTACAAGGGCAGCTGAGAGTCAACCATGTGACTCTAGACCATGGTAACATGTAGGCTACACCAGCTGAGGATGGTGGATTTCCTTCCCTGAAGGACATAAGTGAACTAGATGGGTTCTTCCAACAATTGACAATGGTTTCACTGTCATCAGAGATACTCAATTCCAGATTTTAAAAAAAATTAATGAATTCAAATTCCACCATCTGCTGTGGCAGGATTTGACCTTGGGTCCCCAGAACATTAGCTGAGTTCCTGGATTAATAGTCTGGTGATTTTTAATATCATCATTTCCTCACCAATGATTGGCTTCTCTAAAGCGGTCTAGCTAACATTACAGTTAGTTTCAATTGATTCCCATTGACAACTTTGTCCTTTTTTTTGTTTCCTTTTTTAATTGTTTGGTGCAGTCATGTGTAGATTGATCAGTAAGTCTGATTTCTTTTTTTTTTGTTTTGAAGCTCAAAGCAAGATCTTTAAAATCAAACCATTGACAGTTAAACGTGTGTCCATTTCAGAACAAACCTGCAGCTGGTTGAGGAAGGTTGGGCAGTTTGACACTGATTTTTGCTGACTGGCTCTCTGGTTAACAGACCAACTGAATGCCCAGCTCACAGAGACATCTCCACAATGCTAGCTCTCTTACTAGCTGTGCCCAACCTTCTATAGAGGTCAACATCGGCATTAAACCCTTGGTGCTCCACCAGCTCCTTCTGGAGGTGATGTTAAGTTGGGGTTAACCAGAACATGGGCCTTCTGATTCCAGATCCAACATTTCACTGTTAGGGCAGTTTCATCCAAAACACCTTTTTTCACAGCACATTGGCCTTTAACACCTCTCTACTCAAATGTTTTAATTCCATAAATCTGTCCACAGTGCACCAAAAACAGTCTGAATGCGTTTACATTTTCAGACAGCATTTCTACATCCAGACATCAAACAAGAAACAGATGACAAATCTGTTGAAAAGAACTGTTCTGGTAAATATTTAATTTTTTTCTTTGTGAACGTGTTTTGAGTTTGATGCACTTAGGCTAATGTCAGTCAGTACGTCCTTTTTTATTATTGCAGCAAGCTAATGTGAACAGTAACCTTGAGGCTTTGGCTATACCCTCCATTCCTGAGCCACTGCGGGCTGTCTGTGATCTGGGTCCAGCCTGCCTCTGTGTAGAGGTGGAAAGCATTTCTGTCAGAACACTGCTCGTGAGTTTGTGGTTCTGTTTTTATTTTTGCCCCTCTTCTGGCTGGTGTTAAACTGCTTTGCTGACACTTCCTGCTTTTTTTTTCCAATTCTAAATCTTTAAGGATTTGCTTCACTTTTTGTGACAGAATTACACTCTCGTTCGATTTTACTAGGTAGTACAAGTTCAATTGGTCTGGTCTCAAAACAACAGACTTACTTGACAAACACCGTGATAACTTGCAATTCCACTGTAACCTCTGGTATGTGCTTGTCAACATTCAGCTGCTTAGAATCTATACGGCTGTTGGTCATATGGTGTCATCCTGGCCCTTTGCTCACGAGTGTACTGTGCTCTTAAAACAGTTTCACAATTCTCACTTGTGCTTTTATTTATCAAACATAGGCATAGAAACAAGCAGGCCACTTGGCACTTCAAGCTTGCTGTGCCATTCAGTATGACTGTGACTTACTTTCTCTATCCATGCCATTTTTCCTGCTTTCCCTCCATACCCCTTGATGCCTTTAATCCATTAATTACCAATCTCTTTCATGAATATGCTCAGTGGCCTAGTGTCCACACTCTATAGTGAATTCCACAGGTTCACCACCCTTTGAGTGGAAACAAAATGCTACCTTACCTTAGTCCTAAATTAATCCTGTGTCCTGAGACTGATTCATGGTTGTAGACTCAGTTGATATGTTTCAGTCAGATCTCTGACCATGCTTCTAAACTCTACACAAATACGGGCCCAGTCAATATGTCGTCTCCTCAGGTCAGCTCTGTCATGCCTGGTATTAGCCTAGCAAACCTTCACTGCATTCCCTCTGTGGCAAGTGTGTTCTCTTTCTTGGGTAGTGAGACCAAAACTGCAAGCAGTACTCCTTGTGTTCTCACCAAGGCCCTGTATAACTGCAATGAAACATTCTCTAATTCTGATCTCCAATCCTCTTGTTCTGAAGGCCATGTTATACTGAATGTGCCATGTATTTGTCCACACGTGCAACTTGTCGAGATCACCCTGAAGCTTTCTTGCAACCTCCCTCTCAGTCCCACCTAGTTTAGACATCAAAACTTCTTTTGGTTGAGGGGGGTGCAGTGTGGGAATCACATTGAGTTCACCTAGTTTAATACATGGTGAATAGCGGTGTTGCCAGCACTGATTCCTGTGGCAAACCACGAGTCACCACCTGCCACCCAAGAAAAAACCCATTTATTCCTACTGTTTCCAGTCTGCCAGTCGATTCCCAAGCCATATCTGATATGGTGGTTTGATGCCATCTGATCTTTGCCACATCTTTCACCTGTACAACAGCTCCAAGATTCCATCTCTGAAGAAGTGTCCCGACCCAAAATGTCAACTTACCTGCTCCTCTGGTGCTGCCTGGCCCGCTGTGTTCATCCAGCTTCACAGTGTTGTCCAGGATTCTGCTCCTGTTCTGAGGAAGGGCCACCGGACCTGAAACTCTGATCTGCCAGTCCTGCTAAGCTCTTACAGCAATTTCTTTTTGTTTTTGCTCTTCTGACTTAATCTCGTGTATCTCCATTCCTTTTTGTCTCACCATTAACTCTGCCATCTGCTCTCTATGCTCCCACTCAATTGTCTTTTCTTTGAAAACCATTCTTTAAAATTCTGCTTTTGGTCACCTATCTGGCTTAATAACTTTTAAGTTCTGTAAGCGACGTGGATGCCCTGAGCTGTGGTTTTTTTTTTGTTTGCTTGTTTTCAAGTTGGGTAACTTTTTTATTAGGAAATCATATACCAGATCCTCCTCCTGTACACTGGTGACAAGGCTGCTTCAGAATTAAATTGATGCTTTGCATTTTAGTGCACTAACTTTACATTAAATCCAAGTAAATTACTTGAAGGTTAAAAAGGGAGTGGGAAAGAAATGGCACACAGGACAAGACTAGTGGGTGTTGGATTGTATTACTGAACAGAGAGGCTGTGTGCTTTAATGCATTTCAAGTACTTTAGGTCAGGACTTGCACATTACAAAAAAAACAGTATAATCTCTCCATTAAAATCCCTGATTAAATGTACATTGGCAACATTGAGCTCTGCTTTAAATGGTATGGCAAGGCTAGGTGCCAATATCTTTTGGGTATACAGTTTCTCCAGGGCCTGTGTAGATGAGGATAGCCACCTTCTGGCCTGTCTAAGAGTCTCCTGTAGTTGATCTGATCTAGTTTATTCCATGTCTGCAATTATTTCTGTTAGAAGGAATATAGTGCTCATTATTACAGACTTGAAACTTCATCTTTTGGGTTTTAATCAGGGTCCTTAGTTACTTCCTCCCACTATCTTCATTACATAATCACAATGAGTAATGCTCAGGGTCCTTAATCACCATTAGCACTCTCCTAAGTCTTTACAACAATCTGAGCTCTAAGGGTCATTGGACCCGAAACATTAACTCCAATTTCTCTCCATCAGTGCTGCCAGACTTGCTGAGCTTTTTCAGCAATTTATATCTTTGTTCAATTTCCAGTATCTGCAGCTCTTTTGGTTTTTGCATCCTGTCTATTTTGTGGTATTTGGCTGATCTGGTGTCTTCCAGATTAAGACTGGTGTGTTCTAACTTGACGTACACTTACAGACTGATGTGCAGCTCTGTGATATCATTGCAAGGTTGTTGTGGGGTCTTAATGCCTTTGAACAACGAGGCCACTATCCAAGATAAGCTAGACTAACCTCGGGCTCTCTCATGCGCAGCAAGAGAGGTGTCAGCAAAATAAACTGATCTCACACTTCCTGCTTTATTGGTGCTAAATGAGCCACTTTGTATTTGGTGTTTTGCTAGGCTTCACCTAACCTGCTCAGTGTTGTGTTGCAGAAGTTCCGAAGTGACTTACTGCAATGGCATGTAGTCACATTGAGTGTTGGTGTTTGAAAGTAGCCAAGCTAATGAGCCAGGAAAGGTAACAATGGCATAATTTCCAGAATGTTGTTTACTCTCAGACAGTTTGGAACTGTTTTGAAGAGATTTTACAAAAACAGTAAACCATTCCATGTCTACCTTCATTCAGACTATTTAAAAACTGGAAAATGAGGTGTGTGTGTGTGTGTGTGTGTGAATTCTTCCTGACACTTCTAAATGAGCTGTGACTGACTGACTGTGTCTATGCTTTGCAATTTCAATTAACCAAGCGTTGAACCTCTGAACCTGAAGAGTTGCTGTTTCCTGTGATCAGGGATGCCAACCCAGTTATTGTTACCTTACTGCTGTAAAATATCTTTGATCCCATGTCACTGTTGCCAGGACCAACTGGTTCAAATTAGGCTGGAAAGACAGCTGTATATTTAATTTATAAAACGCATAGCTGCCATTTAAATGTGGGCCTTTATGGCACTACTGTCTGATGGTTGTGTTACCACTACAATGAAATCTGGGGAACAAACAGGCTTTCTTCTGAGGAAAGTTCCACACTGATAAAGACTATAAAAGCTGCCATCATAGGAATCTTGGCAAGTGTTTATCCACTGGCTAAAATCATCTTTTATAAAAACTGGTCATGATCATATTGCTGCTTGTGGGCTGTTTAGTACATGAATTAGTTGTGAGCTTGATGTAAATGACTATACATCAAAGCACTTCATTAGCTATGTAAAATTTGGGGTGGTCTGAAATCAATTCTCAATATCTGCCAATTCTTCAGGAAAAAATTTAAGAACATTTGCAGTCTTTTTGTAGAATACAAAATTATTTTTTTTTTTTACTTTCGATTGAAATTTATTCAAGCATTGCAACGTAACCTTTTTGAGTAGTCATTTTTTTAATAAAAAATCTAAGGCATGCCACAGAATTTTGTTACACAGCTCTTGTGCAACATCTCAATGTTATAAATGGATCAAAAGCATCCAAAAGGCTTTATAGGAACATATCTAAATTTTGACATGGAGCAGTATAAGGACATTGGGATTTGGGCCATTTTGGAGACCCAGTCATGAGGACTATAAGCAAGGTCAGTTGAAGTGGACCAGCTCAACTGCTGGAGGTACAGTCACCAATAGTAGATCAATCTTAAAATTTGGGGCTGCTGAAGAGTCCAGCATTAGGTGATTGTGAAGATCTCCAGAAGTTTGTGGGGATACAGGAGATATGAAGAATGCAGCTCCAGAGAAATTATCTCCTTTTGTTTTTGAATCGAGGCTTGCTTGGTTGGGTGCCAGTGCAGGCCTGTGAATACATGGGTGATGGAGAAGTGGGACTTGATATAAATTGGGAGATGGCCAGTAGGTGGCTTCAGGTTTTCTGAGGATAGAATGTAGGCCTCCATTCATGAGGTAAGGTGGCCATTGGTCTAGCAAAGCTGTGCTGGCTCTTTCCTAAGAGCTGCCAAATTAGTCCTACTTGTTGCTTTATCACCAGGATCCTGCAAAACTTTACCCTTTGATGTTTGGTCAACTCCTTTCTAATGTATTGAGTCTGTGTTTTCACCATTATTTTTAAAGCATGTTGCAGAGCTATAGGGATCTGAAACCATGCTCCTCATTTTCACCCTTTGGATTGTTTCCCAACTGCCTTCAATTTTTATTCATAACTGATTATCCTAGCACTGAAAAAATTTTTGTTTTTGTTGGAATGCTTCATGATGTCCTTCTGAATCATAGGTTACTGTTCTCTTACTCAAATTTTCAGAAGTACATTTGTAACATTAAACTCTGATTCGCTATTCATTTTCTCACCCACGTATCTGGCAGAGTTCAGATTGCCAACCTGAGAGATTCTAGCCAAAAGTTCTGAAATAATAAAAATTTCCCTTGGGTTAGGATCCTGGGTGATCGGATAATGCTGGAATGGCATCCCTCCTACAACTGTGTCTCTTTTTTTTTTCCCCTCAAAGTAATGTGCGGGATGGACAATTTTTGCATGTTGTTGTGGGAAATTGCTCTGCACAAATTGGCAGCTGTGTTTCTCTCATTACTAATGACCACTCTTCAAAGTTACTAAAGTGGCTAGGAAAAGTGTACTTGGATTTCACGATGTTGTAAAAGGTACTTGATAAATGTGACCGTTCTTGCCTTTTACTACTTATTCCTAACACCTCATTACAAGTGAGGGAGTGAAGAATAAGAACTATTTCCAAGGTGTGTCACAGCACTGACAACATCTGCTGTCTGTGTAACTATGTGCCATCTTGGGAATAATTGATGATAAGGTACTTTGAAGGAGGCAGGAATGTACCAGGTCCACTGGAGGAGTACTGTGCACACCATTATACAGATGCTGGTAGACCTGCTAAGTTTCCCGAGCACTTTGTTTTTGTTTCAGATTTTATTACACTTGTACTCACTTTTGATATAACGTGTGACTGTCAACAGACTGCGTTTTTGTCAGTCATCAATCTTCACAAAATGTGATAACCTCTACCTAAACTAACTCCTTCATCTATCATAAATCTCAAAAAGCCAAAGCATGTTTTGATCATCTCGCACATGTTGCTTACCACATTGTGATTTCTGATTTTTTTTCTCCCATTCTAGAAGGGCTGTTGCTGGAATATCACTTGTGGTTTTAATTTTATTTTGCTTTAGCGATTCACCTTTGCTCCTCCTCTCCTCTCCCAGCATACTAAATTAACTTGTATGGAATAATACAGATGCACCTGAATCAAGGAAGATTATCTCTTGGGGCATAATTTTGTATCAATGCTCAATCTGTGCACAGACAGTCAGCCACGGGAGTTGTTGAAGAAGTGGTGCATTGCTGCTACTAAAATTCCGTTTCCTTAACGGACTGTAATTGATGCATTGATGCAGTTGGCAGAATGAAGGTGAAATCCAAAACATGTATACTGCTCACTCATTGCATTTGCCTGTCCACACAGTACCTTACTACAAAAATTTAGCTGCTGCCTTTTCCCTCTGATAAAATGAGCTTCAAGAATAACCCTTTGTACTCGAGGGACTTTGCTATTTAAATAAGTTAATTGTTTCTCACCAGATGTCATTTTCAGTGGTTAATTTTTCATTATGTGGTGTGCAGTCTGCTTGCATTATTATGGAGCAAAAAAAGGCTAAACACAACTAAATAGCTCTCCCCTTATATTGTCAATTAATTGCAAAATAACTAATTGCTAATCATCTTTCATGTCATTTCTTTCAACACTAACTTTTTCTAATCACATTCTCTTCTCACATATGGAAGAAATATACTGGAGTAGGTCATATGACCAAACAAGTGATACCAGTCTTGCAGATCTTGTAATGGATCCTTGGTGGTAGAGAGTTTCAAAGCTTCACGCACCAAGTGAAGAACTTTTCTTCTCGTTGCAGTCTGACATTTCCCTTTTCCCTTTTTTTATCCCGAGTGACTCTGTCTCCTAGTTTCACATCCCTTAACTCGGAACTTTTGAATTTACCCATTAGCCAGAAATCTTTTCAGACTCTTCTTTTCTTTTTCTTTTGTTCAGAATTTAATATAGCGTTTCCACTCCCCCCGCCCCCCAACCCCCCACTGCCTTTTATTCCATTCTATCTCTCTGTGCAGTACAAGGTAATTGTCACTATCTGGTGAACTTTCATTGCACCCCCTTAAGGGAAGTATGTCATCCAGTGGTCCTATCTCTGGGCCAGAACGCCCATCAACTCCAGAAGTGTCATATTATTCCTAATCATGTTTTTTTTTCAAAAAGCACTATTATTCCATGGATGCAGAGATGAAATCTCCATCCAACACAAACATGTACTTACTAAAACCCTGTAGAACTGCTGCATGACATCTTAAAGCAGTATTGAGAGGTCAGACATTACCTCCAGCCTGCTCTGCTTTTCTAGATCATGGTTGATCACCTTTTACTCCATACTTTTTGCATTTTCCTGTACTGTAATTTGCTTGCTACAGTACTAATTGGTGGTTGGCATGAGTCAGAGATGCTGGTGTTCCTCTAGAGTGGACAAAGTCAAAAGTCACACAATACCAAGTTATAGTCCGACAGATTTATTTGAAATCATAAGCTTTCAGAGTGCTGCTCCTCTGTCAGGTGAAGTGGAGAGAGGTGTACAGCACAGAATATATAGGCAGAGAGATAACGGCAAGATAATTCCAGGTAGTTAAGAATATCAACAGACAAATAAAAGTGGTGTGTAGAGTGCTGACAGACAGACTAACAAGTCTGTGGGTAATCAAGAGTGTTAACAGATTTTTACAAATGGTGATTAAAGTGTTAACAGCTGAATAACAAGTGCAGGGATGAGCTATGAACTAATTAAGGCAGAGAAATAACTACAAATAATCAAATGAGATGGTGGTTGGGGTAGAATGGTGCCACTAATCCTGCTTCCTACTTTGTTTTTAAAAGAAAATCCAAATAACCGATTTTAGAGTTGACGGTTCTTAAACCAATCCTCCCCTTTGTGCGGAGTCTAAGGGCCAATCTCTTTAACTGTCTTAAAGAAGTAAGCCACTATAGAGTCTTAATGAGAAGAGGCATTTGTCTTGATGTATATTATTGTAGGATCACAGTAGATACAGATTATATTTGGGTAATTAGTCTTTGTTGTTCTGACTATCAAGCCAGGAGTTAACTCTCTATTTCAATAGGCACTTGGTGCTAGACTGCTACTTCCCTACTGAAATGCTAAAAGGTATACGGTGAGAGGAGCTTAATTCGCCTTCAAGACTCGACTTTTTCAGAACATTGCCTAATCCTACCCTTCTCTTCCCACTCTTTACACCCACTAAATTTTATCCACCCTGCTTACCATTTTATACCATTAGAACTATAAGATGTAGAAGTAGACCAATTGGCCAATGGGTCTGCTCAACTGCTCAACCACTCAACATCACGACTGCTCTGATAAACCTCAACTCCACATTACTGCCTTCTCCCCATAATCCTTGGTCACCTTGCTGATTTTAAAAATGTCTGTCTCGCCCTTGAATGTGATTAATGACCCAGTCTTGACAGCCCCCTGCAGTTAAGAGCTTTATGGATTCACTATCATCTGTAAGGAATGTCGCCTCCTCTTAAGGGATGACCTCTTGTCCTGAGATTATCCCCTCTGGTCTTAGATTCACACTCAAGGGGAAGTGACATTTCTGCATCTACCCTGTTGAGCACCCTGAGAATATTATGTTTCAAAAAAAAAATCATCTCGTTCTTGATTCAAACAAGTCCAGACCTAACCTTTTCAACCTCTGCATGGTAAGACAGTCTCCCTATACCTGGGGTTGACCTAATGATTCTTCCCTAGATTGCCTCCTATGTCAGTATATCTTTCCTTCAGGGACCAAAACTGTTCATGTCAGATCACAGCTGGAATAACTAGTGCCTTGTCACTTCCAGTAAGACTTGCCTGTTTTTAATAGTCCATTCCCTTCGAAGTGAGCCAACATTTCATTCGCATTTCCTTTAATCTGCTGAACTTGGATGTTAACTTTTTGTGATTCATCCATGAGGACACCCAAATTTAGAAATCCAAATATATTACATCTACTGGTTCCTCATCACCTTGTTACAAAAGAGAATTGTAGTTAATTTGTCACACGATTTCCCTTCATGCAACCGTGCTGACTTTACTTGATGTAACATTTCCATAGTATATTCTAGATTATAATAGACTCTAGAACATTCTCAATGACGTGTTAAATTAACTGAACTGTAGTTTACATGCTTTCTGTCTCACTCCCTCTTTTTGAATAAGAGTGTCATATTGGCAATTTTCCTCTCCCTGGGACACTTCCAGAATCTAAGGAATCTTGGTAGATTACTACCAGTGTTTATTTCTGTAGCTGCTTTTTAATATCCTGGAATCGAACCCATCAGATTCAGGGAACTAATCAGCCTTTTGCCTATTAGTTTCCCCAGTAACTTTTTTCTTTTGTAGTTATTGTATTTATTTTATCTTTCCCCTTTTTTGCCTCATGATGATTTAATATTTTTGGAATGCTGCTACTGTGGAAACTGATGCAGAATATTTCACTTCATTTCTCAGCCACATTTTCAAAGGAGCTTAGGTTCACTTTTGGCACCTCTTCCTTTTTTTAATATATTTTAAGTTATTTCTGTTTGTCTTGTTATTACTTATTTACCCTTAGTTTATTTTCTTTTTTTTTTTTGTCACTTTTTTTGGTTTTCAAGACTTTCCAACCCTCTAGCTTGTCTCCTAATTTTTTGAATAAAAAAAGTGACATTATTTACTATCCTTCCTTTTGCTTGGCTAACCATGGTTGGTTAATTCGGTTTCTAGTTGAGTCATGAATAAATACGTCATTGGTTAAGAAAAAAAAGTCTTTTCTGCTTAAACTCCTGTCTCGGGTCACTCCAGCCAACTCTACCCTTATTCCCTTGTAATTGCCCTTATTTAAGTATAATGCATTTGCTTATGACCCAAGTATTTTGCTCTCCACCTGAATGTTGACTTCCACCATGTTGCTGTTCCCGAGGAGATATTGTCAGATCCAAAATAGACTGATCCCTGGTTGGACCTATAACACTGTTCTAGGAAACTGACCTGATTATGCTGAATTCTTTCTCGTAGACTACTTCTGCTAGTTTGATTTTTTAAGATTGGTCATTTTGATTAATGTGTTGCTCTTTTCTTTAAACATACAAATCTGGTGTGAATGATTGTGTGTGACAGAATAGCTGCTGTTATGAGTTCTGTAGATACTTGCTCCCATAGTGTTGTCTTCCCCTTGGTTTTTTTTTTAAATATCTACTCGTGGATCCTATACCATCTGATCGAAGAGAATTTTTTTCTTTTTTTACAATCATGCTTATTCCATTCTCTACTGAAACCACTACCCGACGTATACTTCTGAAAAATCACATTTGAACATTTTTGATTTCCTTTGTAATCATGTCTGTGTAATAGCAATAAAACCAAACGCATTAACCTCCTACTTGTGCAGTTTAAGCCTGATAGTGAGGAAAAAAAGTCCATTTTATAAAAGATTTAATAGTTGAGCATTTAGAATAGTGACAGGATTTTATAGATTCAGCATGGATTTACAAAAGGAAATCATGCTTGACAATTCTACTAGAATTTTGAGGCTGTAACTAATTAAGTTGATAAGGGGGAGCAAGTGGACCCAGTTTATTGGACTTTTTGATAAATTACAACGAGATTAGCATGTAAAATTGAAGCGTATGTGATTGGGGATGTGTACCTGCATACATAGAAATGTTCGGCGAAGTGTTAGATATAGGTAGGAGGGTGAATAGTAAGGAAGGTGCAGAGATGCTTCATAGAATCCCTACAGTGTGGAAACAGGCCCTTCGGCCCAGCAAGTCCATGCCGACCCTCGGAGCATCCCACCTAGACCCATCCCACATAACCCACCAAGTCTACACATCCCTGAACACTACGGGCAACTGGGAATGGCCAATCCACCTAGCCTGCACATCTTTGCACTGTGGGAGGAAACCAGATCAGTTAAGTGTGATTTGGATGAGTGAATGGCAGATCCAGTATAATATGGATACCTGAGAGATTACCCATCTTGGTAGTAAGAACAGGAAGGCAGGTTATAATTGGAAAGGGGAGGCACAACAAGACCTGGATGTCCTTGCACACCACTGGCTGAAAATAAGTATGGAGGTGCAGCAGGTGGTGAAGAAGGCAAATGGTACGTTGGCATTCATAGCAAGGCCTCCTTTATCTGCAGAAGCATGTTCTGGCTGTGGAGGGAATGCACGAGGGTTTACCAGACAGATTCCTGGGATGGGACTGATGTATGGAGAGAAACTGAATTGGTTAGGATTATATTCACTGGCATTTACCTGAATTTTTGGGAAGGGGTGTGGTGTGGAAATCTTGAGAAACCTATAAATTCTAATAGGACTAGATAGGGTAAACACAGGGAGGATGTTCCCAATGAACTATGACCTCTGGTTCTGGACTCCCTGCTCTCAGTTTGAGGATGTGGGATAAGCCATTTCGGACTGAGGTGAGGAAAAATGTCCTCACTCGGAATGTGGTGAGCCTGTGGAATTCGGTTGAGGCCAAAGCATTGAAAATATTCAAGGAGTTAAGTGTAGTTCTTGGAGCTAAAAGGATCGGAGAATGTGGGAAACAGAGTACTATGTTGGATGATCAGCCTTGGTCACATTAAATGGCAGAGCAAGTTTGAAAGGCCAAATGTCCTTCTGTTGTTTCTAATGCATTTATTTTGTTCTGAATACTATGTCCATTGAAGTAAAGAGCCAATAGTTTTGCCTGATTACTCCCCCAACAATCCCGAAACTATTTTCTGCTCTTGTCTATAGTTATTTGCTCTGTCACCTCCCGTCTCACTCTGGCTATTGTTATTCTAAATAGTTGCCTTGCAATGTTGCTATATTTTGTTTTTAAGCCTGTTTCCCGTCTCCCAACTGCAAGCACCACCCTCTTCTTTCACCCCCAACCCCCAAATTAGATTAAAGCCCCCTCTGCAGCCCTGGTTATTCATTTGATCGATAACAGTTCAGCTGATGGTTACCCCATTGAAGAAGCTGCACTCTACCCCAGTAGATGTGCCAGTGCCCCATGAGCTGAAACCCATTTCTCCCACACCAACCTTTTGATTAGTCCAACATCACATCATCGTCCATCAGCATGTTCAGTTGTAGATTTTCTACCTCTTCTCACTCCAAACCCCTCAAATTTAGGCAGAGTGAAGGACTCACTATTCATTCACAAAGCATTCTCTTCAGAATTGGAAGATCAGCAGGTATTTGGCTTGAGGATTTTGATTCATGATTCACAGAGAGCCCTTTCTCAACTGGAGGGTCTTTTATATCTCCAGTGCACCTTTTTTTGCAGAGGATGTTGTTGATGCATTACCTTTTTATCTGGATGACATTATTAATGTGAACTCTTCTGTTAACTTGGATAGTTGTCCCTTAACCTCATCTGACAGACCTTTTTTTAAAATCTTGTGAACGTTCAATATGATAGGTGGCTGTTCTGTTGCAATGAGTACTTTCTTCCCATTATCCTGGATGTTGAGGTGTTTTTTTTTCCCTTTTTGTCAGAGTCCTCAGTCTATGGACCTTGGAGTCATGTGCACCTCATCACCATTTTGTTTAAGCAAATCCATACTGTGTCAACAGATCTATAACGTGTTGCTTTAAATTGGGTCATTTGTTCTCTCTGGTTGTCTGAGTGATGAACAAAACCTTCTCATGTCCTCAGTGGTGTTCCTGGATGATTGCTGCTAACTTAACACTTGCTTTGTCACTGGTCCTGCTCGTTTGTTTATTGTTTGGAAGACTAAGAATTGAAAGATTGCTTTTGAATTTTGAACTCGGTCCACCATCAAAGCCAAATCTCCTGAATCAAACAGCTCACTGAACACTTAAGCACCTTGAGCTCATTGCTAAATCTTGTTTTACTAATTTTTCAGTGTTTTCTTTCTCTGGCAAACTTTTTTTTGTATTTGCATTTTTGAATTGTCCTTGGTGATTGGACTGGTGTGGGTGTTTTCCTGTATGATCTGTGACTTCCTTCCTATCAACAGCATGAAACCATTCTCGTGAACTTTTTCTTCTTTAGAGTCCCATCATTGGTCTAGAAAGCCCAATGAAATCTTCTACTGGTTGTGCCTTGACCAAGTCAACGACAATGATGTTTCTGGTCCATCATTAGGTTTGCCTTGTATTCCAGACTTTTTGTTGGTTTTTTTAATGCATTTAGCTATTTGCCATTGTGGGATTCAAACCACGTTCCCAGAGCAATTGTCTCAGATTCTGGTATTATTCCAGTGATCTTACCAAAATGTCGTCACCTACTGGACCAAATTGATTTATTTTTCCGTCATTGTTGCCTTGAGGTATTTGCACACTATCTCACCATTTAATTACCATGTTGCAATACCAACTGGGGTAGCGTCCTGCCAATAGTCCTCCTTCCAATGTCGATTTTCCATGAATTAACAGGTGGAGGTTAAACCACTATTGAGTTTTAATGATGAGGCATTTGTATTAAATCATTGTAGTTTATTGCATGATTGCTGTAGGTATAAATTACATTGCATACTGTAACTTTATGCCTTTAAAATTTGTCTATCAGGAGCCAAACTGCCCCCACTGGGACCTTGTGTGAGACACAGACACTGATATCATCAGATTATGTGGTGCTTAATGCAACTTCAATATTAACTCTACTGGGACCATGACATTATGTAACATCTATGTGCTAACTTTGTGGGGGGGGATTTTGTACAAGGAGCAACAAATCTCAGATTATCAGCTCCTAAATTCTTTAGAAATTGTAAGGAGCTTTTGTTTTTATGTTCTTACTCTGGTAGTTAGGTAGCCTCCAATTTTTCCCACACATTCTGTTGCCTTACCCACTCGCCCAAGCTGTCTCTATCCC
The DNA here is from genome assembly GCF_021869965.1 of Rhincodon typus. Lineage (NCBI taxonomy): Eukaryota > Metazoa > Chordata > Chondrichthyes > Orectolobiformes > Rhincodontidae > Rhincodon > Rhincodon typus. Next base: position 42,782,306 of record NC_063349.1, read on the forward strand.
TTCTGCAGACTGTCCTTTTGTAGTTTATTTTCCCATTATTAATTTTGTATGAGTTGACGGTTGGTCCCTTTACTAGCTACAAACTGTAGCAGTTGATGTTCCAGTCACATCCTATTTGTTATAGCTGCCAAGCAGAATTTCCTTTCTGTCCTTCAACTAATCTTCTATCTATGTAAATATTGCTCCAAGGTCCATAACTTTAGGTCACCACTTTGTTTTTTGTTTGGGAATCCAGATACACCACTGCTATTGGTCTTCCTCTATCTATCCTGTTAGTTAAATCTTCAAAAAGAAACTAATAGATTTGTCAAACGTGGTTACCCTGTTGATTCTGCCTAATCATTTTATGACTTCCTAAGTGCCCTGTTAACCGTGGCCTTAAAGAATTTCAACATTTTCCCAGTGACTGCTATCAAGATAATTTGTATTTTTTCTTGTGCTTGACCTTGTCAAAAGCCTTGCTGAAATCCACATACTCTACATCAACTACACTACCCTCATCCATACACCTAGTCGCTATCTTGAAGTCAAATTTGTTAGACATGGTCCCTCCCTGACTAAGATTTGCTGACCATCCTTAATTAATCCTTGCCTCTGCAAGTGGGGATTAATGCTGTCTTTTGCATTTTTATTAGAAATTTCCCTACCATTGATTTGTAGACTTGCTGGCCTGTAGATTCCTGTCTTCACCCTATCACCCTGGAATAATAGTACCACATCAGCTGCCCTCCAGTCCTCTGGCACCTGTACTGTGGCCAGAAGATTTGAAAACGTAATGCCTTGTCACTTGGCATCTCCTCACCTGCTTCCCACAACAGCCTTGAAATCAGAGATAGTAGGAACTGCTGATGCTGGAGAATCTGTGTTAACAAGGTGTAGAGCTGGATGAACACAGCAGGCCAAGCAGCATCAGAGGAGCAGGGAAGCTGACGTTTTGGGTCTGGACCCTTCTTCAGA
>NC_063349.1:42783662-42841919 GCF_021869965.1 Rhincodon typus
TCTGAAGAAGGGTCCAGACCCAAAACGTCAGCTTCCCTGCTCCTCTGATGCTGCTTGGCCTGCTGTGTTCATCCAGCTCTACACCTTGTTACCCTAGCCTTGAAATCATCTCATTTGGGCCTGGGATTTATCCATTTTTATGTGTGAAAACTATTGATGCCACCTCCCCTTCAATTGTTCAAGTATATTACAGCTTCCTCCACCCACTTCTCAGATTTCTAGACCTATAATCATCCTACTCTACAGTGAATAGAACGTACTCATTTGAAACCTCACCTGCATCTTCTGGTTCCACACATAGATTGGCCACTTTAGCCCCATTTGGCCATTCTCTTTGCCTGGTTATCCTCTGCCCCTAATACTTAAAATGCTTTTTGGATTTTCCTTTCTTTTACCCAGCAGTGTTTTTTTTTCCACTCAGACCAGAGAATTTGTTGGTTTGTCAGGCTAATTTTTCTAGTTTAGTTTTCTAAGTTCCTCACTATCACCTTTGCATAGCTAACTTCCCCATAATTTGATTTCTAATATCTTGTCTTCTGCTTTTGAATACAGACAAAATATTTGTTGAATGTGTTTTTACCATTCCAAGATATTTTCTCCTGTCTTCTATTTTCATTGTAACCCTCTTTTACATAATTGTATTTATATTTGTTTTTTTGTATTTTTTTTTTTTTTTAAATACTTCTGGTTGGTTTACTCATTCTACTTTTCTTGCATTTTTTTTTTTGATGTTTAAAACTTTCCAAAACCTCTTGCACACCTTGGCAAAGAATTATCACTTTTTTTAAACTTAATACGACTGAACTTGTACATCCAAGGATGAATGTCTTTTTTATTTTTCAATGGAATGTAGATTTGGGAATTGAAAGATTTCTTCACTATTGGAAAGTGAAAAAGTATGAAACAACCTACTTTGCTAATACTTGTACCTATGGAATAAGTTCAGTATGCGGCTATACTTGTTTCAGGCTTGTGTTAACTTCAACTTGATGTGACATTTATCATTGTGATCACACTTTCCCAGGGGACCCTTTCCTATTGAAGTTAGTGATTAACACTCCTAATTACCAAAGCAAGATCTCAAATAGCTGCTGCTTTGAATGGTTCTATGGTATATTGTTTTAGGAAAATATTCAAGATATATTTTATGAATTTATCCTCCAAACTGATGTGATTTTTTTTTCTTTTTTTGCCAATTTATGAGGAGCCAAGTCTCCCTTGATGATTTAATGTTGCCTTTTATTATAAGCTTGTCCTTTTTCCTTTTCAGAAAGAAATCAACTATGTTAACAAATTTTGGGTATTTCTTTGCTTGGATCTGTTTCTGGATTCATAGAACATACAGCAGTACAGGCCCTTCAGCCCATGATGTTGTGCCGACCTATTATCTTACTCTAAGATCAAACTAACCTGCATACCCTTCACTTTACTATCATCCATGTACCCATCCAAGAGTCGCTTAAATGTCCCTAATGTATCTGACTCCACTATCACCGCTGGCAGTGCATTCCACACACCCATCACTCTGTATGAAGAACCTACCTCTGACATTCCCCCTATACCTTCCTCCAATCACCTTTAAAACTATGCCCCCTCGTAACAGTCACTTCCACCCTGGGGAAAAGTCTCTGGCTATCCGCACTATCTTGGCACATGTTCTTACCATTCCTTCGGCTTTCTCCAATAGCCAACTCCACTGCTCTGAAATCCTTTCTGTTGCATAGGCCAGCACAATACTTCACATTCTGTTCAGAACTACTTTCTCTAATCTCATTTACAAGAGGAGGAAATTTTTTTTAATTTCTTGAGTATAATGATTATTAATTTCCCTTTCTGGTGGAAGGGAATGGCTGGGAACAGTAAACAACGATTGAAAGTCACATCAACTTGTACAGCCTTTATGTATTTTGCAATTAAACCAGGCAGTGACCGGATCCTGCTTTAATACACAAGTGAAACACCTCTCTCTGCTTCCTAGTGTTAACCATGACTTGGCGGGTAGTGTGCTCTGCATCTGAATGAGAAGGTTTGTGGGTTCAGTCCCACTCTAGAGACTTTTTTAAATCCAGGCATACTCCATAGTGGTTCTTGGAGTGCTGTACTGTTGGAGGTGCTAGCTTTTGGATGAAATGTTTTATCCCACTTCAGGATTATATTGGTGTCAGAATTGAATAATATCACTGGGCTAGAGATCCCAAGGCTAGTGCTCTGGGGAGCTAGAATTCCAATTCTGTCATGGAAGTGATTGGAATTTAAATTCAGTTAGTTGCTCTGGAATTGTAAAACTAGGCTCAGTAACAATAACAGTGAATCCACTATCAGTTGTCATAAAAATCTGTTGGGTTCACTAATGTTGTTGTTCAGGGAAGCGAATCTACTGTCCTTACCTGGTCAGGCCTCTGTGTGATTCCCACAGCAATGTGGTTGATGCTTAACAGCCCAATGGAATGGCCCAGCAAGGCACTTAGTACAAGGGAAGTCAGGGAGGGCAAGAAGGTATTATCCTCATCAGTGACCCCCCCCACATCCTGGGAACAAAAAAGCGAAAAGAAGTTTCGAGGCTCCACCTTATGCATGGCAGGGAATTTCATCCTGGCTAACATTTATCCCTCAATCAAAATCAAAAATGAGGTTATCTTGTTCACTGTGGGGTCTTGTTCTATCTATACTGACTGGCACATTACAACAATATTTCTTTTTTTTTCTTTAAAAGAGAGTACCTCAATGGTTCAAAAACACTTTGTCATGCTAAGGTTGTGATATCTTTCCCCTTCTCGCTCTCTCCTGCAGCTGTTACCACAAGTGTTGAGAGGGACTGCAGCAAAGGTTTATTAGTGTGACTACTGGAATAAGAAAGCCCTCTGCAGTAGAAGAGCACAAGCTCACCTTCTGCAGCTGGAAGAGTGAGATGAGGATCCTGAGATACTGATGTGGCCTGAAGAAGGGTCACCAGATCCAAAATGTTAACTTTGCTTTCTCTCTCTCCACAGATGCTGCCAGATCTGCTGAGTTTTTATCTAGCAATTTGTTTTTTTTTTTATTGATTTCCAGCATCAGCTGTTCTTTGTTTTGTGTTGAGGTCTGTCTCTGTGGTCTTTTCAGACCATCAGTCATAATCTATTTCAAGATAGGATACTTCAAGCAAATTTCAAAATTGCCATGCCAAATTGTCCATAGTGTCCAGGGATGTGCAGGCTAAGTGGATTTGCATGGGAAATATAGGGATAGGGGTGGGGGTGGGGTTGAGTCAGGATTGGATGCTCTTTGGGTTGGTATGGACTTGATAGGCTGAATGGTATGTTTCCACACTGTAGGGACTCTATCATAGAAACAAGAAATAGATCATTCAGTCCTTCATGTCTGCTCTGCCAATCAATAGGATTGTGAATGATCTGATTGTAACCTCAAATCCACATTCCTGCCTATCCTTAGCAAGAATCTATTTACTTAGTATTCAAGGACACTCTTCATGGAAAGATGGTGGAAGTAATGTTCCCAAAGATTTATGACCCACAAAGAATTGGTCCAATGAGTAAGTGATCACCCATTTAAAATAAACATTGACACCTAGCTCTTGATTCTCCCAAAATGGGAGACATTCTTGTAACATCCACCCAGTCAATGCCCTCCAGATCCAAAATGAAATCATGATCTAAATATTTTGAGTTTCTTTTTGAGGCATGGTGTTGACTACGATTGAGATTGTTCACCTTTCTGCCGTTGCTCCATAGCCCTTGAGATCCTCTAGTCTGCACAATTTTCCCATATCCATCTGGAAAATTTTCATTTATCAATCAGTCTCCTTGGGAATTTTTTATCAAGTTGCCTCCTACTTTTTTCTAAACTTTAGTGGATAGAAGCCAAGAAGGGTCTAGGCCTGAAACGTCAGCCTTCCTGCTCCTCTGATGCTGTTTGGCCTGCTGTGTTCATCCAGCTCTACACCTTGTTATCTTGGATAGAAGCCTAGCCTGTCCCAAATTTTCTCAAAGACTCATTTATTCCAGGTTGTCAAGACAAACTAGGTAATTTTGACTTTGTGGTTTGTGTGGTGATATTAAGGGTTATATGTGGGCTGCTGGGGAGAATTTCCTTGCACTTCAGAATGATGCTGAGGTTTGTTTTGCATCCAGGCCTCTGTTTAATGTCACATCCAAAAGTGGGCATTTTTGTCCTTCCTTTTTTTTTTAAATTAAAAGTAGAGAGAGAGGTACTGAGCCACTTGGGTAAACAGTTTGTAAGGCATTAGGTTTTTATAAGTTGGAATAGGTGGAGAAAGCTCCCACAGGATTTTGTTTTAGTTCTTTTAGTGGCTGTCACCTGAGTTTTCCCTGATATCTTTTCCTCCTGCTGCTGGAGTTGCATGCATGAGAGAATCCATTTTTCTGAAGTTGCCTTTGTCAAGAGTATGTTTACGGGATGTTGCTATATTGAAACAGTAACTGTTTCAAAGTCAAGTAATCTATTATTGTAAGGTTTCCAATCGAGTTAAATTATTCCAATTTCTTCCTTTCTAGTGTATGAGTAACGTGTGTTTTGCTTCAGATCTGGCAGTTTGATCAATCAAATTGCATCTAGAATGAAATGCCTGACTCTTGCCTTTTAAAATAAGAAAAAGTTGGGGTCTAGACCGTTGTCTTAACATATTTTGGGGTCTGGTCTTGTCTATAAATGTAGCTCTGAGGGAGCAATTGCCTATCTTTTGTTTTTGTGCACAGGTCTTTGGAGTGGGACCTGAGTCTCTCGTTTTTGAGGGGAGACTACTACCCATTGAACCAAGCTGACACCAAGCAGGTGATGTTATATGCTATTCTACTCCTGGTAGGCTCCATGCAAATACTGCACTTGCTATGTCCCTCTTCTGGGGCTCTGGAGCAACATTTGTCATGCGTAGGAACTAATCAATCAATTACCACGGAGCTCTGCTTTTTACCTTTTTTGTTTTGCACCATCATCTGCCAAAAAAAAAGCATGATAAAGGCTTTTTAATGAATTAAACAACATTGTTGTAGCTCTGTGATACTGAGTCATCCTCATTATAATTCATTCTTGTGGGTGTTAAGTGATGGGAACTCATTTTTACTTTTAAAAGTAAACAATTCTACTCTCTTTCAGTAATTGTCACTTCTGAAACACTTTGTTTTGAAATTTTCACAAGGGACCATCAATTCTAGTTTTTTTTCCCGAAAGGATTGTAAATTACTTGGCAACAAGGAAATTTGCTGGAAAAGCTCAGCAGGTCTGACAGCATCTGTGTAGAGAAATCAGATAATGTTCTGGATCCAGTGACCCTTCAGAACTGGAAAAAATCTTGGCTTTTTCAGTTAATTGGTACATGATAACTGCCAAATTTCTCACTCGATTTGGTGACTGTCTTGTTGCAGAATGGTGTGTGAAAACGGAGGTCAGTCAGATCTCTTGGTTTGAGCTTTTGTATGGAATCTGCAATCAGTGTGAGGCTTATCTTCACAGATCCTAAATATTGAATAGTTGTTTTTGTCCCTTTGGCATGAAGATTGCAGCTTTCTTTTCTCAGGCATCTTGTTGATATGATGGATGAAAGTAAAATGTTTGTTGCTACTTTGCCTATTTAGCCAGATAGTGGGTTTTTTTTCCCCCTCTTGAACATGATGCAGCTAATGCTCTAAGTTTGAGCAGTGGTGTATAATTACCTTGTTTCATGATGGATTTTGTAAATCGAGTGATTTGGCCCCGTGAGATTGTTGTCATTCAGTTTGACTATGGCAGCTCTGTCTTGTTAATTTTTACAACAATCTAATTTTATGATGTGTTTTAGAAATAGAACCTTTTTTAGTTCTGGAATTGAAATTTAAAATGCAATATGAGTGAAAACTCTATTTTGAGACAAAAAAGAGTGGTCTATCTTTTAATAAGATCAAAATTGGAAGTTAACAAGCACAAAGCAGAAGTTCCTTCTGGAAGTGGTAAATCTATAGTTGTATCAAGGATTTTTAAATCATTTGCAATATCTTCCTGTAATAAATGGAAGGTTAATGGTAATTTCTCTCTTGGTGGGCCAAGTTGCCATGGGGTAGATTGTAGCAAGGAATTTTCTTTTTGTTTTGGGTTTGAGCTGGGTGGTTTCTGAGGAAGTCAGGTCTTTTTTTTTTTACTGACTTCTGGATCAATAGAAATTAAGGCTGCTTTTTTGATTTTGGAATCACCTAATGGATAGGGGTCGGTCTCTCTCACTGAGTTAGGGAATGCACAGTTGAGGTGTTTGGAGGGTTATCCAGCTGATTTTGCTTCCCCATCCAGAGTAAATGCTCCACAAACAGGGTTGCAGGAAGGCTGAGACTGAAAGTAAAATCTCAAGCTATGACAACTTAGTTTGGTCACTGGAGAAATGAAGGAAATCTCAAGTTCCTATATAGAACTCTTAAGTGAAAATAAAAGTACAATGGGAGTATTTGAGATTTTAAGTGCTTGCAAAATTGAAGTGTTAAGTTAGTCCTTGCTTTGATTTACACTTTGTGAAAGGTTTTGTTTGAAACATGAGATCCTGTGATCCAATTATTAACAAGGTCTGAATTTCTTTTTTCAAGGCACTTGTGTTCACTGAAATAAAGGTTGTTCATCTTTCTGCCATTGCTCCCTAGCCCCTGAAGACCTCTTTCCCACAAAATTTGTCCATGTCCACTTGGGAAAATATTCACTGATCCATCAGTGTCTCCTTTTGGGGAATTCAGTGTTCTCTTATCCTTTTTTAGATTTTAATCCATAAAATCCCTACAGTGTGGAAACAGGCCCTTCGGCCCAACAAGTCCACGCTGACACTCGGAGCATCCCGCCCAGACCCATCCCCCTAATCTACAACCCTTGAACACTATGGGCAATTTAGCCAGCTAATCCACACATCTTTGGACTGTGGGAGGAAACCCACGCAGACACAAGGAGAACGTGCAAACTCCACACAGACAGTTGCCCGAGAGGGAATTGAACCCCGGCCCCTGGTGCTGTGAGGCAGCAGTGCGAACCACTGAGCCACCCCACCAGATTAAGGTGGGAGGAATGAATTGTTCTCCAATTTCATTCCTAAAATCGCCTAGTTCTACTTCTATTTATTTTCCAACCCCCAGTTTTTTGACTGGACGTGAGAAAATAGTTTGTTTATCTACCTTAATGAATCACACTTTATCATAAGTAAATTGCCCCTAAATCTTTTGTACCAGGAGTATAAGGCCAATCAATGCAACCTTGCCTTACAATTTAACCCTTTTCATATGGTCTTAGAGGTCCGCAGCACAAATAAAGGCCCTTCAGTCTTTCAGGTCTACACTAGTTGTTCTCCACCACCTGACTATTGTAATCCCATTTTCCAACACTTGATCGATCTGCCCCAGTGTGAATCCATGCTACCCTTCTTGAAATATGGTGCCCAGAATTGTCTGAACTCCGTTACTCAAGCTTGGTACCTAACTAAGGATCTGTGCAAGCTAAAGCGAGACATCCTCCCCTTACAGAGCATGAGTGCCTTGTCACACAACATAGTTGCCAGGTGGAACTTTCAGACCAGTAGCCCATGGTAGATGTGTTCAGAACGGGTTGAACCTTCTTTTTGAAACTCTCCATTCTTTTCACTACTATTGCCATCTCGGATGTCCTCAAATTAACATGTCTGTGTGGTTTATTCCAGGTGTGAGCGTGGCTATTCATGGGGTTGAAAACTCTGTTCAGGTTCATCGGAGAACTGTGCCCGTCTATCGAAGATCTGCTCAGATGTCTGGGGCGAGCCATCCTTCACTTCCTCCTGTCACCAAGTCAGTGACTGTGGACTGCTCCTCTTCAGGATCCATTGAATCTGCTGTTGTCAATGGGAAATACCCTTATCCAGGTTAGTGATCTGGTACTCTTCTTCTGCTCATGTGTTGGTTTTCCATTTGTTAATGATAGAATTTAGCCAGTACTTTACTGAATCATCGTTCCAAGCTAATTGAGTTTTTACTTCTTAATGGCTGTTTTCTGCTGAGTGCAGGTGATGTATTCCCCCACGTTCATTTCTGGTGCCTGCAATGTCATTGCTTTCCACCAAAGACTTTGCAGTAATAACTTGTGGGGACAACCATTCACTCTGGCAAAGCTGTATTGCTAAAGACTTCGAGGCTCACTTCCTCCATTATTCTCCACTTGTTACATCGCTGTAGGAATCACTAAGCAATTACGCATTTGTGGGAGCTGTGTGTTGTGAATGACATGCATTTGAAGGTCAGTAAGTGCTGCTGAGGAGAATGGTTCAGAGCAGCCAGTGGATGTCTAAGTGGGGTAGCAAGGAGAATGGTGAGGACAATAGGATGGGAAAGGGATTAAATTACAGGGCGGAGTGGCCAATTGGCTGAGAAGAGGGAGGAAGGAAGCCATAGTAGCTGGTAAGTGTATGATTCTGGTGTGGGTGCACAATGATGGTGTCAGTGGAAGTGCTGTTCAGTTTCAAGGTGGTGGCCCCCCCCCCCCCCAGGAAATGTAACCTCGACATCTCGGTTACTACCTGGCTGTTGATCTGTATAGTACCTGTATCAAACATCAGCTGTTAATGCAGTTTGTGAGCTGTGGTGATTGCTTGCATCTCCTGAAGTCTTTCTGTAATTTAATTGATCGCTTTATTTTGTGGTACGCATAGATGACAATACAGAAGCTGCATTGCATTTTCATCGAGACAAGCAATTATTATGCTGTCATCATTTTGAAATCATAGGCTTAACAATACAGGACTGTACTGTATTGTGAAATAACTTGGCAACCTCCTGGTTATTGAAAAATCATGTTTTGTTGAATCTTTTCATCTTGCACTCCGGAACAATTTGTAAGAATTCAGCATGGGTTTCAGACAACCTGAAGAAATGTCTTCCTCTTTATATTGGTATTCCTTGCAAATACTCCTGACTAGTCCCCCTTGAAATGTTATAACAAAATGTTTGTTTTTTTTCAATACTGCACAAGTTCTGTATTATCAAAGGACTACTTCCTTTATGGTTCTTAACAGTTTGCAGGTTTTTTGTTTTTGTTTTCTTGATGTGAACCTATAAATAGCTGCTATGAAGGAGATGGCCTAATGGTCTTATTGCTAGACTATTAATCCAGAGAATCTGGTAACTGTGTGGGGACCTGGGTTCAAATTCTGCTATGGCAGATGGTGGAATTAGAATGCAGTAAAAATCTGGAATAAAGAGTTGAATGATAATCATGGAACCAACGTTAATTTTCAGAAATGACATGGCGGTGCCGGTGTTGGACTGGGGTGAACAACTTCAGAAGTCACATGACAAGACGTTATAGTCCAACAGGTTTATTTGAAATCACAGGTTTCCAAAGTGCTGCTCCTTCGTCCCTTCACCTGGTGTGTTTTAGAGAGGGAAAAGTCTTTGCCTGATGTGGCCCATGTGAGTCCAAACACACAGCAATGTGGTTGACTCATAACTGCCCTCTGGCAATAAATGCTGGCCTAGCCAGAGATGCCCACTTCCTGTGAATGAATCAATGGAAAACAGAAAAATATAATATGCACTTCTAAAACATTTTTAAAATTTTCTTGGCAAGTGGGTATTACTGCCAGCCTTCTGCCCATCCTTAATTTCTCTGGAAACTGAATAGCTTGCTTGGCCATTTCAGAGGGCAATTCCTGCTAACAACCTTGCTGTGGATTTGGAGTCGAAGGAAATCTGTCATCCTTCCCCTTAGAACATTATTGAACCAGATGGGATTTTACAATCCTTTCTAGTTGTCATTGTCACCAATATTAGAGATTGGCTCTATATTCCAGATTAATTGATTTTTAATTTTTAAGATACACCAGCAGTTGTGGTGGGATTTGCACCTGCATCCCCAGACCATTGACCTAAACGTCTGGATTACTGGTCAAGTGATAACATCATAACTGTCTGCCCACAAAAAGGCATCTGCCAGACTGAATATTTTACCCAGGTGTCTGTCCCTTTTTAAGAGCTTTGCACCTTGCACTTTGAGTCGTGGACGTTTTGCAGCACCAAATCAGGCCATTTGGCCTGTTTTTTCCATGCTGGTCACCGAAGAATTAATGTCCTTAGATCTATCTTAGCCCATGACCCTGGATGAACTCAGTGCTGCTAGCCAATGACCATCAAAGGAAACAGGACAAAAGGATTTCAATCCCCTACCAATAATCCCAAAGTAAACTCTTCATCTATCAACACTCCTCCTTCTACCCTTCCCACCCAGAGATACTGCTCCATATATACTCTCTCTTTTTGGATGTGCTGTTGTTTAATTCCTAATCCTTGTCTGTGTTCTCTCTGGCTCTCTCTTGCACTTTTTTTCCCCTCCCTGGCTCTCTCGTGCTCTCTCCACGTCGTCCTCTTGTTAAATTAGCTCATGGTTTTCCTCAAGTTGTGATCAAGGAATTAGTCAGGAGTACAGATTAATCTCCACTTGACCAGACGAGTGTCACATCAACAATGCTCAAGACACTTGACAACATTCAGGTCAAAATAGTCCATTTGAGTGTCACTCTGTCAACCAACATCACTCTCTCCTCCACTAATGGAGAGTACCAACAGTGTGTACGATCTAAAATGATGCTAGAGTCACCAGGAGTTCTACGTCCTGTGGTCTCAGCATAGATTTTGGCACCTTCTCTCTCTGGAATCGGTTAAACCATCTTTTGTATTTTCATTATTCACACTATAGTTAGATATCTAAAACATAAGAATATAATACAGAACTTGTCCAGACATCTTGGGGGGAAAAATGTCTTTTGGGATCACTTGGGTTATTTCTATCTCCCTACACATTCAATATCAGTAACTTCTTTTTAAACATTTCAATTTATGTTGAATTATTCATCATGTATTATCTAGTTATTTAAACACCAGTGAACAGTTCAAAAAGTACTTCTAAAAGCTAATGGGATGTTGGCCCTTCTTCCCAAGGGCAGGAACACAAGTGTGGAAGTTGTTGAATTGATTTAAAATTCTTGCCAGACCCCATTTGCAGTAATGGCTACAGTTCTGGGGAAGGCCTGTTGGAGTTGTGATAATGTCAATGCTATGAGTACAAGTTGCATGTTCTATGCTGACTGAATGTGGAAGATTTAAACGGTGATCTTATCAAGGTATTTAAGAGAATTGAAAGGAAAAAAAATTGCCCTGTGCTTTGTGTTCAATGGCTTAATTGATTTTGTGTTGGATTATGTTAGTCTGTTGACTGATCTTTGCTCACTTTACCTGATTGCTGAAGCCTGTGTGTGAAGTTGGATCTTCTCTGATACTAGAGAATGTGCTGGAATCTATGCTAAGGGCATGTATGTAGACCTCCCATGACTGATATTTTAAAACACTGTAAACAAACTTGTCAATTTAGAAAGCATTATTTTTGCATTGATCAGGGATAAATCCAGTGTGTAGCAAACTGGCAAATATGTAATGGTTTGGTAGTATGGGATAAGGTGGGGTAACTTTAAAATTAGCACCAAGTCACTTAAGGGTGATGTAAGGAAGCACTATTTCACGCAAAGGATGGGGAAAAGTCCTTTCCTTGCCCTTCCACCCCCCCCCCCCCCACAAAGAAATGGAGACTTGCAATCAATCAAGGAGAAATCAAAAAGCAGTTTTTAAAAATTTTTTTAAAAAGAGAAATTTACAGGGCAAAGAACTAAGAGGGTTAAGTGCAGTGCAGATCAGCTAAGATCTTCATTAGAAGAACAGGCTTTTGGGGCTAAATCACCTCCTCCTACTTCTCCTCAACATGCAACCTTCAAACTCCAAAGACTGAGGGGGAAAAAAATGCCAGAAATTACAAAGAAAGGAAGAATGAAAAGGAATTATAGCATCATGGGACAATTAATATCAAAAGGAATTTTTAAAAATTTGATTCCTGAAGTGTATCGTCGGTTGGACAATATTTTTGTAGTGTCTTTTGCAATTAGCTCTTGAGCACAAGTGTGTGACTTGGAAACACTGTTCAGGAAATGGAAATTTGTAAAGGGCATAAATCACTAATGTGGCCTAACATCATGGCACCTCTCTCGTTGCTTCTAGGCCTGACTAGTGCGATTCTCTCCTGATCAGCCACCCCTTTTTCCATAAACCTAATGTCATTTGAATGTGGGAAGAAACTTGCAAAAGTAATCACGATTAATATACCCATCTTGTGTTAGCAGAAAGACAATAATGTCATCCCCTGAAAGTCAAAAGTTGTTGATGTTGTCCTGATCTTGGTTGCGTGTAGGGACAGACTGTTCCAGTGTGTGAGGATTTGTAAATGATAGGGAATGTTTTGTGATTGTCAGTGAATATCCCACCTCTGACCTTGGGCTTGAACTGATGAATGGGAATTAGCATTCCTGCCACAGGGTTCAGACAATGAACATTTTTAGCAAAAGAATCTAACCATCACCCCTTGACACTTAATGGCTAGGGAGTTACTATTCACCAGAAAGTAGAAACCAAACTGGACTAGCCACATTTTGGTGGGGATTGGCAGTGGAGCTCTCTACAATAGCAGGTCAGAGACCAGGAATTTGTTTTCCCCTGTGCCTGTCTACAAGGCACATTCGCTCTCTTGCGCGTGCTCTCTCTTTCTTCCCCCCCCCCCGATGAGTACAGCTCTAAAAGCACTCCATCAACATTTTGTGGAACAAATAGCTGCCTTGATTGCCCATACTCCTTTTTTAAACACTTAGTTTTTGACTGGAAAAAAAAAAGAAATTGCTGGAAAAACATAGCAGGTCTGGCAGCATTTGGGGAGAGAAATCAAAGTTAACGTTTCAGTCCAGTGACACCTCTTCCACCACCCCCCCCCCCCCCCCCCAAGAAGAACATTCACTCCTCTGTCAGTGATGCTTGATGCACAGATGCAGCAATGTGTACCATCTACATGATGCACTGCAGAAATTTGTCAATGGCTCCTTAAACAGCACCTTCCAAACTGTCAATCTCTCCCCTGTAGAAGAGCAGCAGAAGGATAAGAACACTGCCTGTAAGTTTTCCATCCTGACTTGGAAATATATTGCTATTCCTTTAGTGTCACTGGGTTAAAATCAGGAGCTCCCTCCCTATAGTAGTCTACATGGTGTAGGAAGACCCAATGGGTCAACAAGGTAGGTTGCCATTACCATCTTTACTACAACATTTTTGCAATGGGCAGGAAGTGCAGGCCTAGCCAGTGATATCTACATCCCATGAATATTAAAAATTAATTTCCTTCTAAACTAACTTCTTAAATCATACATGTCAATTGCTGACTATTAGTTTGGACCTACACAAAGCAGTTCCTTTAATTAAAGGACTCTATTGAAGTTCGTGCAGTCACTTTTTTTAATTTTGAAATGTTGTCAACCAGTGCTGGTTGACCTGAGAATGAAAAGATCTGCTCTCGAATAATTGCTACAAAGCAAATATATCTTTTTACAAATTTAAGTGGCTTGGAAACTAACCGCACAGTGTAGTCTCAGTTTCAGATTTACTCCTTTAATCTACACACTTGATGGGAATAGAGCTGTTGACTTTTGGATAACCTATCTCTTTGATTATTATAAGCAAGGAAATGTTTGATACTATTCACTTACTATTGATCAAATTATACCTTGGAACGTACTTAAAGTAAAACATGAAGCCATTCCATATTAGTGCAATGAAATCAATAAATTCTAATGGACTGGGTGCTTCAATTGTAGATAGTGCAACATTGTTGGAAAATGTTCTTCGAGGGCTTGTTAGGCTTGGGAGTATGGAACCTAGGGCAATGGTTCCAAGATGAGGAATCAGCTATTTAGAACAGAAGATAATATATTTCTCTGAAGGTTCTGAATCTTTGGAATTCTGTGTCTCCGGCTGTCTCTGTGGTATAGTTGTTGGGCTTGGCCAGCATTTATTTCCCATCCCTAATTCTCCTGGAGAAGGAGGTAGTGAGCAGCCACCTTCAAATGTTGTGGCCCTTGGGGTGTAGATATGCTGTTAGGGAGAGAGTCTGAAGACTTTGACCCACCAATAGTGAAGGAACAGCAAAGTAGTTCCATGTCAAGATGGTGAGTGGCTTGGAGCAGAACTTGCAAGTGGTAGAGTTCCTGTGTATCTGGTGCCCTTGTCCTCTTGAGATGGTAGTGGTTTTGGATTTGGATTATATTTAGACTGACACTGGATCTTATCACCAAGAATATAGGTTGGGAAAGTGGAATCAAGGTAGACAATTATCGATGATGATGATGAACATTTTTTTCATTCATGGAATGAGAGCATCGATGACTAGGCTAGCATTTTATTGCCCCCAATGTCAACCACAATGCAGTGGGTCTGGAGTCACATGTAGGCCAGACCAGGTAACGTTGGAAGCTTGCTTCTCTAAAGGACATTAATGAACCAGACCAAATTCCACCATCTGCCATGGTGGGATTTGAACCCAGGTCCCCAGAACATTGTCCAGGTCTCGGGCTTAACAGTACAGCAATAATACCATGAGGCTACTGCCTCCCCTACGGATGATGATGATGATGGTGGTGGAGGAGGAGTACTTCAAGTATTGTATTCTTATGATAGACTGAGTAAGTATCAGGAAATATTAAACATTGGGGCTTTTAGTTTACAGCAACATTCACTTGAGAAAATAATAGCCATGTTATAGAACTTATGAAGGGATTTAACAGGACTAAGTAAAATAACTACACTTTGAGGATGGGGAGGCCAAACATAAGGGCCATAAAATATAAGGTAGTCACTGCAGAGCTTCGGAGTCTGTGTAACTTGCCATGAGAAGAATTGGTTGAGATTGATAACATTAGATGCGTGTATAGGGAAAAAGCTGGATACTTGCATGAGAAAGGAATAGAAGAAAGAGTACGGTAGGGTGGGAGAAGGTTCATGTAAAGCTGATGTGCAGTGTTGAAACAAACAATTGTCATGCCAAAGTTTATTTCCTCTTAATTTGTCTGTGATCAATATTTTTGTGTATTTTCATACCTTTTTGGAGTGTGAGACTCAGTTTGAATAACTAAGCAGCAAGCTTTTCTGCATTTTAAAGTCTGTATTGTCACTTAATCTTTGGGGCAAGTACAAAAAATAAACACAATCTAACCTGACCTCTGTCTCTCAATCCATGCCCATGCTGTCTTGTACACAGATACAGATGAAGATTTAGAAAAGTAATTATAAGAATCAAATTTAATCTTTCATTGCAGGCCTGATGTTTCTTAGTTGAGTTTATTTGACTGGAGTAAACGTCTTCAAAAAACAGCATTTTTAGTATCTTGCAGCTCTTCTCAAAGTGGAATTGTCAAGTGAACTTGAAATTGGAACAAATTAGATGAACATGCCCTTTTTTTTTCTACAAGAATTTGCAGTTAGTTACATGACTACTTAATGGACTGCAGTGGTCAGATGGCTTTGCTTGAGGGCCCTCTTCTCTGAAGACTGCTGAAAGTAAAGCCAAATTTGAAAACCTGTTTTGAATTCTGCATGTCACACTTGATGTGAGCCTAAAGAGTTGAGTCATTGACCAAATAAAATGCATTGGTAATTCAATAACAACCTGGGTTTTAGCATTTCACCACTTC
The DNA here is from genome assembly GCF_021869965.1 of Rhincodon typus. Classification (NCBI taxonomy): domain Eukaryota; kingdom Metazoa; phylum Chordata; class Chondrichthyes; order Orectolobiformes; family Rhincodontidae; genus Rhincodon; species Rhincodon typus. The sequence continues at coordinate 42,799,198 of NC_063349.1, forward strand.
TGATTTCAACCAGACAAAAACCTTTTGTGTTTGGAAAGGTGAAATAACTTAAAGGTATCAAATTGGCTTTATTTTCCTCCTTCTTTTGACCTGATCTACATTTGAATTGCATTGAAAAGAATGTTGTCTTTGTTGCTAGACAATTTCTTAATCCACCAGTGACATGGAATGGTCTGTTTTATAAATCCATCCTGATCTTCGGCCTTTTTTTTTAAATTGGAGCTTTTGGAATACAGCTTGAAAGATTTGTGATGTTGGCATGCCAGTATTTTTATGTATTGTGTTGGTCATTCCATTAAGGGAAGGATATATGAATGTCATAACTCTTTTATTTTTTCCTATTTTTCATCCTTGAGCAGTGTCATGGGCAGTTTGTACATTGTTAACAAGTCCTCATTTTATGACAAGTAAACACAAATTTCCTTAGCTAGCCAATTTATGGATCTCTGACCTACATGACTTGCAAATAATGGACTTGGAGTTCAGACCATTTTCCCAACCAGCTTGCAAAACAAGTAGAGGGATTCATGCTTTTCTCCCATTCCTATGGAATCTTCAGGACAGTAACCAACACCAGAGATAAATAGGAAATACCCTATTATTCAACTGTTTGTCTGGTAATGAATAGAGTTGAAACGTTACATCAAATTCAGTGTCATTGAATTGAATTTGAATTGTGAAGAAGTGTCAAGTTAATGTGTTACTTTGTATCCCACTTTCTGTGCACCCTGGTACAAATGTAAACAAGACCTACGATGAGTTTCAGTAACTCCTTTTTAAAAAGTACAGCAATTCCTTCCTCAGTCCTTTTTTTGTTATAAAAATCCTTTTATCCAATTCAGTTCAAACAAAAATAATGTAAAATAAAAATGCTATATTTTTACAAAAATAATTCTTGATTTATTAATAGCTATGCTTTCGTTCCCTGGGCTGTAAGTATTTGAATGCTTTCCCAAACTTCTCTGCCTCTTTATTATTTTAAAAAAAAACTCAATTGGTCCTGTCTTCTTTTTTTGTGTAGCTTTCTACCAAATTCTATTTGATATCTTAAGGTATTTCAGAGGAGATATGGACATAGGACACAGGAGCAAGATTTTGACCCTGTTGCATAATTCAATACCAACATGGTGGGTCTTGGCTCCCCTTTCCTGTCTCCCATCCGACTTCCCCCAAAGCTTTTGACTCCCTTGTCTATCAAAAATCTACCTAACATGGCCTTTAAATTTAAAGACCCAGCCTTCATTACCATTGACAGTGGAATACAAATCCAATTGTATCTGCAACCAATTCTCAGCATTCAACAAAAAAATTTTACCTCTTCTATCTACTCCAACACATCCCCTCCTCCTCCAGCTCTTCTGATCTTTTAATCGTGAGTAATGTTCTCCTGAGTTGCATCATCCCATGACAGTTCTGATTATGTAGGTCTCATCTATACAAGTCATGGTCCTTTTTAAGATGTCTGTCATTTTCCATGAAACTGTATTCACTGGTTTGTACATCTTGTGACTAATTTCAGAGCAATGCAAAGGTGATATTAATTTCAAACCTACAGGTTTATTTGCATTACTTAAATGTTTAACTTGATAGGATTCTGTATGCACTAAGTGGAATTTTCCTATATTTTCAAAGTGTGGAGCTGAGCATGCCAGTCAGCTCGGGCAAGCAAGGATGAGTATCTTACCCTATCACAAGCCTTGACACTGATGACTGGGCAATTGAATGCTAGCCAATCGGAGACCAGTAATGTCAGGGTCCATAAGTCTGCCAGCTGAGGCCAGCTCCTATGGGATCAAGATATGAAAAGACAAGTTTGTTTTTTTTATTCTTGTCATGGTAGGCGGGGTGGGGAGAATTGCAGGTTAAGCATGAATTAGCTTTTAGGTCTCCACACCCCTCTACATCTATGGCTCTGCCCCCAAACTGCTGAGGAGGCAGGTGACCAGGAAGGTGATGAATTGAGGCTGTTACTTGACCACTTGAGGATTTTCCGTTGAGAGAGCTCTTGCTGAATGTTGTTGCCCAGCACTTAATTGGTGAGCTGGAAGAATGCAGGGTAAATTTCTCTAGGGCTAACTGGTCCTATTATTTCCCCTTCTCTCCATTTCCTGGGGGAGAAAAATTCCACACGTGCTCTCTTCTGTTTTTAATTAGCTCCATAGCTGTACCCACAGGCTTGAGCAATTGAGTACTATTGCATAAATTGGAACCAATTTTAACATCAGTCAAACAATTGTACACCACTGGTGTGGCAGTGCACAGCAAAGTGGCTTGAGGGGACAGTGGTCATGAGTCTAAAATGAAAATATGTTGAAGGTTTTTTCCAAAATTTGAAATATACAACACTTGCTGTTCTGCGCTGGTCTAACTGTTTCTGTCACCACCTTGTGTTTTAATTCCATTGGATATTGTGTACACAATTGGCATGTATTGCTTTTATTATAAGATTGCGGGCAAAATCAAAGAGCCCAGCACTCCAGGAAAATTTTCTCACTCTTCTGCTCGGGTTCATCATGCGTAGCATGAAAGATAAAACCATTTCCATCAACTGTGTGCAGTCTGGTTGCCACTCCACAAGCAGGATGTGGAGGTTTTGGTAAGGCTACAGAAATGGTTTACCAGGATATTGCCTGGTTTGGAGGGCATAAGAAATGAGAGATTGGGCAAACTGCTTACATTCACTTGAATGTCGCGGGGTAGGGGCATATGATTGAAATTTGCAAAATTGACACCCATAGAGAATGAATTGTCAGACTCATTATTTTTTTTTCCCCCAAGGGTAGAAATGTTAATTACTTTGCTTTCAAAAGAGATCTTAAGCCATGAGAGAACGTGTTTTACACAAGGTGGTAAGTGAATGGAATGTGCCGCTAGAGGAGGCATTAAAGCAGATGCAATAGCAATGTTTAAGAGGCATCTTGATAGATACAGGAAAAGGGGGTTACAGGCAAAAGGCTTTTAGTTTAGAAAGACATTATGTTGGCACAGTCTTGGTGGGCTGAAGGGCCAGTTCTTGTGCTGTACTGTTTCTTGCACTTAAGTAGTTTGTGATAGTTTGCTACGTTAACTAGGGGAGACTAATAGAAGCATTTTTAGCACTGAGTCAACAGTGAGTTTAGTCATGCAAGTTACTGAATCATTATTATTCAAACATCTACCTTGTATCTAACCTTTAAAACCTAATGGTGTTTTTAAGATGAATATTTCATTTGGGATAGTTGGTGATAATGAGCATAATTATCAGCATCAGTCCTCTGGAGAGGAAAGTCAAACCTGTAGGCGTTTTGTTGTGTGATGACTTATTATGAAGTAATTTTTTAGCTAAACTGTCCTGTCCCTTTTTTTTTGTAGATTCATTTTAAGTTTGTTAAAAGTACTCAAAACTTGTGTGATGAAGATGTAAGTATGATTTGATGGGGGTTTTACAGAGAAACTATTTCCTCCTGAGAGAATTGTCTCGGCCAAGGGTGTGTAGTCTTAAAATGAGAGTTAAACCACTTGAGAGAAATTGGGAGGCATTTGGGATATCCCCATCACCACAGAAACTGCACATTTGAGGCTCACTTCAGTGTGACTTGGCCCATATGGTGGTTCCACCTTTTTTTTTCTTAAAAGGATGATGCTAAGAGTACCTCAACCACTCAAACACCAAAAAAAACGATGACTCTTGTTCTGCTTCCAACACTTTGAAGGATGTTTTGAACTCCGAGCTATAAAAGCCTTAAGATGGGCCTGTCTCACATGGGGATATTAGTGTTTGTGATTATCCTTGCAAGTTGTATTGTAAAGCAAACTTTAGTGGGCCAAATGGCTTACTTCGGCACCTGCATGCAATTGTCTTATGGAGTGAAGATGGAAACAGATGGATGGGGTGCCACTTGGTCTAGATTAATTGACCACATAGATTGGTATTACTTATAGGAGGAACACTTCTTATAATCTGTTATGATAATCTTGCTTTCTACTATGTTTTTGAGAGCAGAGGTGATCTGCAGTGCCTCCAGATCCTTGGATACAATTTTCTAGTAAGGAACATTCTGTAGTCCGTTTTGGTTCCAGTCTGAGGCACCCGAGTGCCCTGTTAGGCTGCCTCCAAAGGCAGATGTCCTAAACGCTAGTTACAAGAGCAGGACAGAAGCTGGAAATTGTGAACCAAGTTACTCTCCTCATGCCTCCCCAAAGCCTGTCCACAAGGCCACAGATCAGAGTGTGATAGAATACTGTCCCTCTCACCTGGATGATTGAAGCTCCAATACCTCCAATCTTGACACCAGCCAGAATGAAACAAATGTGCTTGATTTAGCACCTTTTCCATTGACTCCCCCCTTGACTCCATTAGATCATAAGATGTAAGTGCAGAAGTAGGTCATTTGGCCCATTTTGTGTTTGCTCTGCCATTCAACGAAATCATGGCTGATAATCTTCCACTCCTCCATTCTCCTGTCTTGGCCCTATACCTTTTTTGATTCACTTATTTAAGGTTGAGAGATTTTTAAAAATCAATATATTTAACAATTCAGCCTCTTTACAGCCTTCTGTGGTAAAGAATTCCAGAGTCACAACCTTAAATTCTTCCTCACTTCTGTCTTAAATGGGTGACCCCTTTATTCTGAGATTATTCTGTCTAGACCAAGACTCTTCCCACAAGGGGATCTGCATCTACTCTGACTGACCCTTAATAATCTTGATGCTTCAAGAAGTTCGTCTCTTGTTCCTCTAAACTCCAATGAGTACTGACGCAATATACGCAACTTTCCTCATAAAATCTCTTCAAGCTGTGGATCAACCTAATGCATCTTTTATACACTGCCTCCAATGCCAGTATATCTTGGATAAGTGGACCAAAACAGTGCTCTAGGTGTTGTCTGACTAATGCTTGTACGGTTTTAGCAAGACATACCTGTTATTTTCTCTATTCCCCTGTTTTCTTTTTTAGAAAAAGGACCATCAATTTGCCTTCCATGTTACCTGCTGAGCTGTATACAAGGTTGAAAACTTCCAGATCCCTCTGCTGCAGCTTTCTGTTCATGTTCTCATTTAAGTAATATTTAGCTCCTCTGCCCTGCCTGCCAAAGTGCATAACCTTGCATTTTTCCATATTATATTCCAATTGAAGAGTCTTTGCCCACTTAATCTGTCCAAAGGCCACAGCAGGTTGTCATTCCTTTTGACTTGTCTTCCCATCTATTTTTGGGTCATCCACAAAGTTGGTGTTTGTACGTTCACTTCTCTCATTGGTCATTGAGCAAATAATTGTGGCCCCAGCACGGATCCCTGTGACCTTCCACTAGGTTAAAGGTTGCCATCTTGAAAATGCCCCCTTCATCCTATCTCTGTCCTGTCTCTTAGTCAGCCAATCCCTGCTCCATGCTCATATACAACTCCTGACACCATGGGCTCTTGTTTTATTAAGTAGCTTTGTGAAATACATTATTTTAATGTGTTTTGGAAATGCAAATATATTACACATACTGTTTCCCCTCTATCCATCCTGCTTGCTACCACTTCAAAGAATTCTAATTAAATTATCACCTGCTTCTGAGCTATGCTGATGTTGTATGTTTCTAAATACCCTGCTGTTACTTCTGTTATAGTAGACTCCATTTTCCCATGACAGATATTAAGCTAACTGGCTCATGGTTACTAGTGCTTTTTTTTTTAAAAATCTGTCTCTTTTTTGAATAAGTGTTACATCAGTTTTCTACCCTTTGGGACTTTTCCAGAATGTAAAGGATTCTTAGTAGATTACTATCAGTGCATCTGTTATTTCTGTAGCTACTTCCTTTCATATCCCAGAATGCATCCCATCAGGTCCAGGTGACTTATCAATCTTTAGCCCCAATGGTCTCCACAGCACTGCCCCCCCCCGCCCCCAATGATTTGTATGTATTTCCTCTCCTTTTGCCTTTTTTTTAAGTAATTTTGGAATATTGTTAATGTCTTCTGCTGAAGACCGATGCAAAGCATTCATTCAACTTCTCTGCCATTTCTGGTTTCCCCATTATTTTCTCAGCCTCGGCTCTCAGGGGTCTGTTGTTAACTTTGACACCTCTCTTTGTATTTAAAGAAGTTGTTTCTGTATGTTTTGATATTACTTGCCCTCAAATTTACTTTCTCCCTCCTTTTTTTTTATTATTGTTTTTGGTAATCCTGTGATTTGATTTTTTGAGACTTTCCCAATCCACTGGTTCGCCTCGGATCTTTGCTTTTCTTTTAAAATAAGAATATCCTGAACTTGGTCAGTTAACCATGGTTGGTTTATCCCCTTCCCAGAATCTGTCTTCCCAACTGAAATCTATCTTTAAGAAAAACAGAAACTGCTGGTAAAGCTCAGTGGGTCTGGCAGCATCTATGGAGAGAAATCAGAATTCATGTTTTTGGGTCCAGTGACCCTTCCTCGGAACTGCTGGTAGTTAAAAGCCAAAATTTTCCTAGCTACCGTCAGAACTGAGGAAGGGTGTCTTGAGCCAAAACATTAATTCTGATTTCTCTCCATAGATGCTACCAGGCCCACTGAGCTGTTGTAGCAATTTTAGTTTTTGATTTCTAGCATCCACAGTTTTTATTTCGGTTTTCATGAAATATATTTTTGACTCGTGAATTGTGTTCTTAAATGTCTGCCATTTTCGTCAACCAGTTTCTTTCCCTGCTACACTTCTTTTCCCAGCCAACTCTGCACTCCATTCCTTTTGTTGTAAATGCCCTTTTTAAGTTGTTTTTTGCCCAGATGTTTCCAAGCCAATGTTTTCCCACTCAAACTGAATGCTAAATCCACTTTACACTTTTTTTATACTTCTCATTTTCTGAAGAAGGGTCCAGACCCGAGACGTCAGCCTTCCTGCTCCTATGATGCTGCTTGGCCTACTGTGTTCATCCAGCTCTACACCTTGTTATCTCAGATTCTCCAGCATCAGCAGTTCCCACTATCTCTATACTTTGAGGAAATCTTTTTACTGAGAGAGAATTTATTAACCCTACTCTCTATTACACATCACCAAATCCAAAATAGCTTGGTCTCTAGTTGGATCCACAACGAGTTGTTTCAGGAAATTGTATTCAGGGTAATCTGTGAAATTATTCCTCAAAGCTACATTTTTTTTTTCCCAAATCTACATGAGGATTAAAGCAGTCCGTGGTTAATGTACTGCACTTTTTACATACCCTCATTATCTCATGGTTTATTCTCTACAGTATAGCTACTGATAGGGCCTGGAAGTGACTCGTACCTGTCTTCCTCCTTGTTATTTCATGACTCTGCCCACGTGGCTTCTACATCTTCTGATCCAAGATTGTTTCTTCCCTCTACTACCAACACACTGGCATCAGTCAGTGCACCATCCACAATAATTACTAAATGACTCACCAAGGCTCCTGCAATAACACCTTCTATTCCTGTGATTGCTGCCATTTAAAAGGGCAAGGATAGATCTGGAGGGGAACACCAATTGCAAATTCTCCTCCCAACCCCACACCATCCTGATTTGCAATGATATCACCATTCCTTCACAGTTGCTAGGCCAAAATTTTGGGGCTCCCTCCCTAACTATGTTGGCAGTGTTTCTACACAACCCAGACTGCAGTGGATCAAGGTGGTAGCTCACCACTGCCTTCTCCAGGGCAATTCAGGATGGACAGTAAATGTTGGTTGGTTGAGCCAGTGATATCCACATCCCAAGAAAGAAATATTATTAGATGATGTGTTGGCCTTCATTGTATTACTATGGAACAGGAATCATGTAAAAGGCCTAGCTTACATAAGGAAGTGCTTCCCCCACTTCCAGGTCTTTGCTTTTACAGAAAATTTTGTGGTCACTTCACTGAAGCCACCCAGCTGTTTTGGAGCACTTTCTTCAACTCCCACGTTTGGGATTTAAACTGGCTTTTTCCTCTGGATTGCTAGTCCACTGCCATGACTGCTGCCTCACCAACACCCATCTTTATGAAATTGAGGGCTTTTTGGGTGTGGGGGGAGGGAGAAAAACTCTGATCAACTTATTTTTATACTCTTAACTCCTAATAATAGTATAGCATCTTCAATTCATTCTTCCAATTTACTTTTTTGAACTTAATTTTTGCTTCAGTTGTTGAACTGCTGGAGGTCACCTTTCATGGGGATGCACACTGGAAAATGTGGGCAACAAAATCTGCCGAACTGGATGTGAGTTCTTTTTATTCCCCTTTACCACCTAACTGTGACTGAGAACTCTTTGCCTTTCTTCCCATGTGTTGGAGCTATTCAATATTGCTCTTCCCTTGTCAAGTAACAAGACTAATTATTCTGACTAGTGCCCTCCCCTGTCTGACAGCAAGAGTCCTAGCATTGCAGGATGATATATTCAGCCCCATTCCTTCCACTCTGTATTAATTTTTTCAAAAATTTTTATTTCAGAAGCTTGTTTTTGAAAACTTCTACAGCTTTGAGATTTTCAGTTTTGGACAGTTATAGGGATCTGTAGAAATCATTAAGAAAGTTAGACTTGGGTAGGTTTTGGGATCACTATATAATTGGCTTGGAGACTCCATGAGTTAAAGATAAGCCCAGAAGTTGCTGGAAACAAAACCCAGACAAGGATAATCAAATAGATATTGAAATAAATTATATTTTTCACTTTCCCTTTACTTTCTTTCATGACATGTAACATTGAAGATGGAGGGATGGGGAAATGCTGCAGGGAAACAAACAAAAGAACCCTTGTGCCCTTTCCTTTGTGCTTGAGGGGCCTAGGGCTGTCCATCCCAACACTTTTTTTTTCCCCTGTTGTAATGCCTTGATCAATTGGCTAATCACTTGGTTTGTTTTTCACCTTTCTATTATGAATTATGATTGTCAGATTTCAAATAATCTTGCATTTTTGAGTACAAGACAAAACGCTTCAGCAGCGTACTTTTTCTCCCAGCAATAAATCAGTTCAGTCAAGCAGCTTTTCATCTGTTTCTCAATTTGTAGAAGAGTGTAGCTGCATGAAGACCGCAGAGGTCAGTGATGGGACCAGGATCATTACAGGCAGGACCTTGTTAAGGTACAAATAATTGAAGATGGTGATGGAATTCTGTCCATGATATGTTGAGGGTTAAAATGCAAGATGTAGAAGTCATGTTTGGGCTATATGAGGCCCTGGAGTGATTTGAACAGTTCTTGGTATCTAACCTTGAGATTACATTGTTTTTGGGAGTGCAGCATAGATTTACCAGAATGACACTTGGACTCCTAAAGGTTACATTAGGAGGCACAACTGTGCAAACAAGTGTTAACTTCCCAAAAGTTTGGGGAACATGTAGGGGATTTAATGAAAGTTATCAAACTATGATGAACCGCTGGTTTCCCTCAATCAACACTATTTCTGCTGGTTGGGGAGGGGAGACAAATTTGTCATAGCAAATGCAGTGTGCAAATTAGTAGACACTTTCCTACATTGCAACAGTGAATACACTTCTTAAAGAGATTCATTGGTTGGTTGTAAAGGGGGAGAAAAACTCTTGGGGATATTCTGAGAGATTGTGAACGATTCTCTTTATAATTGCTAGTTGGCTCAGAGGTAGAGAGAATGAATGCAAAATTGCAGGGGGCTTTTGTTGCTTTCACTTGGCCCATGCTGGGTCATGGCAGGTAGGGATGGTAGGAGGAGGGATACAGTATGTTTTGGGGGGGGGGGGGGGCAGCGTGGGGCAAGAGGGGGACACAGGAAAAGTGGGAAATTGCTGTCAACATGAACAAGCATGACTGTGCTGCCAAAGGGATAGTGGTATCTTTGTCTGTTCAGAGCTTTCTTTCTTGGTGCCTACTCTCTGTAAGACAGAACACCATACAAAAATAGTGAAGGTAATTATTATCAAATTGCCTATGGTTAACTTTGTATTTTTAATTATACACTTGACCATAAAGATTACAAGATTTGGCCTTGCCCATCTCCAATTTAGCTCACCGTTTATCTAGGTTGCTTGCTCCATCTGAACTACACCTCCCTTTTGTAAATCCTTTCTTGAAATGTGTTTCAGTGGCTCGCAATGTAAATATTTATTTGGGTGAATCCGAAGGTGGGAACAGCCCTTCGAAAGATGATGACTCCCTGCTTCATCCTGGCAACTTGACCAGCACATCAGATGAAACAAGCACACTGGAAATGGGTGTCGAGGTGAGAGATTTTACTTTGCATTTTGATATCGCCTGTTGTGAACAGGCAGAATTTTGAAAAGTAGCTCTCAACTCTATTGGAAAAACTACAGGCATGAATTGTGTAGGTTATCCTAGTTACATGGGGTTTTCTAAAACTCAGCAAATCAGTAACTAGAGACCATGAATTTAAAATCATCCTTGTAAAAATGAAGCAAAAGATAAAGACTTAACACAGGATTGTCCTACCACAAATTGGGTCAGGTTACAATTTTGGGAAGGGAATTTGGGAAAAATAATTGAAAAATAACATTATAGAACGGTACAAAGGTTTGTGTTGTAATATTATAGTGCCGTATCCTCTATTGTCATTTTTTTTGAGCTGTAGGAGTGTGATGACTCTAGACTATGAACTGATGCCTTAACAAGGGAATGGCAGGCATTCATGTTCAAGTTTTCATTCATTGCTGTATTGAGACTTTTTAACAGGTATTTTCTAATCAACCTGTTTATGGATGATGTGCTCCTCCTGGAATAGTTGGGCCTTAACTCAGGGCCTCCTGGCTGAAAGGTAGGGACATTACCACTGTGTGACCAGAGCATCCCCTTCCAAGTTTAATGATTGGCAAGTTAATTTGGTACCTGCCTTCTGTACCGAACACTTGGGATACGTTTTACAGTTACCATTTGTGAATTTTGGGCAACTAACCATTCTTTTTGAAGAGAAATTGAAGCTCAAGTCTGAGGAAGGGTCACCGGACCCAAAACGTTAACTCTGATTTCTCTTCACAGGTTCTGCCAGCTTTTCCAGCAATTTCTGTTTTTGTTCCTGATTTACTGCATTTGCAGTACTTGCGGTTTTTAAACTTATTTTCCGTTTGCGCTGTATCTAGATTTTGGTGAACTTTAGATTCAAATTTATTTTCGAAGCAATTCAGTACTCTAAACCTTCATTGTTTGATCTTGTTATGACACTGAGATGGACAGCCGAATCACATCAGCCTCCTTATCCCTGTATTTGCAACGCAGTAAAACTTAAAATAGTCAATGGCCCTCAAAATTGATCCTGGTAGTTCCTAACCAGACTTTTAAAATAACCAATATGAAACTTTGTGAATACACGATACCAGATGCTAAGTTCATACCTTAAACAAAAGACTTAATGACAATTTACTAATAATACAGCAGTAGGTTTAGCCAAGCAAAAGTAAACAAGGTAATCGAATTAATCAGATAGTAGGAACCGCAGATGCTGGAGAATCCGAGACAACAAGGTGCAGGGCTGGATGAACACAGCAAGCCAAGCGGCATCAGAGGAGCAGAAAGGTTGACGTTTCGGGCCTAGACCCTTCATCAGAAAAGGGGGAGGGGAATGGGGTTCTGAAATAAATAGGGAGAGAGTGGGAGGCGGATAGAGGAGAGGATAGGTGGAGAGGAAACAAACGGGTCGAAGAGGCGGGGACGGGGCCAGTAAAGGTGAGTGTAGGTGGGGAGTTAGGGAGGACGGACAGGTCAAGGGGGTGGGATGAGGTTAGTCGGTAGGAGATGGGGGTGCGGCTTGAGGTGGGAGGAAGAACAGGTTAGGGAGGCGGGGACGAGCTGGACTGATTTTGGTTGAATCAGAGATAGTAGGAACTGCAGATGCTGGAGAATCCGAGACAACATGTGGGTACCCATGGGAGGGTACCAAGGGAGGGGAGGGAAAGATGTCTTTGGTGGTGGGGTCGGATTGCAGATGGCGGAAGTGTCGGAGGATGATGCGTTGGATCTGGAGGTTGGTGGGGTGGTACGTGAGGACGAGGGGGATTTTTTTTGGTTCTTTATTGCATGGACGGGGTGTGAGGGATGAGTTGTGGGAGACACGGTTGAGGGCGTTCTCGACCACTGAGGGGGGAAGTTACGGTCCTCGAAAAACGAGGACAACCGAGATGTACGGGAGTGGAATGCCTCGTCCTGGGAGCAGATGCGGCGGAGGCGAAGGAATTGGGAATAGGAGATAGTATTTTTGCAGGAAGGTGGGTGGGAGGAGGAGTATTCTAGGTAGCTGTGGGAGTCGGTGGGCTTGAAATGAATATTGGTTTCTCGGTGGTTGCCCGATATGGAGACAGAGGTCCAGGAAGGGGAGAGAGGTATCAGAGATGGTCCAGGTGAACTTAAGGTTGGGGTGGAAGGTGTTGGTGAAGTGGATGAACTGTTCGAGCTCCTCGTGGGAGCACGAGGTGGCGCCGATACAGTCATCAATGTAACGGAGGAAGAGGTGGGGTTTAGGGCCAGTGTAGGTACTGAAGAGGGTAACCTACAAAGAGGCAGGCGTAGCTTGGGCCCATGTGGGTACCCATGGCCACCCCCTTTGTCTGTAGGAAGTGGGAGGAATTGAAAGAGAAGTTGTTGAGGGTGAGGACGAGTTCGGCTAAGCAGCTGAGGGTGTCAGTGGAGGGGGACCGGTCGGGCCTGCGGGACAGGAAGAAGCGGAGGGCCTTTAGGCCATCTGCATGGGGAATGCAGGTGTATAGGGACTGGACGTCCATGGTAAAGATGAGGTGTTGGGGACCGGGGAATTGGAAGTTCTGGAGGAGGTGGAGGGCGTGGGTGGTGTCACGGACATAGGTAGGGAGTTCCTGGACCAAGGGGGAGAAAATGGAGTCCAGATAGTTGGAGATCAGTTCGGTGGGGCAGGAGCAGGTGGAGACAATGGGTTGACCAGGGCATTCAGGTTTGTGGATTTTGGGAAGGAGATAGAAGTGGGCAGTGCGGGGTTGGGGAACGATGAGGTTGGAGGCTGTGGGTGGGAGGTCACCTGAGGTGATGAGGTTGTGGATAGTTTGGGAGATGGCTTGGTGCTCAGGGGTGGGGTCATGATCAAGGGGGCGGTAGGAGGAGGTGTCGGAGAGTTGGCGTCTGGCCTCGGCGATGTAGAGGTCAGTGTGCCATACTACAACTGCGCCTCCCTTGTCCGTGGGTTTTATGGTGAGGTTGGGATTGGAGCGGAGGGCTGCACGTTCTGCAGGGGAGTGCAGGGCTGGATGAACACTGCAGGCCAAGCAGCATCATAGCAGATAGACTGACGTTTCGGGCCTAGATCTAATTAATAACTCTAATTAATATCTGATTTAAACCCAATCTTTGACTCTAGTGCCTACCCCACTCTCAATGGTAGACAGACAGATCTAATTAAGCGATAAATCAAACAAAAAATGAGATGTAACTGGCATGTTGGTTTAAGCAGTCTTTATGATCTGTAATCTCACAGGCACATAGATTGTAACTTGGTTTCTGAAGACCTCAACCTCGACCAGTACAAACAGTTTCTAATAAGCTGAGGTATATTTACTAATAATCCTTTTCTCTGGATTTTCAATAAGTTGATAATGGGAAGATAACCAGGAAGCAATCAAACCTATGTCCTGTAGCTTTAGCTGCAATTTTTCTAATGAAAACTCAGTCCAAAATGAGCACAAAACATATGTTGCCTTTAGCATTCAGTTCAGTTCATGGCTCTAAAACACATTTTTTTAAAAATAAAGAAAGAAACACCAAGCGTTATAACCAAATCCTGGAACTCCCTCTGGAGCAAAACTGTGAAAACACCTTCTTAGTGTGGACTGCAGAAGTTCATGAAGGTGAATCGCCATCATCTCAATTTGACTGCAAGGTGCGTACCTAACAAGAACTAATTTGAGTTGGAGAAGTGAGCTTGAATACTGGTGCATAATTGCAATAAGCTGGAGGAAACCCTGGTTGATGTGAACTCACCTGGTACAAGAAACCTGTACCTTAGGAAAACTAATACAACATTGTTAAAATCTTGATTCAACTGACATTGGCATTTCTTTTAAATTTTATCTAATCTCATTGTAAATTCATAATTGTAATTAAATGTGGAATTTTTCCATCCACTGTTGTAGTGAAGGATTTTTGTCTGCGTTTTCTGCCATCAAACCCATTACAAGACTGAAATTTAACAGGTGATGTTTATAGGCCAATTTATTTTGGGACCTGGGTGCAACAGGGTTACCATAGATAGTAGGAACTGCAGATGCTGGAGAATCCGAGACAACAAGGTGCAGGGCTGGATGAACACAGCAGGGTTACCATATACTCTTTTAAATGTCAAGTCGTCACCTTTTAAATCCACTTTGGGATGATGATGATGATGATGCAGTGGGTTCAACCCTGGCTGCTAGACCTTGGAGCCTGGGTTGGGGTCTAACTCTGGGAAATAGATGGCCTGTTAACTGTTCTCAGAAATGGGTGGGGTCATTTTAAGGGCTGCAAAATGCAATAGTCCTCAAGATGGTCTCAGTTGACAGCATCACATTGGTAGTTTTAAGAATTATTGGGTGCAGGATAACGTGAAACATCGCCATAATGGGTAGGCCTGAGACTTATTACTGGACAGAAGGGAGTTTGCTAACCCTGCCTATGGTCCAAAAATTGTTCATTTCCTCCACCCCAGCTCAAGCATCTTTTGCTGTCTTCTTAAGCACATGACATTATTTTAAAAAAAAAAACTAAATATGACAACACAACATTTAAAAACCTCAAATGCAACTAAAAACTAGTCTCTTGTCTGAATGGGAGAGTAGCTGTGCATGTTGTATGAGCAGCTCTGCGGTCTGTGTTTTAAGGTGAAGGGAACTCTGCAGCTAGCCCTTTGCACTTAATGCAGATATCTTTGCAATCTCACTACAGAGGAGCCAGTCAAGCTACGCCTGCCTCTTTGTAGGTTACGTGGAACAATCCCTCTTCCGTACCTACACCAGCCCTAAACCCCACCTCTTCCTCCATTACATTGATGACTGTATCGGCGCCGCCTCGTGCTCCCACGAGGAGCTCGAACAGTTTATACACTTCACTAACACCTTCCACCCCAACCTTAAGTTTACCTGGACCATCTCTAACACCTCTCTCCCCTTCCTGGACCTCTGTCTCCATATAGTGCAACCACCTAGAAACCGATATTCATTTCAAGCCCACCGACTCCCACAGCTACCTAGAATACCCCTCCTCCCACCCACCTTCCTGCAAAAATGCTATCCCCTATTCCCAATTCCTTCGCCTCCGCCGCATCTGCTCCCAGGATGAGGCATTCCACTCCCGTACATCTCGGTTGTCCTCGTTTTTCAAGGACCGTAACTTCCCCTCCTCAGTGGTCGAGAACGCCCTCAACCGTGTCTCCCGCACCTCATCCCTCACACCCCGTCCATGCAATAAGAACCAAAAAAAATCCCCCTTGTCCTCACGTACCACCCCACCAACCTCCGGATCCAACGCATCATCCTCCGACACTTCCGCCAGCTGCAATCCGACCCCACCACCAAAGACATCTTTCCCTCCCCACCCTTATCTGCTTTCCGGAGGGACAACTCTCTCTGTGACTCCCTTGTCCGCTCCACACTCCCCTCCAGCTCCGCCACACCCGGCACTTTTCCCTGCAACTGCAGGAAGTGCTACACCTACCCCCATCCCAGGCCCCAAGAAGACTTTCCACATCAAGCAGATGTTCACCTGCACACCTGCCAATGTGGTATACTGCATCCGCTGTGCCCGGTGTGTCTTCCTCTACATCGGGGAAACCAAGCGGAGACTCGGGGACCGCTTTGCAGAACACCTACGCTCAGTTCGCAATAAACAACTGCACCTCCCAGTCGCAAACCATTTCAACTCCCCCTCCCATTCCTCAGACGACATGTCCATCCTGGGCCTCCTGCAGTACCACAACGATGCCACCCGAAGGTTGCAGGAACAGCAACTCATATTTCGCTTGGCAACCCTGCAGCCCAATGGTATCAATGTGGATTTCACAACCTTCAAAATCTCCCCTCCCCCTACCGCATCCCAAAACCAGTCCAGCTTGTCCCTGCCTCCCTAACCTGTTCTTCCTCCCACCTATCCCCTCCTCCCACCTCAAGCCGCACCTCCATCTCCTACCGACTAACCTCATCCCGCCCCCTTGACCTGTCCGTCCTCCCTGGACTGACCTATCCCCTTCCTAACTCCCTACCTACACTCACCTTTACTGGCTCCATCCCCACCTCTTTGACCTGTTTGTTTCCTCTCCTCTATCCGCCTCCCACTCTCTCCCTATTTATTTCAAAACCCCCTTCCCCTCCCCCTTTTCTGATGGGTCTAGGCCCGAAACGTCAGCCTCTCTGCTCCTATGATGCTGCTTGGCCTGCTGTGTTCATCCAGCCCTGCACCTTGTTGTCTCGGATTCTCCAGCATCTGCAGTTCCTACTATCTCTGATTCTCTTCCTCCTAATTCTTTTATCAAACAGATTATATCTGTGCCCTTCATCTGCATGCCTGCTGGTGGAACTACTTTTTCTCTCCATCTGTGCTATTTTTAACGGCTGTTAAAAATTTCCAAAGTTTTGATAAACAAGTAATGAAATAATTTTAGTTTCCATTCCTTTTATCTGGGGTACATTGCACCAATAAAGGGTGTGGATGCATTGAGGATGCCAAGGAGCTTTACGAGAAATGTTCTAAGAGTTGATGAGAGACTTCAGCTCAATTGAGAGCTCTCCTTGGAGAGGTTAGCAGGGAGAGTTGATAGAGGTGTTTAAAAATCATGAAAAACCTGTGATTGTCAGCTGGCAGAAGGGTTGGTAATCAACGAGCAAGGTAATTGGTTAAAAAGATCAAAAGAGAGGTGGGATTTTAGGGTAGGTTAGCAAGTTGTTCTCTGGAATGTTCTAACTAAAAGGATAGTGAAACGTGATTCAATAGTAACTTTATAAAAGGAAATTGGACTGACGCTTGGAGAAATTTGTAGGGTTGCTGAGAGGGTGAGCGAGTGAGGCCGAAATGGATAGATGTTTTCAAGGAGCAATGGGCTGAATGGCTGCTACACTACAAGGCATTATGTGGATATCTGCTTTATTCCTCTTTAGGAAGCTGCAGATAGAAATAAAGGAAATGGCCTGTTCTTCAGGGATGGGAAATGCCGGATAGATTACATCCTTGTTTACAGAAAATCTAACACTCAAGCAGAGAAACGGGAAGTGTTTGAGAGAAACTTGAGAGCTGAAGGACTGAACATTGAAAAAGAGGTAAGTCTGATTTTTTTTTTTTTTTTTTTTAGACAATAGAAGGAAAGTCTGGTTATTGGCTTACTATCAGTTTGCATTTAGCAGCCTGACCAGCTGCTTGGGAAGATTCCAGAGCATCTGACCTGATCTTTTGCACATTAAGCAGTGAAAGTTACATATAATCTATGGCGTCTTTTTAATAGCAATCCTGAGGTTGGTAAGGTAGAGCATGGGTGGCTGGCACTTTTTTTGTGTTTTTGTCTTGATAGTTTAGACAGATGCGTACAAATTGAAATAATTGCACCATTTGAATGGGAGGCCATTCAACCCCTTGAGCTTGTTCTGCCTTTAATTAGACATGGTGGATTTGTATCTCGACCCATCAATTGGCTTTATTTCCAAAACCCTTTTTATACCTTCACTGAATATTTCTGTTTTGACATATTTTTCAATTGACCCCAGCTTCAATTGCTTTATTTTGGAAAGAGGAGTTGGGAAAGAGTTCATTACGATCATTTATACTCCCTGTCTGAAGAGGTGGCACAGTGGTTTGTGCTGCTGCCTCTCGACACCAGGGACCTGGGTTTGACTCCAACCCTGTATCTGTCTGTGTGGAGTCGGCACATTTCTCCCCACATTCGTGTGGATTTCCACTGGGTTCTCTGGTTTCCTTCCACAATCCAAAGTTTGAATCATAAATTGGAAAATGGAGTCTGAAGTGTTTTCTTTCAGAAAATGAACCCCCTTTTTTTTTTAAATGATTACAATTCAAAGGAAAAGTTAAACTGTGCAGGCACTTGCTGGTTATACAGGGGTGTGTAATTTTATTTAGCAGCTTGATTCTGTTCTCTTATAAAGTAAACTAGTATGAGGAATCCTTGGTTTGTAAAATGAAGCTGCCCAGTAATGGCTTTTGGTTTGATTGAAACAGATGAATTCCTATCTCCAACAAAAAAAAACTGTCCCTTTTGCCTCTCAGACCAAATTGTTGGAATTCCTATTGAAATTTCCATATTCCTAACTGTCAAAAAGAATTAACTTTGGAGAAATATATTCTCACCATAGTGGAAGCAGAAATAAAAGGGATTCCTTGATAGGTCCTGAGAGAAGATCAACCTCCCTTGGGGGGTAACAAAATCTATCCAAGGCAACAAGGCCTTGCAGGCACAGACAATGTCCGGACATCATGAAGAAAAGGTTATGTTTGCAAAATTGTGAAGTCATGTGCAGAAGTAAGACTATTTAAAAGCCACAGACATTCTGAAGGTTATATGTATAAGGACGTCTGCAGAATAGAACATACCCATTGGAAAAGAGGTCTCCATTGGAGTACGTGCAGGGGAAGCTGGAAGTCTTTCTCCTGAAATTCTTTCGGCAGTAAAAGCTCCTGAAAATTCTGTATATCAGTGAAACCTGAAACGTTGGACTGTGACCCGTCTCCAAAGACTGGGTTCCAGATTGATTTGGTTTCAATCGGATGAGCATCTTCCATCAATCTATGGTTGACAACAATTTGTTTTCAGAGACAGAAAACCCAGTAGACTGAGAAGTCAGCACATTCTGTCTTTTGTTTCCAGACTCTTGGCCCTCAGGTTTTTTTTGCTCATGTTAAAAATCATCTTCACAGAGACTGTTGTCTTTTTATTTTGAGTATGTCGGTGTCTGGAGTTAAGGGGATATCATTTCACCTTGGATCATGGTTTTAACATTGTTGACCAATATTTGCTGCTTGTTTTGAGAATAAGATTTGTCACTGATTAATATGTTTGAGTTAATCAGAGAAACTTGGTACAAAATTTCCCGTGTTGCAGATCATGGCATAAACAAAGAAGCATTTGGTCATTTTTGGTGATTGAATCAACACCTTTTATAATACTGATGGTGTTACCCGTTGAGAAGTGGATTTGATTATCAGTGCATTCTTGTCACAATCTGTAGGGAAGGTGATAGCCTAGTGGTATTGTTATTGGACTGTTAGAGACCCAGGAAGTGTTTTGGGGACTTTTGGGAGTTTGAGTTCAGTTTATATATTTTTAAGAAAAAAAAAAAAAAAATCTCTGGAATTAAGAGCCCAATGATGACCATGTCAATTGTTGGGAAAAGCCCATTTGGTCTGATGCCCTTGAGGCAAGGAAACTTCCATCCTTACCTGGTCTGACTTGCGTGTCACTCTAGACCCACAGTAATGTGGTTGACTCTTAATTGCCATCTGGACAATTAGGGATGGGTAATAAATGCTGGCCTGGCCAGTGACACCCAAATCCTGTAAATGAATAGTTTTTTTTTTTTTTTGAAGAAAGTACTTATTACTACCATGTACTCAGCCTCCTTGTTATGAGAACAATGTCTCTTCTGTAGATAACTCTCTATATGGTGGTATGCCCTCCACTAGTTGCTAGATTGTCCTCTTCCAGCTTGGCAGTAGTGGCAGTGAACTACATTAAATAACCTTTAGCCAGTACCACGTAGTAGTGTTGGAAAATACCATAGTGGTCAGCTGGGCAAATACCACAAGAACCCCTCAGAAGCTATTAAAAACAGCAGTGCGCTCTGCAGTGTGCAAAACTCTTTATCGAGTGCCAGCATTGAGGATTATTCGTGCTTTGCAATCAGTAAGCAAACAATTGCTTTGACTAATTGACCAAATTGCAAGTTGCACCTGCATACTGAGTATTGCAACTGAAGGACAACGATTGATTTTTATATTCAAGCCAATAGGGTGGCACGGTAGCTCAGTGGTCAGCACTGTTGCCTCTCAGCACCGGAGACCCGGGTTCGGTTCCAGCCTTGGGCGACTGTCTGTGTGGAGTTTGCACATTCTCCCCGTGTCTGTGTGGGTTTCCTCCCACAGTCCAAAGATGTGCAGGCTAGAGGGATTGGCCATGCTAAATTGCCCATAGTGGTCTGGGATGTGTAGATTAGGTGGGTTATAGGAGTACAGGTCAGGGTGGGATGCTCCTAGGGTCAGTGTGGACTTGTTGGGCCGAAGGGCCTGTTTCCACACTGTAGGGATTCTATGATTCTATGAAACCTCTGCTTCTCAGAAACCAGCCAGACTCCTGCATGTTGACCTAACGGATCATTGGGCATTGCCAACTGCCTCCATATCAAATGGCTTTGAGTTGATTGTCAGCATCTCCACATTCATGTGGGCACCTGTAACAAACACTGTGTTGGGAATGAAATTAGCCTGTAGCCCTCCAAGAACAATCTGTCAGTCATCCCATGAGCATCACTGGTGTTCCATCTGATATGAGAGATCGGCTGATGCTCAGATTGCTGTCATGTTCCAGGGAGATGGATTCAATGGCTCCTTTTTCGTACTTCTGTCTGATCATTCCTCTGTGTATGGGTGGGATTTAATATTGATTTTTGGACATGAGAGCAAAATATATGGCTTTGCATCATATAACCCATATGACGGTTTTTAATTGAAGGGCCTTGACAATATAGAAACTTTTTTTTTAGTTCATGGGATGTGGGCATCATTGGCTAGGTGAGCATTTATTGCCCAGAGAGAGTTTTGAGAGTTGACCACATTGCTCTGCTCTGGGTCTGGAGTCACATAGGTCAGACTTAACTACATTCGTGAACCAGATGGTTGGTTGGTTTTATTTTGTGTGACAATTGACAATGTTTTCATGGTCACCATTATGTTAGCTTTTAATTCTGATTTCTTTTTGTAGAATTCAAATTTCACCCACAGCTGTGATGAGATTCAAACCCAGATCATTTAGCCCGGGTTTCTGGATTACTAACCCAGTAACACTGCTGCCACATAAACTGCCTCTCCGTGATCTTGTTTCCTTCTGGGAGTTGAGAGATGGGTGCACGCACTCTGAATATTGGGTCAATTGGTTAGGACTCAATATTTTGAATGTTTGTTTGGAATTCTCTGCCTCTGGAGAATTGTGGATGGTCCACGATAAAGTTCCCTTAAGATGGTGATAGACAGAGTTTTGACTTCTTGCAATGCATGTGGAGAGTGGACAGGAAAATGGAAGGTGAGCCATGATTTCTATTCGATAGCGAAACAGGTTCGAGGGGTTGTTTAGTTGCGATTGGTCTGTTTCTTTTGAGGAAAACTGAATGCGGAAGGCTGTGAATGACTGGCCTAAATTGCTTATCTTAAACATGCTCTTGTGATGCAGGTGCCATCGGCATTTATTGCTGATGCCTTTGCAAGTGTAAATTAGTAATGAGCCACCATCTTGAGGGCTGAGGGCTGTATATAGACCTATGATGCTGTTAGGGAGGGGAATTACAAGACTTTGGCCCAGAGGTACTGAAGAAATGATATCTTTCCAAATCAGGATGGTGTGTAACTTGGAGGCAAGCTTGCGGATGGTGGTGTTCTGGTGCATCTGCTGAACTAATATCCTTCTGAATGGTACAAGTCATTGGTTTGTAAGGTGTTGCTGAAAGAACCTTGGCAGATTATTGCAGTGCATCTTGTGAATGGATAATAGACACTTTTTTTTTTTAAACGAGGTTATTGAGAAATAACTAACATCCTTTTAAAAGGACATTGAGCATGAGTTTGGAAAGAAGTAAAAGAAGATGCATGAAAAGGATGGAGGGGTGTGAATGCGAACTGAAGAAATGTGTTGTGGTCTATTCTGTAAATTCAGAACTTTTAATTTTACGGCTAACCATGCTACAAGCTGTAGTGTCAATTCCAGAGGCTGGAGTTTTGGTCACTGACTAGCTTCAGCCTATTTTACACTGATCCCATTCTCTCTCGCCGCTCCAAAAATTCTTCTGAGAATATTTATATCCCCACACAGCTGGTAAAGCTTATATATCCACTGCAGTCAGATAATGGAAAAAAAATGCTGCCTACGGTGCAGTATTACGTATAAATGTGTCTGCAATTTTCTTCCCACTTAATTTCTTTTTTGTTTAAAGACACTTCATAAAGCATTTGGAAATTTGTAATGATTTTCAACAGGTGATAAACTTGCATTAACTTAGCTGCCTTCTCCATACCCCTCCAGACCTGCTACCATCTGCCATGTCAACAACTAAATTGTGAACTCCAACATCCCATAACTGGCAATGAAATAACCAGACCATCTTTACTTTGTGTGATGTGGTTGGAGGAATAAATGTATTAGAGACTACAGCAGAACTCCCTTACTGATGTGAAAGCAAAATAATACAGGTATTAGAACCCTGAAGTAAAATCAGAAAATGCTGATAAAACACGGGCAACATCTGTGCAGAGAGAGACAGTTAATGTCAATTTCCTTTTCATCATTGATCTCCACAGACCCTCCCTGACCTTGGATTCCCAGTACTTCCTTTTTTTTTTGTTTTTAAATCTCAGAATACCCTGACAGTTCTTCAGAATGTTGTCATGTGATCTCCTCTTCTGTTCACATGAGATAGAAGGGCCCTTACTTTTTATTGTCAACTTGAATGATGGCATCTTTTGACAGTGTAGCACTCCCTCTACTGCCCTGTACTTGGTTTGAATTTGTTCCAAAAATTCAACTTGCATGTACCTTGGTATCTCTAGGACAAAACAATTACCTTCAGCTGAGAGCATAAATAATGACGAATAAGTCAGAGCACTAAATGAAACCTGGTTTTAAAGACCATATGTTTTATGTTTGCAATTTTGTTAGCATAGTGGTCAGTCACTGAGCATATTAGCAAGAGACTGCCCGTGAACTTGTGATCCCAATAAAATTTGAAAGAAAAATATACCTGTTAAACAGACACATTTTTGAACTTGTCTTATTAGAGATATCATAAAGAAAAGATTCAACCTTTTCACCCCAGCGATAACCTTTCAGGCACTCGAACCCCAGTGAAAAGTCACCCCTGTCTCCACGTTGGTTCAACTAGCACAGCTGTAATTGTTTGCTTTTCAGCAAATTTCTGCATTTGCTCTGCTATTTTCATTGTCTTTTCCCAGGATCTTTTAAACAAGCTGTGACTTTGGCTCACTTAGAACTTAACATTGGTTTCTTAACTTCATGTCATCAATGACATAGTAGGGTTTAGCCTGGAGGGAAACATGCCTCCGTTTTGCCACTTTTTTGCAATTAAAATGCTGCATGAGAAGGTCCGTTGGTGACTTTCTTGGCAGAAATTTTAAAATCTTTGTGGTCTATTAATGGCCATGTAAGGGCCTTGGTTTGTCACCTCCCTGATCACCCACCTCCACCAGCAACCAAGAGAGCTATTAGTTCCCCAAATGGGAAGCCATGTCAACCCGCTTGCTAACGTGGGTATGGGGTGCACAGAGCAAGGGATGACCTGCAAGTGCTCCAGTCTGGGGGTAATCAGGTGTGGCTGGGGGACAAAGGGTTGACCTCTGAAAGATAAATGACGTGTGTGTGTGTGTGTGTGTGTGTGTGTGTGTCCTTGACCTGATGTTCCCCCATCCACCACCTGTAACCTCCCGCGCCGTCCCAATGCAATTTCCCCCAAGGGAAAACCGATAAACTTATTGGTCCAATACACCTTTGTATACTTTAAACTGAAGGACCTTGACAATCAGTACCTTCATTTCAAAATATTAACTTTTTTGTTGCTGACTCGAGGTAAGAGTCTTTTTGTTTTGAAAAAACACTACAATTTGCTGGATCTCCTCTGGAGTAGGCCTTGACCAGCAGTCCTTAGGAGTTACACTGCTAGATGGGCCAGGCTTGAATCTGCTGGAGTTTGCAAACACATGAGGTGCTTTCACTGAAACCTGTGAGAACCTGATGGATCTTGACAGACCAAATGTGGAGAATGTTTCTCCTTGTGGGGAAAATCTAGAACAAACTGTCACTGCCCAACAATCGGGAATCGCTCTTTTAAAACAGGTGAGGGCCAAGTTTGCGGGTTGTGAATCTTTGGAACTTTGAGGGGGGGAATAAGGTGGTAGAAGCAGAGACCTTGAATGTTTTTAAGGCAGAAGTAGATTCTTGTTCAGCTGGGTTGGGGTGTAAAAGGTGAACATGGGTAGCCAGGAATATACACTTGAGGTTACAATCCAGTCAGCTGATTTGTACTAAAGATAGAACAAGCCCGATGGGCTGAAAAACCCACTCTCTCAAAATTGCATAAATATGAAAGGAGACTTTTCAGCCCGTTGTGTCTGTAACTAGGTCTCAGATGAGTGTCAGGGCTTGGTGCCCATTCTCCTGCCTTTCCCAAAATCCTTGCACATTAAGTGGTTTCTATTCAAATCACTGTCTTCTTGAATGCCTCAATTAAACCAGGCAGTACATTCCAGACTTGAACCACTCATTGTATGAAAACGTTTTCTCTCACCTCCCATTTGCTACTTGTTCGTGACAAGCCTGATCCCAATGAGCTAATTAACCACTTGACTAGAAGAATGGAGAAGTAGTCATGAGAGAAAGTAACTTGAGTAATGATGGACAGTTGTTTTTCTTCCTAATAATTCTCTTTAGTGGAGTGTGAAATGGTGAAAGCTACATCCTCTAATTGCCTGCACTTCATCACTGCAAAGCACTGTGCCACAATAGATAGTGATTTTGTTTTGTTGTAGTAAATCCTTGCCTACAAAGGGCACAGTGCTTCAGCCAAAGATTACTCTATAATTTGTAGCTTATTGAATTAAATGTTTACTTTTTTTTTATGTGAATGTTTAGTGTGGGAAGAATTTTGAAGGTCCCCCAGTGCTTTGGAGGAGGGTGGTTTCAGTCGAGAATCAAACCGACCAAGTCGATTTGAATTTTTAATTCCTTGTTAGGAGGTGAATGTCATTTTGGTATGGTCAGTCTTTATTGCCAATCCTGATTTGCCCTCCATGTCGAGCCGCTTTCCTGAGCTGTTAAAGTCCGTGGTGTAAGCATACCTACAGTGATGTCAGGAAGGGACTTCCAGGATTTTGCCTCAGTGACGCTGGAGGAATGGTGGTACAGTTCAAATCATAGATCATTGAATCCTTAGTGTAGAAACAGGCCCTTTGGCCCAAAAAATCCACACCGAACCTCAAAGCATCCCACTATAACCCACCTAATCTACACATCCCTGAACGCTACGGGCAATTTAGCATGGCCAACCCATGTAGCATGCACATCTTTGGACTGTGGGAGGAATGCAGAGCACCCGAAGGAAACCCGCACAGACACGGGGAGAATGTACAAACTCCACACAGACAGGTGCCCGAGGGTGGAATCGAACCCGGGCCCCTGGTGCTGTGAGGCAGCACTGCTAACCACTGAGCCACCATGCGGCTAGGAATGACTTGTAGGTGGTGTTCCTGTATAGCTGTTGCCCCTGCCCTTTGTAGATGGTTCAGGTTGTGTCTGGGAATGGCTGTTGAACCTAGAAACTCAACGAGACTTCAAGTCTCACTCCAGAACTAGATTGCCTTGGACTGGGGAGGTGCTACGTTGTCAGATGCCATCGTATGAGATGAGGAATTAACTGGACACTTGTCTGTCTTGCTACAGAAATCGCAGGCAGATATCCTTAAGGCAAATATAAAAATGTTGGGTAGTAATATTTGAAAGGACAGCAGCCAGGTGTCCCTGCATTAAACAACTTAAAATAAAAACGCAGCTCAGCAAATTCTTGTCTCCCTGATATTTGAGATCTTGCTGTACATAAAATGGTTGCAGCATCAGTCAACTTTAGTGCATCAAGCAAAGAGAAACACTTCCCACTTGCAAAAATGTAAATTCTTCTTTGGGATTAAGTGAGAGTTTTAACAAAAAACTGAATGTGGCAAGTAGCTTAAACACTTGCGGTGCAGAAGTTACGACCATCTCCAGGAGAGACCATCTACTGCGTAACATTATTCAGCACTACTGTGGGTGAAACCTCCGATGTCCATACCCATTGAAAGCGAACGAGACCAGCTATAAAGTTGTCATAGTCGGAGGATGACAGGGCTGATCTCTCACTAGACACAGATCGCTCGCTGGTGGTTTAACCCGAGTATCACCATAAACCAGCATTACATACGAGCTGTGCGGTGAACTGAGCTAATGGCACTCCCTTTGTCCAGCCATAATATACAGCGGCTACAAGAGCCGCTCCCAACTGGAAATTCTGCAGCAAATAACTTGGCACCTGACTCCCCAAACCTGTCCACCGTCCAAAAGGCAGGAATGTGATGGAATACCTGTTTTGGGTGAGTGAAGATTCAATAGCACAAACAGTTGACACCATGTCGGACAAAGCAGCCCACTTAACTAGCATCCCATCTACCACCTTGAAAATGTTCAGTCTTTCACAACTAGTGTGCAGTGGCAGGGTGTCTATGTGGGGAGCTGCAACAAGTTGGTAAGCCTTTTTTGACCACGTCTTTTAAATTCTGTGACCTCTATCATCTAGAAGGACAATAACAGCAGGTAGCTGAAAACAACACTGTTCTGAGGAAGGGTCACCGGACCCAAAACATTAACTCTGTTTTCTCCTTCACAGATGCTGCCAGACCTGCTGAGCTTTTCCAGCAACTTTGTTTTTGTTCCTGATTTACAGCATCCGCAGTTCTTTTTGGTTTTTATTTAGTAACAGCAGGTACATTGGCATAGTTCCCATCCAAGCCACTCGCCATTCTCACTTGGAAGTGTAGCGTTGTTCATTCAGTATTGCTGCGTCAAAATCCTAGAACTCCCTCCTTGATAACACTGGGTGTCCCTGCACCCCAACATCTTCAACAGTTAAGGAAGGCAGCTTATCACTACCACCTTTGAGGGCAGTTAGGGATGGATCAGCCTCCACGTGCCATGAATGAATAAATGTAAGGTCTATCTGAGCCTGGGATGCAATTATTATCAACTGAGCCAAGCTACTAAGATGTATTCTATGGAGATCCTGCTATTGCATCCCACAAATGTTTAATCACATTCTTTATCATCTGAGAATTCCAAGTGCTGTAACTTTTTCATCAAATTTAATCTGCAGCCCTATACCATGCTTCAAGGTGACTCTGTTCCAGAGACTTCCATTTGTAGAAATTCCTGGTCTTAATAGCAAGCTCTGGCCCCTGTCCTTTTGGGCAGCCCTCATCCCTGAAAACAGGCAGATTCCTGCTCTGCCGAGAGACTACATCTTGAGCTTCAAATCATTCTTCAATAACTTAGAAGTTGATTTGTAAATAAAAATCTATCCTCTCAAGTCGGGAAATTATCTTTAAATTCATTAAATATCACCAACACTCTAGATATTTTCAAGACTATTTGACCTTCTGACAGGTTAAACTTCTTTGAAGACGAATGGCATTTATGTAACTATTAAATCTTGACTAGTCGATGTTATTTCTCACTTACAGGCCTGTATCTAACTGATTTATCTCTTCCACCAGGATCTATTGTTCTTGGTGTCTTGTGGTTAGGTTTTAACTGACAACTTTTCTATCAAAAAGAGTAAGTGGCCAAAACTAATTATTTAGATTCTGAATTCCGGGCAAATATTTGTGAATCAAATTATTTTAACATGTATTTACAGATATTAAACTTCCGTGAAGATGATAACCTTCCTCTAGGAGGCAGACGCCCAAGTTCTTCTTAAATATGATCTCTTAATTCTCATTTTTATTTTTATTAGAATTCTTGAAGATGTGAATATCACTGCATCTCTCACTTGAAAGAATGTCTAAATATCCATAAAGCAGTTAATCTAGATTGAACTTTAATTCCTTTAACTCAACCTGATATAAATTTGTAAACTAATAAAAATGGTTGCAATGTGAAAGGAGATCATTCAGTCCATCATGCCTGTCCTCGCTTTGTGCTTCTCACATGGCTTTTGCTGTAGTCCTGCCAATTTTACCTTTTTCCAGCTAATATTCTAATTCCCTCTTGAATGCCTTGACTGAACCTGCCTTTGTCTTGTACTGTGTATTCTAGATCCTGACCATTCGCTTTCCGCATGTGCTATTTCTTTTACCTTTAAATTTGTATCCTTAAGTTCTCAATCCTTCCACTATTGGGAACACTTGCTCTTGCGCTCTTTGCTCTGTCCAATATAATCTGCCCATTAACCTCGCTCCTTGAAGAGTGTTGCGACTTCTCCAACCTCCTAAATAACTGGCTCCAGGATTGAGAAACTGCACTTCTGTGAACCTGTTTTGCACCCTTTTCTAATGTCTTTGTATTCTTCGTAATAGTGTCACACTCAAAACTGGACTCAACACTGTGGTTTAGATAATTGAGCATGTTACAAAGGTTTAACACAGCCCATAGATCTTGTGCTCTGTGCCTTTTTCTGATTAAAGCCCAAAATACTCTGCTTTACTCACCTTTTAAACCTGTCCTGCGATCCTCTGACTTATCTGTGTATGTTATATCTAATTCCCTTTACTACTACTACTCCCCCTCAAAATTTTAATATTCTATGTTCTTCTTAGCAAAGTTAATGTCTTCAGAGTTCAGTGCACTAAATTTTTAATTTGCATGTCTTCCCATTTCTCCACCTGTCTGTCCATTTTGAAATTTTCATTGTTCACTTTGACTCCATTTCTTAACTAGAATTTGGGAACTGCACCCTGTGATGCCAATTAACTGTCAATGTTTTTTAAATTTTAAACACAGATTGACTGGTTGAGACCTTGCCTTTAACTAACAAAGTCTGGCAGTTGCCAATCAATTAACATTAACAGGGACAGTTTCTCTACCAATCAATCTACTTGTCAACCAATCTGCACATTCTCCACTCAAATTGCTATTTTCCCTTTACTTTGACATTTCTTGCAAATAGTCCTGATGACTGCAAGTCAAAAAGCTTCAACAAAATGAGCCTAATTTTGACAGTAATGAAGCTCTCTATTGCCAAATGATTAATTGGGCCAAGTCACTTTATAGCTGCAATGTAGTTTTCTTTGTGGCTATCTACATCTGCAGCTCACCAGTCACGTGCACTGTAACCCTAATTTAAAATTTAATGAATGGGTGTGTTAGGAATAGCTCATTTAGTACAGGGGATGCGTTTCATGTTCTAATGGTGGCATCAGTTATGACCACTAGTTAAATTCTATCAGTTTTACTCTCTGGTAAAGTCAATGATTGGTGGAATGAGACTTGTTGGGAAAAATGGCATTGGACAGTTCAGTCCTTTATCTTTTTTTGGTGAAGAACAGTTCTTCAGCTTTATCAATTTAGCTGTTTTTGACACTTGTTCTCAACCCCTCTGCACTTTAAAGTGTATTGTTTGTTTAAAGTACAGACAGTGGGATACTTTTGCTCGCCTCGTCTTGAGCAGAGATGGTAGCCTAGTAGTAATGTATTGTTATTACATGGGATTAGTGTCCCAGTTGCTGCCTTCCCCCTCTTCTTTCCCCCACACCCCCTCCCAACAACGAAAGCAGTCCCACCTTCTCCAATCCATCATTGATAACTGGTTTTATTGATGAGAAAATCATTCTTGCAAGGAATAAAAAGCATTTGTAAAAGAGTGATAGAAGCTGTGGTGGTGCACGTTACTAAACTAGTGAGTTGAAAAATGACAGGGGTGCAGACTGTTTGATCCCAGACCCCAAATAAAAATTCAGTCAGGGACTGATGAGTGAATAAACAAAATCTGTCCAGTGGCAATAAAACCACAGGCAGCATTAATTTGAAGGGGCGTGGGTGGGGTGCAGTGCTAATCGGAGGCCAGCAGCTCTGAGAGCTGCAGCAGCGCCAGAGCTTTGTTAGTGGTTGCTGCCAGTATTGCAGATGGGCCATGCATTCCAGATTGACACAATTTGGACTGGAGACCTGTGACCAACGGTGTGCCACAAGGGTTGCTGCTGGGTCCGCTGCTTTTTGTCACTTGTATAAATAATTTGGATGTGAATGTACTGCTGGTGTAGTGGATGGCAAAAATGATTGCATCAGAGTCCAATGGGACCTTGATCAGATAGGCCGAGGAGTGGTAAATGGAGTTTAATTTAGATGAATGTGAGGTGCTGCATTTTGGAAAGACAAATCAGGGCAGGACTTGTATACTTAATGATAAGGTCCTGGGGAGTGTTGCTGAACAAGGAGACCTTGAAGTGCAAGTTCACAGTTCCTTGAAAGTGGAGTCGCAGGTAGATAGGGTAGTGAAGGAGGTATTTGGGATGCTTGCCTTTGTTGGTCAGTGCATTGAGTATGGGATTTAGGAGGTCATGTTGCAGCTGTACAGGACATTAGGCCACTTTTGGAATAATGCATTCAATTCTGGTCTCCCTGCTCTAGGAAAGGTGTTGTGAAACTTGAAAAGGTTCAGACAAGATTTACAAGGATGCTGCCAGGGTTGGAGGGTTTGAGCCATGGGGAGAGGCTGAATAGGTTGGGGTTATTTTCCCTAGAGTGTCAGAGGCTGAGAAGTGACCTTGTAGACATTTGTAAAATCATGAGGGGCATGGATAGAGTAAATAGACAAGGTCTTTTCCTGGCATGGGGGAGTCCAAAACTAGTATGCATAGGTTTGAGGGGGGAAAGATTTAAAAGGCACCTAGGGGGCTACTTTTTCCCACACAGAGGGTGCGGTATGTGTATGGAATGAACTACCAGAGGAAGTGGAGGAGGCTGGTACAATTGCAATATTTAAAAGCCATCTGGATGGGTAAATGAATAGGAAGGGTTTAGAGGGATATGGGCGAAATACTGGTAAATGGACTAGATTAATTTAGGGTATCTGGTCGGCATGGACTTGTTGGATCAAAGGGTCTGTTTGCTGGCTGTACATCTTTCGAAGCCTACATCCTGTGAATATCTTTTAATTAAAAACTGTTTAAAAAAAATTGTTTGTATTAATATAAAGCACTTGTTTATTTTTCAGTCATCACTAACCAATAGTGATATCATATTTGTGAAGTTACATGCCCCATGGGAAGTTCTTTGTAGATATGCAGAGTTAATGAATGTACGGATGCCTTTCAGGTAAATACAAAATGCTACTTTTCCTTGAATGATCTTGGTGATTTTTGATTGCATTTTTTTGTTGGGTCTGTGTAAAACAGGATTGTTTGCTCAATGCTGGAGATACACAGGTCTGTTGACATCAGTTGGGGGTAGCTAACCTTTTTAGGAAAGAGTTTACAAACCAAGTATCGACTTTGTTTATCTTGTTGAAAGTTTGTTTCTTTTCTTGCACCAATGTTTTGCAATGTTTCCCTTGTTTGTTGAAGTTGAAGATCTTGGCAGTGTCCCACCATGAGAAATTGGAATCTGGAAAACAGATTACATCATCTCTTCGATATCCAGTTCTGATTTATATTCCTAGAACATTAAGTGCTTTTGTTTGGAAGCAAGGCAGAAATATCCATTAACTAACCAATTAAATCAATACAGTCTCAATCATATTAGAGGGTCTAAGAGCAATTGAAATCTTCAATATTGAGGAATTATCATGGAGTTGATGCTGTATTCCTAGGATGAAGGGTGCAGTTGCCTAAATGATAAACCAGAACACAATGCACCGGCAGGATGGGCAGAATGGCATCCTCCTGTTCTGAAATCATTGATTCACAAAATAAACGGAGGACACAGAGCGAGATCATTTGGACCATCCTATCTAAGCCTGCTGTTGCTTGTATCCAATCCAAGTCTAATCCTACTGACCTGCTCATTCCCATTGCCCTGTAACTTCCTGTACTGTGCTTAAAAGCCTCAGCTACATGCTTGTTAGAAAATACTCCTCTCTGTAGAAAGTGTGTCCAAATCTCTCTCTCTGATTTATAGAATCAGCCTGTTCTTTTTCAAAAAAAAACTTTCTTAAAAAGATGGTTTGACTTCCTCACTTTGTCTTTTTTGAATTATATTCTGTGATTGATCTCTCTCTTAATCTCTCCTTTTAGTTTTTTCTCCTACCTCTTGCAGGCTTATATCTTCAATCTCCCTTTCCTTCCTTGATAGTTCATACTGTAACTGACGACGGGTTTTCTTCTCGACTGGCTTCATTTTTGCTGTTCTTCCAGGAGAAAAATCTATTACCTGCAGCGGCGATACAAGTTCATGAGCAGGTTGGTGTGTCTGAGCATTGCTTGAACTCTAATCTGCCTTAACTGTAACTGACTGTGTGTGTGCTTCTGTCCTCTACACTGTCAGAACTAGGGTCACGGTTTTAAAAATCAGAGGTTGTCTATTTAAAACAGCCAAAAATATTCGGACCAGAGTCTTTGAGGCTCACCTCAATGTTGGTGGAAGCAGAGTTCTTGTAATTTTTTGACGGCAGAGGTGAATAGATTCTTGGCAAGCAATGGAGTGAAAGGCTATAGGTGATAGGTTGAACAGAACTTTGAGGTTTACAATTAGGTCAGCATGATCTTATTGAATGGCAGAGCAGGCTTGAGGGGCTGAATGGCCAACACTGGCTGCTCATCCCATAATACTAACATTGGTCTAGAAAATGTTTCTTCAACTGGAGGTAATGCCAATGCCTGCCATTGCTTGTATCAAAAAACTTGTGTGACTTGCAAAATGCACCTTGTGCAAAGTAACACTTGGCGAAGGGTTTTTGAGTAGGAGCAAGCTGTATAAGGGAATGAGATATGAGCTGGCGTAGATCACCTTTATAGTTCACGACTTGCTCTGCTTTTCAACCTGATCATGACTGGACCTCTACTTCATTAGTATTTTCTTTCCCTGTCCCTACATTCCTCCTTTCCTGAGCCTCCCAAACCGCCTGAACCTCCATCTGAATATTCTGCAGGACAGACCATCCATAAACCCCTGCGATATAACCCTTTGACTGAGCAGAAATTTCAATCCGAAATGAACAGCCCCTCATTGAGCCCAAACCCCTCCTTCCAGTCTGTAAGAACAGCATTGGGTATAGGACTGAGCTGCCAACCATTTGAAGCAGACTCTCGCCAGTTTTCTTACATTGGGAAATTATGATCAAAACAAATTTAAATTCCAGAGGTCAGCTTTGTTCTTTGTGGTTGAGCTGATGAGCTCTGATGTTTTAACTATCCTTTTTTAAAAAGTGTATTGTAAATTACATATAGCAACTGTCTGTGGGGTGACACTGATGGTTGGGTTGTTGGAGACCCTGTTTTAGACAGATGCTCTAAACCCCAGTATTTCCTGGAACCTGGAAATAGTGACTTGGAGCATTCATTAAACGTTCTGACACTGTATGTAGAACATCAAATGTAGAACTAGCACAGGAATGGGCCCTTCAGCCCACAATGTTGGGCCAAACCTGATGCCAGATTTAAACTGGAATCAGAGATAGTAGGAACTGCAGATGCTGGAGAATCCGAGACAACAAGGTGCAGGGCTGGATGAACACAGCAGGCCAAGCAGCATCATAGGAGCAGAGAGGCTTTGCTCCACACCCCCCTCTTTGCATGTTCATGTGCTTATCTAAAAGTCCCTTTAAATTCCCCTATTGTGTCTACTTCCACCACCACACCTAATGGTGCTTTCCAGACATCTACCACTGTGTGTGATTTTTTAAAAAACTAGCTTCTCTCCTATCACCTTTGAACGCCCCTGCACCTTAAATGCATGCCCCCTAGTGTTAGACATTTCAGCTCTTGGTGGGGGTGGGGAGGGGGAAGGATTCTGACCGTCAACCCTATCTATGCATCTCATAATTTTAGACTTCTGTCAAGGCTCTCCACTGCTCCAGAGAAAACCGACCCTAGTTTTTTTTCGAGCCTCTCCTTTATAGCTCACTTCCTCTAATCCAGGCAGCATCGTGGTAAACCTGTTCTGCACCCTCTCCAAAGCCCCCACATCCCTCCTGTAACCAACACTGGTGAATTTGAGCAAAGTCTTGTTCAGTAATTTACTAGAATATGCTGCACTGAAGAACTGGGAGCAGAAGATGTAACTTCTTTTTATTTCAAATTTGTTCAAGAAATGTGGGTTTTGCTGGTGAGGCCAGCTCTAATTACCCTCTGGTTACTTTAGCTCTGTAGTTTCAATTTTACTGAATTCTGGTCCCACCATCTGCCACAGGAGCATTGGCCTCCGCCTCTAGAATACTAGCCCTGTAATGTTACCACTACGCTACTGTCTCCCCTTTATAGTCAAGGTATTATGACTAGATCTACAGCATAGAAAAAAGCCCTTCAGCCCATGATGTTTGTACCAGCCAAAAATAATCTAACTATTCTGATCCAATCTTCCAGCACTTGGCCCATAGCCTTGTATACCCTGGCACTGCAAGTACGTATTGAAATATTAAAATGATATGAGAGTTTTTGCATTTATTACTTTTTTGCAGGCAATGAGTTCCAGATTCTCCCCATTCAGTAACTAAAGTCATTTAACATGTCTATCAAGGTAATAATGTTGAGCAATTCTTGAAAGTTCCACTTTGAAAACCTTTCAACTTTTTTTTAATTTCAGTCTTGGATTAAAGCCCGTTTAATTGCACCACATTCACAAATATTCATTCCCTCCCATTACCATTGCACAGGAGCAGCAGTGTGTACTGTCTGTGAGCTACATTGCAGAAATTCACTAAGTCTCCTTAGGCAGCAGCTTCCAAACCCATGACCAGTGCCGTCTAGAAGGGCTAGTCTGGTAGCTATATTACCAGCTGCAAGTTCTTCACCAAGGAACTATCCTGACCTGGAAAGTACATTGCTGTTCCTTCAGTGCAGCTGGGTCAAAATCTATTAAACTCCCTTCCCACTTAATGACACTGTGGGCACAGGGAGACCCACAGACTACAGTGGTTCAAGGAGGCAGTTCCATGTAATCTTCTTGAGGGCAACTTGGGATAGCAAATGTTGACCCAGCCAGCGATGCCCACAACCCATGAATAAATAAAATCCAGTCAATATTTGAGGCCGCTGAAAAGTGTCGAGTCTGTTAAAACCTAGGTCTGTTCCTCATCCAGGTTTATCTATTTTAAATCTGAACCTGACTGGTGGAAATCATGGACCAAGAATGGGGGTGAGGAAAAGTTAGCCTCACTGTCCCTGTTAATGAGGCAGAGGCATTGTCAAGTAGAACACAGAACATGCCTTTTGGCCCACGAGGTTGTGCCGAACATTTACCCTAATCCTAAGGTCTATCTAGCCTCCACCCCTACCTTATACTATCATCCATATGCTTGTCTAATAGCCGCTTAAATGCCCCAAATGAGGCTGACTCCACTACCCTCTCTGGCAATGCATTCCATGCCCCCTACCACTCTGAGTAAAGAACCTACCTCTGACATCTTGCCTATATCTACCTCCACTCACTTTAAAACTATGCCCCCTCTTAACAGCTACTCCACCCTAGGAAAAAGTCTCTGGCTGTCTACCCTATCTATACCTCTGATCATTTTGTACACCTCTAATCCTTCGTTGTTCTAAAGAGAAAAGCCCGAGCTTTGTCAACCCTTCCTCGTAACACCTTCCCTCCATTCCAGGCAACATCCTGGTAAATTTCCTCTGCACGTTTTCCAACGCTTCCAAATCTTTCCTGTGATGAGGTGACCAGAATTGGGCACAATACTCCAGATGTGGCCGAACCAGGCTTTTGTATAGCTGGAGCATAACTTCACGGCTCTTGAACTCGATCCCTCTATTAATGAAAGCTAACACACCATATGCTGCCTTAACAACTCTATCCACCTGGGTGGCAGCTTTGAGGGAACTGTGGACATGAACCCCAAGATCCCTCTGCTCCTCCACACCGCCAAGAATCTTTCCGTTAACCCTGTATTCTGCTTTCAAGTTTTTCCTTCCAAAATGAATCACCTCACACTTCAGGGATCAAGAAGTTCTGGAAGTTCCAGAAGCAATTGCTAGGTTAATTTTTAGGAACTGCTTGTAATGGTTTACACTTGGCAATAGAGAGATGCCAGCAAAATGTTGCATTTTCACAATAGGAATAACTCTTAAACACTCTATATCATTGCCCCTTTTGAGGTTGTACCACAAGTCAGGTAATCTGATAGCATTTTACTGATGTCAAACATATTGTGGAAATGACTTTATATGTGGGCAGCAAGTCTAACTAACTGTAAATCAGGTAAACTTAATTTTTTATTTGATTGCAACTAATGCAGTGGATTTGATTTGAGAATGTGAAACATGCAAAACTAACCTTGCATTTGTATACTATCTTTGCAGTCTCAAGATGTCCCAAAACTGATAAAAGCCAATGAAGTGTAGTCACTGTTTTAACTTAGGAAACGTGGCAGCCAATCTGCACACAGTAAGCTCTCTCAAATGTGATGAGATTGCCTTTGTTAGGGATATTGGTGTGATTGTTTGTTTGACTCAACCCAATAACAAACAGCTCCCACCATCCATTTCAATCAGTCTAAAG
The DNA here is from genome assembly GCF_021869965.1 of Rhincodon typus. Lineage (NCBI taxonomy): Eukaryota > Metazoa > Chordata > Chondrichthyes > Orectolobiformes > Rhincodontidae > Rhincodon > Rhincodon typus. The sequence goes on from NC_063349.1 coordinate 42,835,509, forward strand.
TGGCCATATGATCACAGTGTTAATTCAGCAAGTTCACAGATGCCATCGACCTTTTCAAAAAGAAAAAGTGGGTTTTTGGGGATCTGAAAGCTCCTTGGCAAGGAGAATGGCAAAGCACTATCAAAACCTCAGGAAGGTACCATGCAATGCAAGCATTAGTGTTACTTAATGCGAAGAATCAGTGGATCTTTGGGTACATTTAAAGTTGCAATGAGTTCCTGGCTGCATGCTTCCAGAAAGTCTGAACTAATATGTTAATGCATGATGTATTATTCAGCTGCTAAGTTGTATTCTGGGTGAAAGATTTTTATTCCTCTTTAAGGCCACAGTGTGTAATTATGCTGACTTGGGTCAGCTAGAGATTAACTGCTCTGTGCAAATACTCTGATCAGTTACAAATCAGACTGACACCTTATTTTGCTCTTTTTTTAAAATTTGAAGCACAAACTTGCATTTGCAACAATTGACTTTTTTTTGTATCTGATCCCCATGAGGTTTAAGCATTAAGAGTAGACCATGAATAACTTTGTGTGTTCGTCTAACAGGATGGAGAAAAGCTTGAGCAGGTTCCGAGGATGGTTGCCAAGGAAACCTATGAAGTTGGACAAGGATACGTTACCGGATCTGGAGGACACAGACTGCTACACGGCTCCTTTCAGCCAGCAGAGGATTCATCAGTAAGTATTGCCCTCCTGTGTCACAGCTCAAAGCATCACAGAAAAACAGATTGAACGTTCCTGTGTTCAGTTCTTCTGCTATGGGAGCAATTTTCCAGGTATTGAGGACATCCTTGATTGTAAAGACAACAGCAAAGTGGTTGCGTTATACCTTGGGCAATCCCTCTGCCATCAAGAGGAAGATTATTTTTAAATTGCTAATAAGCCCCATCCACCAGTCTTTCTGATTTACTTGTATCAATGCCTTGGATGCAGTAACACAATAGTTTTCAGGTTTGATCATTTACACTCCATTGGATAACAGAGGGACTTTGGAAATGCAGGATTATAAGTGACAATAGTAATGGCATTTCAGAGTGAGGGAATTTCACATTTCTACTTTGTATGAAGAACTACTTCGTGATTAATACCTCTACATCCTATCTTTGTTTTGGGTTATAGCCCTTTGTCCAGGATTCTTAACCATGTTATTTTGGATTTCTTTTTTTCTCTGAATGGTGCAGCATTGCTAAGTGTAGTCTCAATGCTGTAAGCTGAACATCTCGACAAGCCTTATTTCAGCATGGAGATCCAGTACTTCAGCTGGAGGTTTGTAATTTCTCAGATGAAGAAGCAGTCTCTGCCTTCATGCACGGAAAACCTTTACAACATTTGGACTAGGGCTGATTTAGCGGCAACTAACGTTTTGCACCCAACAAGTGCCAGGTAGTAATCCTCTCCAACCTGAGAAACTAGCCATCTCTCTTTGACATGCAATAGCATCACCTTCACCAAATCCCCTCACCATCAACTTAAATGAGCCAGCTACACACATGCTAGAGGAGCTGGCTAGAATCTGGAAATTCTGTGACCAGAAACTGACCTCTTCATCTCCAAAAGCCTGTCTCCTACAAGTAGGATGTGTGATGGTATACTCTCCACTTGCTGCACTCACACAGGCTGCAACAATTTTTACAAGAAGCTCAACACCATCCAAGACAAAGCAACCCATTTGGTACCACATCCAACACTTGATGTTCACTTCTCTCAATGATGCTCCGTAGCAGCAGTGAACACCATCTAGAAGATGCACTACAAAAACTAACCAAGGCTCTTTCCAAATCCAAGACAAATGATTAAAGATACAGGAACACCACGAGCTGCAAGTTCCCCTCCAAGCTACTTGCCATTCTGACTTGGAAATGTATCACCGTTCCTTCACTGTCACTCAGTCAGAATCCTGGAACTGCCTCCTTAACAGCATGTTCGAGTGTGCTCACTACAGTGGGTTATAAGAAGGCAGCTCACCACATGTTCTTGGACAACTGGAGAAATTACAAATGGAGTCTTGCCAATGCGACTCTAATCTGAAAGACACCATTTTAAAATAAAAACAGGATAGCTGAGTGAACATTGAAGGAGTTGATTTTTGATTTGTTTTTTTTTTTAAGAAAAAGAAAAAACTTCCATCCTAAATCTGTGACCATCTCCACATTGACCTGTTGACATGTACACCATTGGACTTATCCTTTTGTGTCTTGTGAACTATCATTGGAAGCCATTCAGCCAATTGTGCCTGCACTGGTTCTATTACCAAGTGCCATCTCCTGCCTTTTCCCCACATCAATTTCTATCCAACTCTTTTAACTAAATTCTTCTTGATTATTTTGTTTTCTTATCAGGAAACACTTTAAATTGCTTGCAGCCAATGGTTAGTGAAATTTTCATCTAATTTTGCCCTGTGTGCCCACTCAGTGATTTGGGGAGGTTGAATGATGGGACTTAAATGAAGCCATTGCAGTTAAAGCCCTAGAATTGCTGGAGTAGAGCGTCACATGCAGACCCAAATCAGGCGTAGTCCCAGAACAGAACTTTAGTCTCCTATCTGTGGACTTGACCAGCATGTTTGGGCCCCAGTGTGGGTAATTCTCTTGGCAGGTTCCTCATGTACATGATTTCCACAGAAATGTCTGTTTCAGTCTCAATTCCAACTGTATCTTTTTTTTTCAGTTTGGAAAGTCACCTAAATACAAGAGACAGGAACAGGAGTAGATCATTTGGCCTGTTGAACCTGCTGCATCATTCACTGTAACTATGGCTGCTCATTGGGTAGGAGCGTGGTGTTGAAGCCATTCTCCATATTCCCTGAGAAACCAAAAAAATCTCTTGGCCTTTAAATATGTTCAACAATGGAGGCTCCACAAATCTCCAGGGTAGGGAATTCCCAAAATGCCTAAGCATTTCGAAGAAAGCAATTTCTCACCTTGGTCCTAAACAATTGGTCCCTTTTTATCCTCTGATTAGGTTTAGGATTAGAATGTGCCCCTGCCTTTTTTAGATTGCTCGGCCAGAGGAAGCAATTGTTCAATGTCTACCTGTCCAGACCCTTTTAAATCTTCTGTCACTACACAATTGCTGCCTATCCTTCTAAAATTCACAGAATTTATGGAGTGATTTTGCAGACGGAGACCAGATGTGTTGAAGAGCTGAAACTTCCTAATCGACAGGGTGAAGGACTAGGAAAGTATGGGAACACCAGAGAGGGAGTTGAGGATTAACAAATGTAAATGGCTAACAACAGCGAGAGCTCTAAAGCATTGTTTTGCCAAGAACCTATACAAATAGGTAAGCCACAGAAACCCAGAGCAGGAGTAGGAGTAGGCCATTCAGCCCTTTGTGACTACTCTGCCATTTAATATGATTGTGACAATCTGTTTCTCAAAGCCACATTCCATCTTGCTCACCATACACCTTGCAGCCACTAATCTTGTTGGCGTTGGGTGGGGGTGGGGAAGGAATCCTTCTTTTGAGTATACTCTGACCCAGCCTTCTGTGTTCGTGAATTCCACAGGTTGATCACCTGAATGAAGAAATGTTTCTTCATCTCCGTCCTAAATAGCCTACCCCCATGTCTTGACACTGAACCCTGGTCCTAGACTCCCCAACCTGGGACAATACCCTCCCTGCCAATAGTCTGTCTAATCCTCTGAAAAGTATAAAATTTTAAATTCGATTCCCTCTCTCATCCTTCAAAAATGTAGTGGATACAGGTCCAGTTGAACCTCAATTAAACAATGTGATAGTCCTACCAGCCCTGGTGTTAGCCTAGTGAGCATCTGCACTTCCTCCACAGCAAGTATAACCTCTGTTTAGGTAGGGAGAGCAAAACTACACAGTACTCCAGGTGTGGTCTTACTAAGACCCTTTATAACGTCAGTATGATAGTCATAGAGATGTTCAGTGTGGAAACAGACCCTTCAGTCCAACACGTCCTTGCTGACCAGATATCCTTAATTAATCTAGTCCCATTTGCCAGCATTTGGCCCGTATCCGTCTAAACCCTTCCTATTCGTATATCCATCCAGATGCCTTCTAAATGTTGTAATTGTATCAGCCTCCACCACTTTGTCTGGCAGCTCATTCCGTACACAAACCACCCTTTGCATGGAAAAAGTTGCCCATTAGGATCCTTTTCAATCTTCTTTCACCTTTTAAACCTATGCCCTCTAGTTTTGGACTCCTCTACTTGGAATAGACTTTGTCTATTTACCCTATCCATTGCCCCTCATGACTTTATAAATCCCTACAAGGTCACCTCTCAGCCTCTGACACTTTAGGGGAAAATAACCCCAACCTATTCAGCCTCTCCCTATATTTCAACCCCTTCCAACTCTGGCAGCATCCTTGTAAATCTTTTCTGGACCCTTTCAAGTTTCACAAAATCCATCCTTCCTATAACAGGGAGAACAGAAGTGCACACAGTATTCCAAAAGTGGTCCAACCAATGTCCTGTACAGCCTCCCAACTCCTATGCTCCAAGCACTGGCCAATAAAGGCAAGCATCCAAAATGCCACCTTCATTATCTTGTCTACCTGTGACTCCACTTTTGAGGAACTATGAACCTGCACTCCAAGGTCTGTTTGTTTATCAATGCTCATCAAGTGTACAAGTCCTGCCCTGATTTGCCTTTCCAAAATGCAGCACCTCAAATTTATCTAAATTAAACTTCAACTGACAGTCCTTGGCCCATTTGGCCCATATCAATTGAATGAAGAAAACAAAACTTGTGCCACTTATTGATGCATGTAATGTGGGTATTGTTGACTAGGCCAGCATATATTGCGTTGTGAGCAGCCTTCTCAAACTGCTGCAGTTCAGTGGCTATCCATAATAGTCACTGTGCTGTTAGTCAATGTTCTAGGATTTTGACTCTGTGGCCAGGAGGGAACAACCCCGCAGTGCTTTGGGGTCAGTGAAGCACTTTTTTAGTGTGTTGGTTCAATATAGGAAGCACAGCACGCTTCCACAAATGGCACTGTGATAATGACCAGCTAATTCCTTTGTGATCTTGGTTGAGGGATTTTTGTTGGGACACCCAGGAAGAGCTCCCCTGCCACTGTCAAATAGAGACTGAAGGGCCTTTTACTGTGTGAATTGGCAGGTCCTCCGTTTCACCGGGAGAACAAAATACTACAAATGCAGGAAATCCAAGATTTAAAAGCAAGAAACTCAAACCCTCAGCAGGTTTGGCAGCCTCTGGAGAGTGAAACATTAACCTTTTCTCCCCTGACGTCTCATCCGAACTCATTCAGTCCCTCATTGAACATCTTTGTGGAGAAGGTTGCAACCCTTGGGACACTTCGTGGTTGTTCCACGCTTTTTTTTATATAATTTTGCTCTGCGATTTTTAATGTCAGGATAACATCTGCTCTCTGATTCACTTGGAAAGATTTATAGCTCAGCCTGTGCATTATTTGATCGATATCCACATATGCTTGATTTAGCAGTGAGACTTCCTGAACCAGCAAGTGTACTTTGCAATGGAAAACCTCAGCAGTTTATCTCTCCAGTTAATCAATGCAAAATTAATGTTTCTTCTCCCTCAATGCCGCTTTGCAGAGGAAAGCGCAAATCACTGGAAAAGAACACAAACTAATTCAGCATGTACAATTCAACAATGATTAATTTATTTTGTAGTTCTCCCTTGTTCTCTTCCACCACTGGGATGCAGGGGTTAGAGTGAATGATGGTTTCTCTGAACTTCACTCAGTAATAATGCACAGTGATAGTGAAGAGGGAACTGAACACGTGAATCCATCAGGCTGGGAAGGAGGTGGTTTCTGTAATCCGATTATTACCAATTTCAGCAAAGTATGAATTGTACAACCCTTCCTCCTAGTACTGCTGGTCAAAATCTTTAATTATTTCATGGCTCTGATTTGAGTGCATCAGGAGTAATTGGTCCTGGACACACATGGGATTGTTATAGCATGGAACCAGGCCATTTGGCCCATTGTATCTGATTCACTCACTTAATCCCACTCCCTTGTTCTCTTCCCAAAGCCCTCAACACTTCGTGTTTCAATTATATTTCTGATATCCTTTTGAAAGTTGGTATCAAATCTGCTTTCACTCCCCTGAGCAGTGGTTTGAGATAACAGCAAGCCTTTTGTAATTTGGGGATATCTAAGGCAGATGCAAATATTTTGCTCCAAATGCAGTTTGAAATCTTAGATTTAGGTGCATTTTGAAGGAAGTAGATTTCTTGGCTGTTAATTGTAGAGAGTCCCTGTTGCTCTGACCCATTTTACCCCAAAGGGATTAACACATCTGTTGAGATTTGCTGACAACAAGGTGCAGAGCTAGATGAACACAGCAGGCCAAGCAGCATCATAGGAGCAGAAAGGCTGACGTTTCGGGCCTGGACCCTTCATCAGAAATTTCTGATGATGGGTCGAGGCCCGAAACGTCAGC
>NC_063349.1:42842319-42870027 GCF_021869965.1 Rhincodon typus
GTCAGCCTTTCTGCTCCTATGATGCTGCTTGGCCTGCTGTGTTCATCTAGCTCTGCACCTTGTTGTCTCGGATTCTCCAGCATCTGCAGTTCTTACTATCTCTGTTGAGATTTGCTGATGTGCAATCTCCTCAACCAACTGATATACAGGTCATGCAGTATGGAAACAGACCCTTCAAACCAACTCTTCCATGCCAAACAAGTATCCCAAACTAAACTGGTCCTACTTATCAGCATTTGGCCCATATCCTTCTAAATCTTTCCTATTCATGTAGCTATCCAAATGTCTTTTAAACGTTGTAACTGTGTGCCTGCATTTACCACTTCTACTGGCAGTTCATTCCACATATGAACCACCATTTGTGTTGAAAAAGTTGTCCCTCAGGTCCCTTCTAAATCTTTCCCCTCTCACCTTTAAAATTAAGCCCTCTAATTTTGAATTCCCCTCCCTGAGGAAAAAGATCTTTTGCTAGTCACTTAATCTATGACCCTCATGGTTTTATAAATCACTAATAAGGTCATCTCTCAACTTCCTACACTCCGGGGGCGGGGAGAAAGTCCCAGCTTATTTCCCTAACTCATACCCTCCATTCCCAGCAACATCCTGATAAATCTTTTTCTGAACCCTTTTCAATTTAATAACATCCTAACAATAGCCATGTGACCAGAACCATATACTACCCCAGAAGAGGTCTCAGCAATGTCCTGTACAACCTCAACATGACGTCCCAACTCCTTGACTCGGTGGTCTGAGCAATGAAGGCAAGTGTGCTAAACACTGCCTTAACCACCCCAGGAGATAGCAAGAACTGCAGATGCTGGAGTTGGAGTTAATACAATGGGGAGCATCTGAGGAACAGGAAAGTCGATGTTTCACCCAAAACGCTGACCACCTCCAGCTCCACACTGTATTGACCTTAACTACCCTGCCTACCTGTGATGCAATTTTCAATGAGCTATGTACCTGAACCCCTAGGTCTCTATTCGACAGCACTCCCCAAGAGCCTACCATTAACTGTAGGTCCTGCCTTTGTTTGTTTTACCAAATAGTTTGACCTGCATCCATCCCATTCTGAACTACCTAAAACTGGAATCAATTTTTAAGTATTTTGCACTTTACTGAAAGTTAATATTCCTGTGCAAAACAAAACCTGGCTAATTGCAAACTGCAGGCGTGCACATCTTCAAACAATTCTATTCTACCGGTTTAGTTTTGGGTAATTGCCAAGGAAATTGGAATTTTAGGAACCTGTTAATTGCCTGATGTACATGCTGCAGCTGTTACAAACTGATGACTCACATCCAGCATTTATAACATAATGTGGTTGCAGTTAGCAAGATCTTATTAATGTCTTTCACAAAACTGCCATCTCAATTCCTGCAATGTTCAACATGAATGGAGGTAGAAATACTTCCTTATGTCTGTTCTAAATTCTTTCCTTTTTTTTTTTAAAATACCATGCCTCCCTAATAAATGTTTCAAGACCATATTTGAATCTCCAAACTTGGCCAATTTACTTAGCATTTCCCAATCCAGGTCATTTTATTGTATTCAGAGGCTGCTTTCTGCAATTTGTGATTGTGTATCAGGGTATCTCTACAGTCTAGCATCCAACTCTTGATCGTAACCTGCTGCTCCCTTTTTTAAATGTTCGATTTCCTCGGGTGTCCGTGCCTTAAACATGTGCAGTAACCTTGACTGAGATCTTAGAATATTCAACAGCTCTCTCAAAATGATGTTGAGGGAAGCAAAATAAATAGGATGTGCTCCTTCTGAAACCACGTTGACCATGACTGAGGTTAATTTTGATCCAGAAAGTGAAGTACCTCCCTGTTGGCTAGTTTCATTTTGCTAGCTGCTGATGAGACACTAAGATCTTTGGGCTGATTGAAAATCGGAATACTTAATTTGCTGCAGACTGCAACTAAAAACGCATAAATGGAAAAGCTCAATGGATCAGGCAGCCTTTGTGGAGAGAGAAACAGAGTTAATGTTCCACGCTTCTGAATCCCCCTGTCAGAACCCTGCAGCCTCACTGTTTTCTCCTCTCGTCTGTTCTTTTTTTTTTTCTTATTTCTAATCCAGTTGGAACATGTCTGTGTTCATTGGCAACATCCTGTTGAGTGCCTATACTTTAAAGATTCTGTCCCTAACTCCTTTCCCACAACAGCGTGTAAAGAATCAGTTGCTGATGGAGTTTTTTTTAACGGAAATAGAATATTTAAAGCACTCGGTTTGGTTATAAAATCTTCTGTGGTGGCGGAGGTACTAATGGTGTCACATTTATTGTTAATCCATCATCCCTTTTGAGAGGATGGTGGTGAGCTGCCTTCCTGAACCGCTGTGTAGTCCATCTTGTGAAGAAGATTACATATACTGTCCAAGGGCTTGACCAAGTAACAATGAGCAAATAGTGATTACATTTCCCAAATTCAAGGTAGAGTGGAACTTGAGCGAGGAATTTCCATTTGGATATGTTGTAATGAATCCATTGCTAGTCATCTTCTTCTGGGGAATTCATCCAGGAAATGGTGTTTTTTGGGTTATTTTCTTCAACTCTTTTTAGTTGCTGGCCAGGCTTTTGGTCTGAGCATATTGAATTGCCTCTTCAGGGGTTTCTTAGTCTTTAAAAGCAAAGAAAAAATCAACTTTCTGAGAACAATGTTCTGATCGTTGACCGCAAAATCCATTCCGTGTAATTTCAGCTTCATTATAAACAACAAAGACACGTTCTTCAACAATGCAATGAGAAGCAGAATCCTGCACCACATTTTGCAAAGGGTCAAATATGAAGAGGGCAAGAACAAAATAGGTGAGTCTTGTTGCTTTATTCTGAGGAAATGTTGGTTACACGTTACCAATAGTAAAGCAGTTAATGCTGTGTGGATGGTGCAACTGCAGCATAATACTTCAATATGAATTGTATTTATAAATTTGCCTTTGGCAATTCCTTCCTGACAAAATGTTTATTTGATTAACACATTTTGACTCCCTTTATAATGGGATGTCTGAGCTCTAGTGCCCCCACTGATGGTGTAATTACAGTGTGATATGTTGGCATAGAGTTTCCACTTATAAATGGGAATGTATGCATGTGTGTAATGAAAGTATCAAAATGATGTTTGACTTGAACTAGGATTGAGTGCGGTCTGTTCACCCGAGGCTAATTAACACCAGGCCTATCGTAATCCACAAATTTAAATTTCCTCTTGATTTTGAAAGTGCAGAACCGTTGTGGGATAAACTGGTAATTATTCTACTGGACATCAGGTAGATGCCTATCAACACATGTTCAAAGTGCAATTAGGGGCTAGTTAAATTGTGACTTCATTAAAAGGGATTTTATATGCAGTGCCAGCTGGGCACTTTTTTTGTCCATCAAACATGTGGTCAGGACCTTAACCCACCAGTTCCCAATAATATTGGCACGGATTACCTAATGTACAAATACAGCATAACTTCTTGATAATTCATCGGTACCTTGTTTCAAATGAGCATTTTTTTAGTTGAATAAAGATATGAACCTTCATCCAATGCTATTTCACAGTTTGTCATAAGTTCTCAATTGTTCTTGGCTCGGAGTGCAAGATTGCTGTTACCGTGACCAGTCTCTGAATCTTGACAATTTCGTTAAAATACTTCACGGAGTGAATATAAGAGGGGAGACTGGGTCTCATGATTTTTGATTACAGCTGAATGTCTTTAAGTATTCAGCATGGTGTCATCTAAAATGATACTCTCTAGTTTCTGAATATCCAGTGAACTAGGATGGATGCTCTTGGGTATCCTCCCACTGTATTACATGGGAGAATACTCACTAACGGCAGAGAAGTTCAAGGGGCCAGTGTATCTACATTCATCTAAATACAACAGTTTCAGGGACACTGCAATAATTCTGTAACAAACCTTAGTGAATCGGTCATTGCCAGGTTTTTATACAGTTAATTAAAAGGTTGCTTTACATCACTACATCCATTGTTTTCAGCTAATTACATAAATTATTCTGCACTATCCACATTGAGCCAGAGATGATGATGTGAAATAAGGAACATTTTATGCTTTAGAAAGTAATCTGGGCGTATTATGAGCTGAAACAATAAATGAAAGATTTTAAAATCACTCCAATTAACTGGACAGCAACCTGCCAATAACTGAATTGCTGTGTTTCATGAAGTTTATCTATAGCTCGTTTGCTGTGGCATCTTCGACTGTTGATTTTTATTTTTTAAAGAGATCGTAAATACAATGCAGAGAAGTTCATTGGCCCAATGATCTCACTGGTATAATGGGTGCTCTTAACAATGGCACTCCTGTGTAATGCAATATTAAAGGTGGCCAACAACATGCATCCCAACATTATTTATGGAACAGTCACTCCTCCTATAATTTTATTCTAAGTGATGTTGAATATTAAACCTGACCTTGAAGCCTATGTTCTGTGCATTAACAGCCCTGACCTTTGTTTTGATGTTTACCTCTAACATGTGTACAATAGACTCAAGCATAAAGAAAATCCACTGACTGTGTTCCACTTAGTCTAGAACTATCACGTGTATGACTGTAGGAGACTTGAACATTGTACTTTTCCATTCTGCAAATGGAATATGAAATATGAAATCCTTCTGATATAGAGTCTTTGTATTGGTTAATTAATCTTTTTAATTCATTTCAAAATCTGCTTCATTCTCATCACAAACATGGCACTGGCTCAAAAGCAAATGCCACCTTTTTTTTAAAATCTCCAATCTCCTTCAGTGGCCAGTGAAGGTCCTTGAGGTTTGCTATGAATGAGGAGAGGTTGTAGAGGAAAGTGGTTGGTTCTTAACTCCAATGGTCAAACACTTCACTCCTGATAGAGATAGTAAGAACTGCAGATGTCGGAGTGAGAGATAAGTGTGGAGCTGGAGGAACACTGCAGGGCAGGCAGCATCGGAGGAGCAGGAAAGTTGACATTTCAGGGCATTTCTGAAGAAGGGTCCTGACACAAAATGTCAACTTTCCTGCTCCTCCGATGCTGCCTGGCCTGCGGTGTTCTTCTAGCTCCATACTGTTATTTCTCTTAGGAGTGAGAGATTTGATTCCTGATCCTTTCACTTACTGATTTTGCGTGAGCCTTATCAGGTTTTAACTGATTTCAAAACACAATTCCCATCCGAGACTGATCTTAAACGCCCCAGATAAATTTAGAATTTGGCTGACTCGTAGAAGGTTCACTGTAACGGGAAATCTTCTTCAAAAAGAAGGAAATGGAGGCGAGGGATGGTGACTTTATTTACATTAAACAGCTGTAAGTAATTTTGACACCAGTAAGGTGTCAAGTAGATTAATTTATTTCATGTTTAGCAGTCTTGAATATTCATTTTCCACAGGACTCAATCGTTTACTTGGAAACAGTACCTATGAGGCAGCGTTCCCGCTTCATGAGGTAAATATATGGTGTCTTGCATTGTAAAATTACAAATTTTATAGGTACACTCTCTCTGTCTAGTCCAGAAGCTGTGGGAATTAGGCCAGTCTGGTTTTCAGATAAGAAATCGCAATGTTCATTCAATCTGAAAGGTTTAATCCAGTGAATAGTGAACTCCGGAAAATCACCGGATATCATTGCAGAGTGCTTTAGGTTAATAGCCATGTCGGTGCTGAAATTGATTCACTTCTCGTGTTGGTTTTAATGGTTGTTTTCATGCATCCTCTACCTCCCTACGTCAAGATTTGCATCTTAAATGAATAGCAACCAGCTTATTAAACACTTCAATACAGAGGACATCTTACCCAGAGGCCTACAGACTCGCCTCTAGTTCCATGTGATCTGACAGCACTAGCTCTTTTTGCGCATGTTTTGCAGTCATTCCCATAATAAAGGCACAGTTCCTTTTTTACAAGTGGAACCTGCTTAAAATCAATTTTTTAACGTCTGCTTTTCTTTTGATAGTTTACGGGTAGCTAAATGAGAGGGAGTGTACTTTGCTTAACTGCACTAATCCTGCACTTTTGAGGTGCCAAATTAAATTAAAAATTTGTTTTAATTTAAATTTTTATTCATAAGCCGTGTTGTCTAAAGTGAAATACTGCATTTAAAGTCTGGAATAGCCAATGAATTGCTGAACCCAATTTGACACCTTTTTTTTTAAATGTGCATTTTTCAGGGAAGCTACAGAAGCAAAAATTCCATTAAGACTCATGGAGCAGTGAACCACCGTCACCTGCTGTTCGAGTGCTGGGCCTGGTGGGGCGTGTGGTACAAATATCAGCCACTCGACCTGATCAGGTAACCCCTTTAATCTCCTGCAACATTTGGTCAAGCAGTCGTTGTTATTGCACGAATGATTCGTGCCCCCACCCCCCGCCACCACTCTCTGTCTATCTTAGCACAAAAGATGGTCACTTGGGTGTCTCTTGGGAAAATGCACTGATATTTTAGCCCACTAAAGCTGGGGTCATCAAAGTCCTCAATTTACCTGTCCGATAGACTTCCATACAAATCCATTCTAAACACGATCAAAAGTATGAATTATCAATACAACCTGCTGACAGATGGAGCCAGACAAGCAATCTCTATAATGGATAGAGAAAAAAAATTGGGAAACACTATTCAATAGCTCTAATCTACAAGATTCAACTAGGTGCCTACTTTTGGCTCCTTCGAAGCCAAGAAAACACACCGACGCTTCATCAGAGGCTGCACGGAGGACATTACCAAGCACGGTAACGAAACGTCTGCGGAACAACAAACCAGCTTGGCGAGCCAACCAACCTCAACACCTTTTCTAAGGTTTTTTGCTAAAAGTATGGGATGGGGTGGGTTAACACATTAATTAATTTGATTTCCCAGTCACTGGTTAGAGGCAACAACTAATACAAATGGTGGGAGAGAATGGCTAGCTATTTTTCACAATTTGTTTACTTCACTGCAGAGAGAGGGGAAAAAATTTGTCTCTTGCAGTCTGGAACCTTCAGCCTCTGTATTGTCCATGTGTTCAGGAGCCACATGCTGAGTTTAGTTATACTGATGATCGTGGTTTCCACGACTTGTCCTATTTGGTTTTTCAATTGGCGTGGTTTCATCCAGAGACAGATTCTTGTTGCTGTTATGTGGCAAACAGCTCCCTCTGCTGCTTGAAAAGAGCAGTTTAAACGCTACTCAATTCCATAACTTTTTTTCAAAGTGCAACAAATCCTTTCATAGTCCTTTCCCATTTTGCACCAAGTTCAAAATAAAAGCACACAAAAAAGCTCTCTTGGAAGAACTATCCAATTACTCCCAGTCTGCACAATTTTTATCCTTCATAAACCTGAAATGTATATCTAATTCCCTTTTTGATGGTTACCATAGAACTTTGTTTTAATAATCTTTCTCAGGTAGTGTATTCTAGATCATCACTTGCTGCATTCCTTACTTGTTTTTCCTCTGCCCCCCCCACCCCCAATCAATTCTTTTGCCAGTTATCTTTAAATTTGTGTTCTGTTTATTGGCCCCACTATAACAGCTTCTCCTGGTCTTAAGGTGTCATACCTTCATGATTTCAAACACTTTTTTTTGCATCCTTAACCTGCTGTTTTATTTGTGAATATCCCAACTTCTGCAGTCTCTCCATGTAATTAAAGTCTCCCATTCTTGGTACCATTTTCATTAATCTTGTTACCTATTGCTTTATCTGTGACACGTTTTAGCCCACCACAGTTGGTTGCCCAAACAATCGGCATCGTTTTCTCATATAGTATAAATTATTGTGATGCCTTGAAATTTTAACACTACTACCTACATCCCGAAGAGTACAAGATGAGAAACTTCAACATGTTGCTCTTTTTGGCAACTTCCCAAAATATTTTGGTTGGTAGACTCAAAGAATGTAGAAAGCTATTCCAGTTCTAAGGCACAGATCAATATTTGGAGAGCACTCGTATATCTTCACAAAAATGGTGTTGCAGATTGAACTGAAATTGTGTGGCAGTGAGACGCAAAACTGGTGCCTATAAGAGGCCACTGAAGTTTAATGTATGTGAAGCTTATGGTCACTGAGCAGAGCGGAGTCTGAATTTGACAATATAACTTGCTTTTGATAGTTCTGCATTATGATCTGTAGCTCCTGATCACCTGTTTATTGTATCAACAATCAACCAACTCATTGCATTGTTTCAGAACCATTAGCAGTGATATGATCAGGATCAGAGGTGTGCACTGTCCCACTGTCCCGCTACCCCATCGGTCACAATATTAACCTAAAATGTTTTACCTGGTTCCTGATTTGGCCAATTGTATGCTTTCTCTGTCAGTCTCTGAATAAATGATCCACCAAACAGATATCTTGTATTATAAATCAACAAACTTGTATTTGCTAATATCGAACGTAACTGAATATATACAATTCTGGCTGAGAATCTGTAGCAGACAGTGATTCGGAAATACGAACAAACTGTTCATCTTCTCATGCAAGTAACTGGACTAGGGCTTCGGGTACCACACTGGGCCCACAAAGGTTCCTATCCTGAAATGAAAGAGCAGAGCCAGGAAGCTCCTTATCTTCAGCAAACTTTGTCCCGACTGATCCAAACAATATTCAAAGCAGAAACCCAGGCAAGTGGATAGATTGACAGTTAGCACGAGGCATGTGACTTCTAAGAAATGCTTTTTTTTAAAAAGAAAAAGGTTTGAATGTCCTCGGTGATTTCGGCTGATGTAGTACTAGATTAGTCGGAATGAAATTTAGCTTGTTTTTTTTACTGTAGAGGTCAGTGACTAGCAGTCTTGTGAATGTTTTCAATGTACCTTTTTAACAAAACAAGTTTATTACAAGATATAGAAACACAAACTATGTCAAATGGTACAAGGACTTGTGAAATTATCTCCTTTGTAAATATCCAAGATTCATACCTTTTTTATCCCTATAGACACTCGGGCCTCTGAGGAGTTACTACATATCTCCACACTGGGCTGATGCAACTGTAGTTTGTTTCCATGTGGCAAATTGTTGCACGTTCACAATTTTCTTCAGTGAATGTCTCTCCTGGAGACCCTTAAAACAAGCAGCTACCTCAGCTGAACATTACTTACCATGGGTTCCATAATCTCCATGTTTTCTCTAGTGTTCCAGGATGTCTTCTCTGATACGGTCAGAACTGTCTATTTCTGAAATTCCTTCCACTGACTTTTGAGCTTTTCAGGACTTTTCTTCTACCCTAACTGCTCAGAGATCGCTAATAGTGACCACACCTCTGTCATGATCTTCTTCCCTCTGAATGAATTAAGCTTGGATGTTTTAGAATTAGATTTGTATAAATACGTTTTTCACCTTCTGTGTCTTGGAATTCATACTCTTGGATCCTTGGGCCAAGGAGTGGAAAATTGCAGCTAAAACTACATTCACATTGCAGTTATATGTTAGTGTGAGGATATTTGTTTTTGTGGTAATGCAATGGTCACATTCCAGAAATGTCAGGATCGAAATCCCTGGATGTGATGCTCTCTCTCAGCTTCACTTAGGAACCAGTTGGTGCTTGGTTACCTTCAAGCTGGTGCAAGACTAGTTTGGATTTGCATTGATAATCAATTTGTGGCATATTTTTAAACCATCTTTGCTCTCTCAATAAGAGAGCTAGAACTTGCTGCAGTGTTTCTGTGGTGTTCACTTTGGTTTCAATCTTTTTGTCTTGTGTTGCACTGTATTGTGGGTGTTATTGCATTAACGCAACATTGCATTTAAAATCATGAGCATGCTCACGATGAAGTTCAATATCAATTGCATTTGCTGAGCTTTCAAAACTAGGGCACTGGTAAGGGGTAGTCCATGAAGGAATTAATGGCACTTTTTTTTTAAAAATTGAAAGCTACAAACTATGAATTAGGAGAAGCCGATGATGTTTTGCAGAATGAGGAAACCCAAGGCTAAACATCATTCTTTACAATGAGAACAGGTCCGAGTCCCATCTGTAAGACAGTAAGCTGATCTGATCACATGACCTTGGCCTTCTGGAAGGTTCGTAATGACTTCTGATCCACCTTGTATTGATGTGACCAGAATCGGGATAACTGTCTGTTAATGCAATTGCACTTGCATAATTTATTTTAAAAATCATACTGACCTAGTGATATACAACATAGAAACAGAAACAGACCTTTTGGTCCAATTTGTCCATGCCAACCAGTTATCCTAAATTAAGCTACTCCTGTTTGCCAGCATTTGGCCCATATCCCTCTTAAACCCCTTCTATTCATGTACCCATCCTGATACCTTTTAAATGTTGTAACTGTACCAGCCTCCTCCACTCCCTCTGGCAGCTCATTCCATAAATGCACCATGTCACATCATTTTCTTCAACTATTTAAAAATGTTTGGTCCACCTATGGCCTATAATTCTGAGGAATTTTCAAATTTTTTACTCTATTATTCTGTCAGTAGCATTAGCATTTGTCTTCAACAGCAACCAAAGTATAGACTGAGTCCCAGCAGCTTCTGATCAGCTTAATTCTTGGTGTAGTTGAGGGAGTCATTGACGAAACCCAAAGGGTCAATGTTTCTCTCGCCCCTTGCTGTAGTGAATTTGCCAATGCCTCCCTGACTTAATAAACCGCTACCTGTTCATTTAACGATTAGTCTTGTATTGAAAATTCCATCGACAGGCAGCATCCCTTCATGTTTAACCACAATCTGTTTCCTTTCTTTGCAGACGCTACTTTGGTGAGAAGATTGGTCTATACTTTGCCTGGTTAGGTTGGTACACTGGAATGCTGTTCCCAGCTGCCATTGTTGGCTTGCTGGTGTTTTTGTATGGAGTTTTCACACTGGATTATTGCCAAGTAAGGTAAGTGTGGGTATTATGTTTGGTGATCTCTTTGATTTTTGTTTGATTTGGACTTCAGTGGGAATAATTTTTTTGTGTTACTGTAAAGCAAGGTGAATTTGGACACTTTTTTTTTTCTTTGTGGAGTTGAGGACATCAACTGATCATAGGCATTGACCGTTCAAGCCAGAAGGTTCTTGTAGGTCACTATTACATTCAGAGTCTGGGCAAGTTCCCCAATTTATGTTTGCAGATGGGATACGCCAAATATTTGAGCTCCTATGTGTCAAGGAAAGGACTCTTTCTTTTTGTCGTTTATTTCTTTCAAAACTGCAGACAGTTGCAAGTGTAGCACCCCATCACAGGTACCATCTTTTCTGAGACGTTCAGTCAAGGCCACATCTCCCTCCAAGTCGGTGTAAAAAGAGACCTTGTTATTATTTTAAAGATGGCAAGTTCTTCCTCGAGTTCTGACCAATATTTATCCATCAGAGAATGTCACTCGAGTTATGTAATTATGATGCTGTCTGTAGGAGCTTGCTGTTCATAAATTGGCTGCAGTATTTCCCACATTCCAACTTTGACTTATTTCTTTATGAAGTATGTTATGAAGCTGTTCTGGGATCTCATGGATACATGAAAGGCATTACCTAAATACACTTCTAATCTCTGGGTATTTAACATGAAAAACGGGTGAAGGAACATGGCTTCTTTCGCAGGCTGTATAGTGTGTAATGAGCCATTGAACCTGAGAAAAAATTACAGCGCACAGAGGCCATTCAGCCCATTGTGTTTGTACTAGCCAAATAAAAACTAGCTACCCGTTCTAATCTGGTTTCCAGAACCCAGTCCATAGCATTGCAGGTTACATGCCTGAAGTGTAGACCTAGCTGCTCTTCCTAAATGATTTGACGGTTTCTGTTAGAACAGCGAATTCCAGACATCCACCGCCCTCTGGGTTTTTAAGCAAAAAGGTTATTCTCATGTCCCCTCTATCCTTCTATATATCTGTGGCCAGGCAATTGATCTGTCTGCAGCAGGATGATATTGCCCTCTGCTGCTCACTCTATCCAAACCCCCTCATTATTATGTACACCTTGATTTGGCAACCCCTCGGCCTCCCCTAGTCAAAGGAAAATGACCCCAGCCTATCTTAGCTTTCCTCGTGGCTGCAATTTTCAAGTCCTGGCTACATTCTTGATTTTCTGATGGATTTTATATTCTGCTGCCTTTTGATTCTTGGTTTTATTTTCCTGACTTGCTAAAGTGCCCAAGGTCCCTTTCTTAGCATGGACACGCTTTCAATCTTTGCAGTGCAAATCTAATTTTGTTGCAAAAGCCACGAGACAAATGAGCTGTATTAGTATTTTAAAAAAAACTATTTTTAATGTTGATTCAGCTGGATGCTTATGTTGTCCAACAGGCATTTGGGAAGGAGGATACAATTTGCTAACCTGTTTCTGGCCATTCTTGTTGTTCTATTAATTTCATCTTTAAGCATACTTTATTAAAAATGAGAAATATAGGATCTCAACATTTCATTTTAGATTTCAAAATTTTATCAAGAGGAAATTTTTTGTTTCTGTTCGCTTCCCTTCTCTGGAATAACCTCCCATTCATGTTGTGTTTTATTTTGGTTGGTTTCAAATGTTCCTTGCTGTGAAGCAGTGTGTTGCAGGTGTTCGGACTTGATCAGGAAAGACACTGTTGATGATCAGCAGTGTGGCCTCATGAAATGTGTGAAAGCCTGATTACACCACCAAGATCACTTTGCCTGTCTGCTGTGCAGGGCAAAAGCAATTATCAAGAGGTTTAATCACGATTGTGTAAACACTTTTTTTTATTCTTTAACACAACAGTGAAAAGGAAACACACTTAACCTATTACTATGCAACTCAAACTACACCCTTTTTAAATCCCCCAATACACACACCCCACACGGACATGCTTACGATGCGCCTTTTGTTTTTTTTTTGTATTTTCACTCTGGCAAGAAGTGGAGAGAGAGAGAGATGTGGGTTTTGAAATAAATAGGGAGAGAGTGGGAGGCGGATCTATCCCTCTTCTATCCGCCTCCCACTCTCTCCCTATTTATTTCAAAACCCCCTTCCCCTCCCCCTTTTCTGATGAAGGGTCTAGGCCCGAAACGTCAGCCTCTCTGCTCCTATGATGCTGCTTGGCCTGCTGTGTTCATCCAGCCCTGCACCTTGTTGTCTCGGATTCTCCAGCATCTGCAGTTCCTACTATCTGAGAGAGATGTTTTCTGTTTGGTGAATCTGGAGTTCACTGACTTCTCTCTTTAAAGATTTGTAGCAAACTGGAATCGGACTGTCATCTGGCAAATTTTCACAACTCAAAAACTCCTGTGCCACTTAATCTCAATGTATCAATCTCACTGCTTCAACAGTAACTTTGTCTTGCACGGTGAAAAACGTACACCATTTGATTTTGTGCAACACTCAGACTAGCCTGATATTTTAGCTTGTATAGCAATGACTGACTGACTGACTTCCTTCCATTTCACTATAGTCCAAAAAGGAAAATTGCGTGGACCATTTACATACCACGGATGGAGGCCATTTGACCTACATTCCTGTACAAGCCCTGAATATTTTAGCCAATTCCAATTTATAGTTGTATCTGCTTCCATTGCCCTTTTATAGGCAGTGTGTTCAAAATCATCATAACATGCAGACTTTTCTCTCTCCTCAGTCTTTTGCCAATCCTGTAGTTACTGGCCCACTTGCCACTGGAAACATCATCTTTCTTTCTCTGTCTTAAACCCTTCAGGATATTGAACAGCTTGATCAAATCAGCCCTTAACTTGCCTCACTCAAGGGAGAACATTCCTGGCTCCTCCAGATCTCGTTGTGTAATTGAAGTCTTGTGTATTGCCTCAATGCCTGTAATGTGATTTTGCTGCCTCTTCTTTCCTCCATCTAGTAAAGAAATCTGCCAAGCAACAGAAATAATTATGTGTCCACTCTGTGACCAGCATTGCCGCTATATGCGGTTATCGTACAGCTGTGTATATGCCAAGGTAAGATATCAAATTCCATTAAATCATGACACTCAACAGATGTTGATGAATAATTGTGTAGATTTGCAGCTTCTATTAGACTTTTTGATCCTTTTTACTCACAATAACTACCTGTCAATTGTAACAAAGTCAGACCTAGGTGTTTAACATGCAGGGTATTAAACTTCCTCTGCCTATTGAGTATTGCTGGCAAAGTGTGTTTTTTTTTGCACTTATTGAGACAATTCCTGTAAATAGGAGCAAGTGTCTTTTACTGTAGGAGAGGTGAGTACTGATTAGTTAACAAGTGAACTCTAGTAGAGAAGTTGCCATGGTGAATGTAACAGTTGATAACAGACTTGTTAATTTGAGTGGAGGCAGTAGTGTAATGTAGTGTCTCTGGACTAGTAATCCAGCCGATCAGGCTAATGTCCTGGGGACGTGTGTTTGAATCCCATGCTGGCAGATGGTGAAATCTGAATTTTGAAAAAAATCTGTAGTTGAAAACCATTGTTTATTGTTGTAAAAACCCATCTGGTTCACAAACGCCCCTTTTAGGGAAGGAAATCTGCTGTCCTTACCTGGTCCGAACTAGATGTGACTCCCTCTGAGTGGTTCTGGCAAGCCATTCAGATGAAGGGCAATTGATGGGCAATAAATGTTGCCCCAGCCAGTGATGCCCATGTCCCATAAACGAATAAAATGAGTAAAACGAAGTTGTTTTAAATGTTGAACCAGGCAGGTATACGAGTCCAGGCATTGTCCCGAGGGATAGGTCAGAAAATGGCTGTTGAATGGACAAGAGCAATGCCTGAACTAGGAGGAATTAACATGCCCACCAATCAGCACTCTTCTTTGACAGTGTAAATGTTTGTTTCCCTTTATTCTGATTACTCTTGTGAATCCATTTACAGGTGACTCATCTCTTTGACAATGGAGCCACTGTATTCTTCGCTGTTTTTATGGCCGTGTGGGGTAAGCATTCTGTTATTTACAATGAAATTATGGACTAAGACTCAAAACTGGAGTGGGTGAGGAGTATCAAATCAACCTGATTTTACTCGCTCCCTGTGCTCTTCACCATTAATTGCTTGATCTGTGATTTTAGACTACTGTAAGCTTTTTACATTCCACCATTGTTTAAGGGAAATCTGATTTTTCGAGAAAATTAACCCGACCATCGACTGTACTCATGATATGAAGATTCTAATCATATCGGATATAAGCTATTCATACACGGCCAGACTTACCCAACAATATGTTTGAGTTGAATCTCCAATTTTAATCGGCCTGCTTTCTTTGCTGGGAGGGATTTTATCATTTTACATATTCACTCTGTCATACAGAGTGGACTCAGTTGGGTGTAGATAATGATGAATACTTTCTACAGCACAAACTTTCTGCACTGTGCTCATCAGGATAATTTTCAAGAATATCAATTGTTAATCCTGATTTAATTACTTTCTCCTTGGCAATGCCTCCTCCAATCACTCAGCAGCATCCCCTTGTGCACAGTATAAATGTTGATTTGCTCCTTGAGTTGGTATTCTTGCGAATTGTCCTGATGAGTACATCATGAAAAGCTTTGACAAAATGATTGTCCTTTTCCTCCCCCTCAACAGTCTTCAACTTCTGTATCGGCAAACAGCTGTTTAAAGTCCTTTTTTTGTTAATTTTTTTTTTTTTGTTTTTGAAAAGGCTTGCCTTGGTCTAAGTCAAAAGTCACACAACACCAGGTTGGAGGCCAACAGGTTTATTTGAAATCACAAACTTTCAGCGCAACCCTGTCACATGAAGTCATGTGACTTCTGATTTTGTCCACCCCAATCCAACACTGGCACTTCCACATCTTGGTCTAAGTGTATGACGACAAATTCTTGTTACGTGTACCGATCTGAGTTTAGGTGCAGCAAGAGGAAGTGAACAAAGATCCCTCAGAGTCAGATGCTGTCTGGCAGATTGTAAGGTTTGGGAAATATTGTGAAGGGGGTGACATTTAATAGGCCACATGTTTCATTTAAGTGCACAGCACCTTTTCAGGTTCCATTTGCAGTCTTTTTGCCATGTCGTATAAATGGCTATTCGCTGTCCCCTTGCTTCACAGCATATAGCGCAGAATGAGGCCATCCAGCCTATCTTGTCTGTGTGGGCTCTTGAAAATGCAATGCAATGCAATGCAATGCAATGCAATTAACCATGCTTCCCTGTTCTTTCTGGACAGCTCTACAGTGTTATCCTCTTCAAATATTCATTTCAGATTACTATTGAATCTACTTTCACCTTTTTCAGGCAACATATTGAATTGTTTTAATTTAGAATTTTTTTAAGAAATAAAAGGCTCTTCTTTCCTCTAGTTCTTCTGCCATCGGTTTTAAATCATCTTTCTGTGGTTATGGGCACCACCGGGTTCTAATCTACGTCAAAGTCTCCTGATTCTAAATACCAATCAAATCTCCATTTTCTTCATCTTCCCTTTCGGAAGAATGCCAACTTCTTGAATAAAAGCAAAATACTGAAGATGTTGAAAATTGGAAATGAAAACAAATTGCTGGAGAAACGCAGCAACTGTAAAGAGAAAAAAAGTTAATGTTTCAAGTCCAAGGGCTCTTCGGAGCTTGTGAAGAATAGTCAAACTTGACTCCACAAACTCTGCTTTCTTTCCACAGATGCTGGTAGACCTTCTGAGTTTCTCCAGCATCTTCTGTTTTTATTTAAGCTTCTTGAGTCTTTCCACATTAAATGAAGACCTACATCCTTTGCATCATTCTTGTAGATCTGCTCTGCAGCTTTGATATCCCTTCCTAAAGTCTACTGCAGGCTACTAAGATCTACTGGCAGTGCAATATGCCAGTTGAGGTCAAACCAGTGATTTAGGAAGCTCAGCATACTTTTTTGTTTCCTATATTTTGGAGCCATACAACATGGAAACAAACCCTTCGGTCCAACATTCAATCTGCAAAAAATGCCTGAACTTCCAGTTGCCTGTCATTTCAACGCACCACCCTGTTCTGTGGCCAGCACCTCTGTCTCAATCTTACTGCAGGGCTCCAGTGAAGCTCCGTGTAAACTGGAAGAACAGCACCTTTTAATTTCTACTTGGGGACCCTGCAGCCTTCTCGACTCTAATATAAGAGTTCAATAACTTTACAGCTTGAATTCTACGTCCTAACCTTCACCCCCACACACGAGAACTGCATTTCCGACCCACCCCTCTCTCCCTTTTGTAGGGATTGCTCACTCTGGGTGACTCCGTAATCCACTCCATGCTCCCCACCGACCACCTACACCCAGCACCTTTCCCTGCAACCGTTGAAGGTGCTGCACCTGCCCCTACACCTCATCCTCCCCTCCATCCAAGGCCCTGGTTAATCTTTACAAATCCAACAGGGATTCACCTGTACGTCGTCCAACATGGTCTACTGTATCTGTTGCTTCCAATGTGGTTTCCTCTACATCAGTGAGACCAAGCACAGACACGGTGACCGATTTTTGAAGGAGCATCTGTGCTCCGTACACTATAATCAACAACACCTTCCGGTTGCCAACCACTTTAATTCCCCGTTTCACTTCACTTTCTGGGTTGACATGTCCATCCTGGGCCGCCTCCAGTGTCACAATGATGCCATCTGGAAACTGGAGGAACAACGTCTCATTCCACCTCCGGAGCCTACAGCCCAATGACCTCAACATAGAATTCACCAGTTTTAAAGAATCCCACCCCAGCCTCATCCCATATCCAATCCCCCACCTCCCTTGACCTGACACTACCTGTCTGTTATTCTTTCCAACCTATCCACCCCACCCTTCCCTCTAATCAATCTCCACTACCCGCTACTTGCATCCACCTACCTTCCCCCAGCATAACCCTTCCACCCCCCCCCCATCACAATTTCCAAGCTCCCTTCCCCCCTCTGCAGCCCTGAGAAAGGGTGTAAACCCAAAACACTGACTTTCCTGCTCCTCTGCTCCACACTGTATAGATGTTTTGTGATCATTTTGTACTGTGCTATTCCACGCAACCCATTGTTAACCACTAACAGTCTCCATTAACAGCTCTGCACCCTTCTAGACAGACCGTTATCTACTCCTTTGTCTGTCCAACTGTTCACTTGCGCTCTCTCACTTGAGCTCCTCCTCCCACCCACCCTATCTTCTGCATAAAATGGACACTTTCCTAGCTACCCTCAGTGCTGTGCACCCAAAATGTTAACTCTGATTTCTCTTCACAGATGCTGCCAGACCTGCTGTACTTTTCCAGCAATTTTGTGTTTGTTTCCCAGCTTGTCCATGTTGACCAGTTTCCCCAAACTAAACTGGTCCTATTTGCCTGCGTTTGGCCCTTGTATCCCTCTGTACCTGTCCCTGTCCAAATATCTTTTAAATGTTGTAATTGTACCAGCATCTACCATTTCCTCTGGCAGTTCATTCTGCATACGAACCACCCTCTGAAATAGTTGCCCGTCAGGTCCCTTTTAAATCTTTCTCCTCTCCCCTTAAATCTATGCCCCCTAGCTTTGGAATTCCCCACCCTGGGCAAAAGACCTTTTGCTATTGACCTTATTTATACCCCTTCTGATTTTATAAACCTCCCTAAAGTCACCTCTCAACCTCAATGCTCCAGTGGAAAAAGTCCCAGACTATCCAGCACCACCTTATAACTGAAACCCTCCGGTCCTCGCAACGTTCTGGTAAATCTTTTCTGCACCCTCTCCAATTTAATAATATCCTTCTTGTGGCAGGGCTGCTAGAACTGTACCGTGCTCCAAATGGCCTCGTCAACTTCCTGTATAACCTCAACATGACATCCCAACTCCTATACTCCAGGTCTGAGCAATGAAGGCAAGTGTGCTAAATGCTACCTTAACCAGTCTCTACAACTTTTAAAGAACTGTGTACCTGAACCCCTAGGTCTCTGTTCGACAACACTTCCTAGGGACCTACCATTAACTGTATATGTCCTGCCCTTGTTTGTCTTACTGAAATGCAACACCTCGCATTTTATCCATATTAAACTCCATTCTCCACTCAGCCCATTTTATACCAAGGATCCCGGGTACGTTTGTATCTTTAAGAGCAATAGCAATTCTACATCTAGCACACATCTTGTAAAAATTAGACCCTCAAATCTTTTCTACGCTCTCTCTCTATCTCCCAACTCACTGCAAGAATATGTTCCCACATGTTTTCTACACCATAAAGTTTTGGTTTTTTGTGAAAAGTACACTGGCAGTTCACTTTGCAGACAGCAATAATATTGTGACAAAGGTTCATGATATGGTTTCGAATTTGGGTTCTAAAAGTAGTTAGAGCCACGTAAGCTTTGATTTTTGTATTTCTATATTGTACGGATTAAGAATGGGAGGTGTTTTAATTTCATTTTGGATCATTCTGTGAATGGTGCTGGGATGTATGTAAACTTGTCGACATGTATTTAACTGGGATCTTGAAAATTGTTCCTGAGCAAAGGCAGCAAGAAGAGAAGGGGGGTGGAGGTGAAAAGGCTATTTCTTAGCAACAAGGTGCCCTTTGACACAGCAAGGGTCGTTTAAACAGTGGAGAGAAAGCAGTGTTAACATTGCATGTCCAGTGACCCCTAGGAACTGAGCCATTGACTAAAGAAATGGCATCAAGTAAATGCAGAAGGTTGCTAGAAGGAAAACAAATACAACAATGTCACTGAAGAAGGATCTTGGAACTTGAAAATGGAAACAGTGTGACCCTTCACTGAGATATGAGTATCTGCAAGGTTGTTGCTAAAGGTAAAAGGATTAAGTCTTTTTATTTCTAATATTTCAAAGACCACTTAAAATTGTTCTTTAGTATCAAATATTTGGTGTTCCCCCACCCCCCTCCAACACCCAAACAGTTTTCTACATAATAACGTTTTTGCCTTTTTGTGAAAAAGTGCACTGGCAGTCTCTTCTGAGCATGTTCAGTGATTGATCATCATGCTAACTATGACAATACTATGGCATTAAGAGGTGTATTTTGTCCTGGTTTTTCTTTAAGAAAGGTTGAGACAGATGCTGAGTGGTCTGCTCAAAGCCAACGTAGATTAAAGACCTTGAGGCCTTGGATATTTTAAAAATAAGTTGGAACAATAGAAGCAGCATGAATGGGTGGAGTCAAGCTCCCATAGAACCAGGATTCTTTAGTGTTGGCTTTTTGCAGTTGCTGGGGTCTTGAAGCTGGATGTGGAAGCATTTATTCCCCTCTGTCTGCCACAGCTAAAAGCTGGGGTTCTGTTACTGCTGTTAGAATTGCATGTGAGACAATCTATTTTACTGAATTTGTCTTTGCCAAGGGGGTGTTTTGGACTGTTACTATATTGGAACAGTTAATGACTGCGTAACATTATTTTGTTATGCATTTTGATAGTTACAGTTAAACCAATTCTCTTTATTTTGTCGATGTTTTAACTGTACTGTAAAATAGTGTTTTGCTTCAAGTCGAGAGTTTGACCAATCGAATTGCATCTGGTATGCAATGCTTTACACATGCCTCTTAAAATAAGAATATTAGTCTAGACAATCTTCTTAATATATTTTGATGGGGTTTTGTCTGGCCCGTAATAGTAACCAAATTGCAAAATGAAACTTGGTTTGATAGACCATAAATTTTATACTTGGATCTGACTTGTCCAACACTACAGCTGATATGACAATAATACCCCATGGTGTAAGGAAAACACTGAGTAAGTTTTTCATCTGTTAATGATTAATAAATCAAGACAACATTTTAATTCCTCTGGAAAAGATAAATGGGTCCCCTTCAGATTGCCTTTGCTTCTGAAAAGGAAACTAACTGAATGAGGACACTTTCTATTCACTACAGTATTTTGAGTTGGAGTTTAACCACCTCTTCCATCTGTTTCTCACCTTTAGCGACTGTCTTCCTGGAGTTTTGGAAACGGCGGCGAGCAGTTATTGCCTACGACTGGGATTTGATTGACTGGGAAGAGGAGGAGGTTCGTGCTACGTGACTGTAGAACGTGAATGTCTGTCTATCACTTGTTTGATTTTTAATCCAAAGGACATTTTTGAGCCAAAGCACCAATTAAATAGTGAGGGCCAAAATTGATAAGTTTACTTCTGTTTGTCTGGCTTTTGTTCAACAGACAAACCCTGCTATTTCCACAGAGTCAAAAGGTTTTGGGTTCAAGTCTCAAGTACTTGAGAGTGCTCACTGTTGTGTGCTGAGGCAGTGCCATGCTGCTGGGGCAAGGGTGGGGGGAGGTGACAGGATTGGTCCTGAGGGAGTGCCATGCTGCTGGGGGTCGGGGGAGGGTGGCAGGATTGGTGCTGAGGGAGTGCCACACTGTCATTGCAGGAGGTGGTGGGGATTAGTATGGAGAGAACGCTGAGCTATCGGATAGTCTGTGTGGAGGGAACACATGCTGTTTGAGTGCCCTTGTTTTAGTTGGGGGGGACAAACCTTGTTCAGGACACCAAGAAGAGCATCACTTCCTTTTCTGGAAATAACACCTTGATTTTTATGCCAACTTGGAATAACCAGAGCTTTAATTCACTAAAGTCAAGCAAAAGGTGGCATCTCCAACGGTGTTGCATTCCTCATTACTGGTATTAGGAGTGCCAGGCTGGATTCTGTGCTCTGGTTTCTGATCTGGCGCATGTCCCCAACAACTTTTGACTGAGACAAGTGTGTTTCCCCACAGAGCCACAGCTGCAGTGTGTGGCTGCAGGTTGGTTGATGGTGCAGCATGTCCCACTACTTGTTAGTAGCTGTCTGTGTTTGTTTGCATTGGATACTGCAGTCATAGGGTGAACTTCGTTTTTTCCTAGTTTAGATGATAACCTAACCTCAGCACAAGTCAGAAATTCCAAATCCACTTGTAGCCTCTTGTAGAGCCTGAACCAACAAGAGGATAGGAAATTGAATGTCTTTATCTTTCTCCTGCAGGAAGAAATCCGTCCCCAGTTTGAAGCAAAATATTCCAAGAAGGAACGTGTGAATCCTATATCGGGAAAACCAGAGCCTTATCAAGCCTTCACTGATAAATGCAGCAGAATCATTGTATCAGCTTCTGGAATATTCTTCATGGTTAGTTACAGGGCATTGTGTTACATAGAATCAACTACAGAGAAATGGGACGTTGAGCCCAACTATTCTGTACAAGTGCATAGAACACCTAGAGTGCATAAGAGGGGAAAAAGTTGACAGATATCCTGAAGAAGTCCAGACGATGCAGATGGAATGGGAGGATATCAGTGCAATGTATAAACACTTATACGGAGTAGTTGGGCTGAATGTCCCATTTCTCTGCAGTTGATTCTTTGAATACCCATGAATTTTTCTTTCCCTTTATGCACTTGTGTTTTGAAAGTGTCTA
This sequence comes from Rhincodon typus, assembly GCF_021869965.1. NCBI lineage: Eukaryota > Metazoa > Chordata > Chondrichthyes > Orectolobiformes > Rhincodontidae > Rhincodon > Rhincodon typus. The sequence goes on from NC_063349.1 coordinate 42,864,468, forward strand.
AGTAAATTGTCTGTCATTGTGTATTCCTCATTCTAGCACACTCTGAATAAAGCTATTTTCTTCCTGTTTGATTTATTAGGAGCTACCTTGTGCTTAAGTTGTTGATTCCTTCACAAATGGAAATATTTTCTCCCCCACCCAACTCTATTGTTTTGGAGACGAGGATGAACTTGCCTCTTAACCTCTCTCATTTCTAAAGAAAAAAGCTCTGCTTAGTCAATCTTTTCCCAATAGCAGGGATCTCTTCGTCCTAGTCCCAACCTTAGTGCTTCTGTGCCCTGTTTGCAGTGTGGAGCTGTAGAAAAATGTCACAAGTTATCATTGTGTACCAAGAGTTTGGATGATCCTTCCCTCTGCCCTGCTGTGTTCACATTAATAATTGTAGATAATCCTTGATTGAAGTGAAAAACGCAGTCCCATTCATTGTCCATTTTGACCAGTTTGGCAGGATTTAAATTTCCAACTCATTTTCTGATTCTTGGAATTATCACACTGGATTCGAAATAGTTCACAACTCCTGAACATGAGTTGAGAATTTGAAGAATTTCCATTGAAGCTTTTCTCCACCCAAGTTTATAGGATTGTTGAAACTTTTTATCCAATCAGCTAGGATAAATTAATTTCCCCTCTTTCAAGGATGTGCCACATCAGAAAAACAGCCAGAAAGTCTCAAAATAGAAAATATTAGCAATAGTGTTAGTATGTTCACAGTAATGTATGACGTGGCATAGAGTCAGTGTCATGTTTGGATAAACCTGTGGCTGTGGACCTCTTGTTCCTAAAGCTGCTCACCACAAGGGAGGATGTGGAGGCATAGGAATTCGGGTATCTCGGGTGAAGCAGGCATTAATTGATCATTCCTAGCTAGCCCTTTCGAAGGCGGTGATGAACTGTCTTTGTGGGCTGCTGTAGTTCATGTGGTAAAGGTAATCCCGTTGTACTGGTTAGGGGGAGAGTTAGTGGTTAAGTTTTCCAGAGTTGCGCATCAGCCCTTCCCTCCCCCTTGAATGGAGACTGATCACGTTCCAGCTAATTGATGAATCCGACCTATCTGTCTCCAATTCCTCTCTCAGATCTGTGTGGTGATTGCTGCTGTGTTTGGAATTGTCATTTATCGGGTGGTGACTGTGAGCATTTTTGCTGCGTTTGAGTGGGCTCTGATTCGGAACAATTCCCAGCTTGCCACAACAGGAACTGCAGTGTGCATCAACTTCTGTATCATCATGCTTCTGAACGTGGTAAGCTTTCTTAATCCAGACAGGAGATGCCAATAGTTTTTGGGGAAAAAACATAGTAGTGAAGTGTGCAGAAGATTGTGCTGTGCAGTGCACTGAATCCACATCTTGCGTTATTTGTTCCTTTTATAACATTCCACTGGAGTAGGTGGATCTTGAACCTGGGTCTCCTGGCTCAGAGGGAGGGCCACTGACACTGCCACTGCCACTTGCTCTTATAGAAGGGTCCCAACCTGAAATGGCAGCTTTCCTGCTCCTCTGCTGCCTGGCCTGCTGTGTTCATCCAGCTCCACACCTTGTTATCTCAGACTCCAGCATCAGCAGTTCTTGCTATCATTGCGTTATTTGTGTTATATCAGGACTTTGTCCATTGTAATACATTTGGTGCAGAGCTTCAATTGCTCTGAATGACTTCCTTCCAATTGATCATGGATCTGGAGTCCTTTTTGTTTAATGAAGCCTGTTTTGAGAGTAGTCAGAAAGAAATGAAATTGGGGGCATCAAACCAAAGATCAACTAATTTTCTAAAAATTAAACAGGAACTACATTTTGACTTGCATAATTATCATAAATTATATTAAGCCAAATTAAATCGGAATAATCATTTCATTGTCTTATTGTCACTAAATTAACTTCCTGAATTGTTACTTTGGTTCATCTTCTAAATAACAATGCACCTTTTGGGGAGACACTGGCATAGTGATGATATTACATAGCCTGCGACACAGAGCCCGGGCTAACGCACGATGGACACTGTTTCAAATCTCACATTAAGTTTAAACTTATTAATAAAAATCTGGGTTTGAAAGCTAGTTTTGTGGTCACCATTACTGAGACTATCCTCAATTATGATTTAAAACCCAGCTGGTTCACTTCCTTTTGTTGGGGTGGGGGGAAGTAGTAAATCTGCCATTCTGGCCTAAATATGGCCACTAACCTGACCTCCTGACCTGATTGCAATTTCTGACCAAGTTCACACATATTTGAATATCTAATTTTGTGAAGCATCAGTCATTTTGTGAAATGTCTGACACCAGAGGAGTGTACCATTGCTCAAGTCTCACTACTCCATGGATTGCAAACACCACTGAAAATAGTTTTTGCTAGTTACCAATATGACTAATTTAAATACCTTGCCTATATCAGATTTTAAACAATATCTGAGCTGGTGTATTAAATGCATCTATTGGTTTATAATTGGTTAGCATACACATTCAGTAGTATTGAAATATAAACACATCTCTTCAAATATTTTCAACACACAGTCTTCTGAAAAAGCAAAAAAGGAAATGATTTTGTTTTTCAGAGATTTGAATTTCTGAAATAATAGCATTTGACCAGTGGATTGTTATGGAAGGCAAAAGGATAAAGTGTGGGATGTTCGAGAAGCTGTTGATGCAATGTTCTGGCACATGATTAGGTCACAAATCAGACACCGTTGACTTTGAAGTCTTGCTGACATTGCATTTCCTAAGCAAGCCGTCAGCCTTTCAACAGAATAGGTTTCCCCTGAACAGATGGAGAGGGTTTTCTTTCTAGAAAGGATATAGATGAGCTGGGCTGCTTGTTCTAAGTAAGCTTTCCTCCAACTCCACTTTTGTAGCAGGCTTCCCTCCAACTGAACAGATAAAACAGCCTCATCAATTCAGTACTGTTCAAAAGTAAAAGGCCTCCATCAAGGTCTACAGCAAAGCAAGCAAATATCTCCAGTCATGCGTTAAGCCTTGTTTTTTAAAAACAAAATCTCCAATGTCTATAGTGAGCTTTCAACGATCTGTTTTGCAAAAACTACTCCAAGAACATCCTCCAATAGGATTTTTTTTCCCAAAGAATCCTTTGATCAAATCCCCCACCACCACATTCCCTCCCCACCCCCAACAGCAGTCTTAAATGCAAAGTCTCTTCATACCACAGCAAATGGGTTTAATGACTATTGGCACTGAAATTTTAAAATCGTAATTGCCAAAAATCGTCTGCTTATTCTATCAAAAGGACTGGTAGCATTCTGTTACCTCCGGCTGAAGCATTTTGATTTTGGGATGAACCTCCTCTGGGCACTGCACCTCAAGTTTGGCTTGCAGGTTTGCTGGCCATACACTGGGCCCCAGTGGGTTAAATTATGAGGACGTTTTTAAAAAAACTCACACTCAAGCAAACAGAAGTGATGAGATTGAGGTCGGTTTGGTTAAGATTTTGTTGACGTCTTTCCTATAAAATTAAAACAAAGATCTGTGGATACTGGAAATTTGAAATAAAAACAGAAAATTTGCAGGAGAAAGTCATCAGGTCTGGCAGTATCTATGGAGAGAAAGTAGACTTAAACATTTCGGACCCCATTGAATTGTTCTGAAGAAGGGCCACTCGACCTGAAATATGAACTGTGCTTTCTCATTGATGCTACCAGATGTGCTGAGATTCTCCAGCAATTTGTTTCTGTAGCATCTTTCCCATGATGGTTTAATTGCATGGAAAATTATGGAAAATTTTTTTTTATATTCATTCACAGGATGAGGGCGTCGCTGGCTCGGTGGCATTTATTGCCCATCCCTAATTGCCCAGAAGGCAGTTAAGAATCAACCACATTGCTGTGGCTCTGGAGTCACATGTAGGCCAGACTAGGTAAGGATGGCAGTTTCCTTCCCTAAAGGACATTAGTGAACCAGATGGGTTTTTTCCAACAATCGACAATAGATTTATGGTCATCATTAGACTCTGAATTCCAGATATTTATTGAATTCAAATTCCACCATCTGCCATGGTGGGATTTGAACCCAGGTCCCCAGAACATTATCTGGGTCTCTGGACTCAGTCCAGTGATAATACCACTAAAAAGTTAAAGGGGTGGGTACTCAAGAGGTCATTAACGTTTCCAGGACAAGTAATTGGATGGGATTAAAAAGCTCAGGAATCTAACTTTGGGGACATCTGTGAGAAGGAATACAGTCAACACAGGACTGAGGGCATTGTATTTGAACATGCACCATATGCTAAACAAAGTAGATGAGCTTGTAGTGCAGATTGTACCAGCCAATTTCAGCGTTGTGGGTACCTCGTGTAGTTGCAAGATGATCAGGACTGGGAACTGAATAGACTTCCAATTTAAAAGGGACGGAAGGGACGAAATTGCCTTGTTAGCAACAAATGCAATTAAGTCGATAGCAAGAAGAGACTTGGAGTCAGAAGGTAGAGAATCTGTGGGAGAGTTGAGGAACTGCAAAGGAATAAAGACCCTGATGGGAGCTCTGTACAGACCACCTAGCAGTAATCGGAATGTGCAGTCAGAAATCCATCCCAAGGAAGAAGAAATATACTAAGGGAAGGACGAGGCAACCATGGCTGATGGTGGAAGTCGGGGACAGCGTAACTATGACAGGAAAAGCCTACGTGAGGACTAGTGGGGAACCAGAGATGTGGGAAGCCTTTTTAAACACTAGCAGAAGATAAGCTAAAAAATGATAAGGCAGAGAGAAAATGGAATATGAGGATTATATAATAGGTGGGAATATAAAAAGATTGCAAGAGTTTTTTTAGACATATATAAAAGATGAACAAGGCAAGAGTAGTAATTGGACTGCTGGAAAAGGAGACTGGAGCAGTAACAATTGGGGAGGTAATGGCCTAATGGTATTATCACTGCACAGTTAATGCAAAGATCCAGGTAACGTCCTATGGACCTGAGTTTGAATCCTGCCACAGCAGATGGTGGAATTTAAGTTCAATAAAAATTTGGAATGAAGACCTAATGATCATGCCAATTGTATGTTTTGGGAAAGCTGATCTGGTTCACTAACACCCTTTTTTTTTAAGAATGGCAGTGTCTGACCCACACGTGACTCCAGACCCACGGCAATGTGGTTGACTCTTAATTATCCACTCGACAATTAGGGATGGACAATAAATGCTGGCCGAGCCAGCGATACACCATCTCATGAATGTTTGTTTTTTTTTCTTTTAAATGGCAGAATAACTGAATAAAAACAAAGTTGCTGGAAAAGCTCAACAGGCCTGGCAGCATCTGTGAAGGAAAGAGCAGTTAATGTTTCGGGTCCGGTGACCCTTCAGAACTGGTGGTGGCTGGGAAGATGTCAACTTATATGCAGAAAATAGGGAAGTGGGTGGGGTAGGGGGTAAATGAAAGGAAAGAGCCCAAAGAGAGGGAAAGACAGTTGGACAGACAAAGGAGTTGCTAACGATCAGGCTGGGAGGGTGAATAGTTGTTAATGGGGACTGTTAGTGACCAACAACGGGGTGTGTAATGGCAGGCTGGGGTAACAAAGCCTGTTGTGTGGGGTGGGGGTCTGGGACATAGGAGAGTTTTTAGGCTC
>NC_063349.1:42870037-42886092 GCF_021869965.1 Rhincodon typus
CTCTCTCGCGCTCTCTCTCTCGCGCTCTCTCTCTCGCGCTCTCTCTCGCTGGGCCCTATCCTATTGTTCACTCCCTACCCTACCCACCCTGCCACCACCAGTTCTGCACAACGGTCACCAGACCTGAAACGTTAACTCTGTTTTTTCCTTCACAGATGCTGCCAGACCTGCTGAGCTTTTCCAGTAACTTTGTTTTTGTTCCTGATTTACAGCATCTGCAGTTCTTTCGGTTTTTACTTAGAATATCTGATTAGGTACTGTGCATCAGCCTTCATGGTGGAAGACACCAGTGGTATACCAGAACTGAGAGTTGGGAGAAGAGGCGAGTGTACTGGCTGTCACTGAGAAGATGCTTGGGAAGCTGAAAAGTCTGATGGTGGATAAATCACTCGGACTGGATAGACTGCCCCCTATCTTTCTCAAGGAGAAAGATGAGGTTATGGATGCATTGGTGGTGATCTGCCAGGCAGGATCCTGGAGGACTGGAACATGACTATATAACACCCTGTGTAAGGCAGAAGACAGAAAATTATAGGCTGGTTAGCCTAACTTTGGCCATTGATAAGACTTTTATTAGAGTCCGTTATTAAGGATGAGATTGCAATGTACTTGAGAGAGAACATAGAACGCTACAGCGCAGTACAGGCCCTTCAGCCCTCGATGTTGCGCCGACCTGTGAAACCAATCTGAAGCCCATCTAACCTGCACTATTCCATTATCATCCATATGTTTATCCAATGACCATTTAAATGCCCTTGAAGTTGGCGAGTCTACTACTTTTGCAGGCAGGGCATTCCACGCCCTTACTACTGAGTAAAGAACCTACCTCTGACATCTGTCCTATATCTATCAGCCTTCAATTTAAAGCTATGTCCCCTCGTGCTAGCCATCACCATCCGAGGAAAAAGGCTCCCACTGTCCACCCTATCTAATCCTCTGATCATCTTGTATGTCTCTATCAAGTCACCTCTTAACCACCTTCTCTCTCTAACAAAAACAGCCTCAAGTCCCTCAGCCTTTCCTCATAAGACCTTCCCTCCATACCAGGCAACATCCTGGTAAATCTCCTCTGCACCCTTTCCAATGCTTCCACATCCTTCCTATAATGCGGTGACCAGAACTGTATGCAATACGCCAAGTGCGGCCGCACCAGAGTTTTGTACAGCTGCAACATGACCTCATGGCTCCGAAACTCAATCCCTCTAGCAATAAAACCTAACACACTGTATGCCGCCTTAACAACGCTATCAACCTGGGTGGCAACCTTCAGTGATCTATGCACATGGATACCCGAGATCTCTCTGCTCATCCACGCTACCAAGAATCTTACCATTAGCCCAGTACTCTGTATTCCTGTTACTCCTTCCAAAGTGAATCACCTCACACTTTTCTGCATTAAACTCCATTTGCCACCTCTCAGCCCAGCTCTGCAGCTTATCTATGTCCCTCTGTAACCTGCAACATCCTTCCGCACTATCCACAACTCCACTGACTTTGGTGTCATCCGCAAATTTACTAACCCACTAATACTGTGTTGTAAAATGGGGCTGAGTCAGCACAGCTTTGTCAAGGAAGGTTATGCCTGACCAATCTGTTAGAGTTCTTTTGAGGACATAACAAGCAAGTTAGATAAGAGAGCTAGTGGATGTGATTTATTTGGATATCTAGAAGGCTTTTGACAAGGTGCTGCAAGGAGGCTGCTCAATAAGAGCCCATGGCATTAGGGGCAAGATACTGTCATGGATAGAGGATTAGCTGATTGGCACAGATTAGAGATAAAGGGGTCTTTTTTCAGGATGGCATCTGGTGACTAGTAGAGTTTCACTGGTCAGTGTTGTGACAACAAGTCACATTATAGACTAATGATCTGGACAAAGGAACTGACATTGTCATCTGCAAACTTTGCAACAATGTGTTGAGATGGCAAGGCTGTAGGAGTGGTCACAGAAGTGGCAGGTGGAATACAGTATGAGGAAAGTGTGTGGGTATGCACTTTTGATCAGAAGAATGGAGTCGTAGACTATTTTCTAAATGGGGAAAGGCTTTGGAAATATGAAACAAAGGGACTTGGGAGTCCTAGTTTAGGGTTCTCAAGGTTAACATGCAGGTCCAGTTGGTAGCTAGGAAGGCAAATTCGATGTTAGCATTCATTTTGAGAGGGCTAGAATACAAGAGCAGAAATGTACAGCTAAGGATGTATAAGGCTGTGGTCAGACCATATTTGGGATATGGAGCAGTTTTGGGTCCCATATCTATGGAAGGATAAATTGACTTTGGACAGGATTTGGAGGAGATTTGAGAATGATCCCAGGGATGAAGGATTTGTCATATGAGGAGTAGTTGGAGCCTGTACTCAGAGTTTAGAAGGATTGGGGGAGGGGGGGGGTATCTGATTGAAACTTACAGAATACTGAAAGGCCTGGATAGAGTGGATGTGGCAAAAATGTTTCCACTAGGAGGTGAGACCAGGACCTGAGGGAACAGCCTTGGTGAAGGCATGACCCTTTGGAAATGAGTTGAGGGAGAATTTCTTCAGCTAGAAGTTGGCGAATCTGTGGAACTCGTTACCCCAGCAGGCTGTGGGGGCCATGTCACTGTGTGTACTTAGCTCCGAGAGGTTCTTGATTAGTAAGGGGAGAAGGCAGGAGACTGGAGTTGAGAAATATCTGCCATGATTTGAATGGTGGAGCAGGCTTGATGGACTGAATGGTCTAATTTTCCTCCCCTCTTATGGGAAAGAATCTTAATTCAAACCAGGATGTTCAAGTGTGATATGCCGAAGCTCCTTTTTTCCTACAAAGGGGAGTAGGAAACTAGAACACATCTCCTGTTGGTGCTCCTTGCACTCAGTCACTTTGGGGTCAGTTTGCACACCTCACTTCCCCCATGTCGATCCTAGAGATCTCCAGTTTTCCCCCTCCCAGCTTGGTTTTCCGATGTGATAAATCCTCATGCTTGCTCCCTACCATCCTATCTTCATCTTAAGATTATTCCCCCTCCATCTCGTCACAGATGACTTGACTCAGTGACTACACTGCTGGGGAGGCAAGCTAACAAACGGTCTCTTGATACCGTTTGGCCAAGTTGCCCCCTGAGAGTTTGGTTACAACCCTACTGTTTCGGTAAAACTACGTACATGAAGTTGAAAATTGGTCACAGTAAGGTTTGTTTCTTGAGAATAATTTATCTAAAATGTTTGTTTTTCAGCTGTATGAGAAAGTTGCTCTGTTTCTGACCAATTTAGGTAAGTCCGTGTGGTTTTGCCGATGCTATATATCAGGGAGGTTGGAGTGAGCATTCGTGTGATCTCCAAGAGACAGGCTGGTTTAGTTTTGATCATGAGCATGGGTTGAAAGTTACTAAAAGCAGATAGGCTTCTCAGGATGAACTGTTAAGGGGAAAAATTCTATGATTTGTATGACATGATAGTTGAATGATACAGCACAGGGAGGCTATTTGGCCCATTGCTTCGGTGCTGCTGCTTCTTAATTTAAAATACATTTAGTCCCACTCTCCCTGTTCTTTAAAGCTGTGAAAACCACCACCTTGAGTTCTTATCCAATTCTCATTTGTAAGTTACCGTTGAATCTGTTTCTACTGCCTTTTCACAAGTAGTGCGTTCTAGATCATGACAGTTTTTTTTTTTTTAAAAGAACTCATCTGCTCTGGTTTTATTTCCAAATATCTTTTTCTTTTGTTGAAGATTGCAAACCATTGTTGCAGAAGTCTGGCACTGGTTTCTTGGTGTTTGCTGATGTCAAACTTGGAAGGAGTTCAAAACTATAACTTATGTTTTGCCACTTGTAAATTATTTCTCCTTTGCCTGAGCGTGATGCATCACCCTCCATAAAGGGGACTGATGAGGAAGCTTGGTGATACTCATGATGTATGAGGTAAAGGTGATGTCGCCATAGTCTTACCAGGCCATAGGGTTAGAGCGATAACTGGTGTTTTCACCCAAGGGTCACTACACCTCAAGCAAAGGGAGGAGATTGGAAAGGACAGCCCTCCCGTGGGAACCTCAGCGAATGTGGGAATTGAGCCCACACTGTTGGCATCACTCTGCATTGCAAACCAGCCATCCAGCCAACTGAGCTAATGATGGCCAACTGTGTAGCTGACACTGGGGCTGACTTCCCACTGATTTCTTTTTTTTTTCTCTTTTTTTTTTCTATTCTTTCTGCACCCACCAGCCTTTTCTGCATCTTCACCATTTCTCTCTGCAGTGCGGATCTGTTCTACGCCCCTCCACAGCAGAGCTAAACACCAACTTGACCTTGTGAGGAATCTGAATTTCTTGTTGTACAGAGCAGAAGGGGGCAATTTAAGAGTAATTGCTGAGTAGAGAAAAATCTGTATCTCGTAATCATCTTAGACTGAATGACACAACATGGGTTAACTAACCAATTTCCAGAACGTGTATCCAAAAGCCCGTAGTTTAAACCAACAGAAGCAGTGAGAATGTGCCTTGTGCTTTGCAAAACTCTATCGATTGAGTTCAATGGATGGCAAAGTCATGGTAGATGGTAGAACAGGTTGAGGGAGTGTTTACTGAAGTATAGAGCATCCTAGGTCTTACCAGAATTTAATCAGGGTATGGAGGAAATGAGCAAGGAACTTGTGTTGAACTTGTACAAGACACTAGAGCACTACACGCCAGGAACACTCTGCCAAAGAAGTTTCCAAGAATGGCTCCAGGGCCAAGGAGCTTCAGTTATGAAGATAGATTGGAGAATTTAGGACAGTTTTCCTTGGACAAGAAGAGATTGAGGGTGCTCAAAACCATGAGGAGCATGGACAGAGTGGCTGGGGAGAAACTGTTCCCATTCATGAAAGGATTGAGAACAAGAAGATGCAGATTAAAGGAACTGGCTAAGTGATATGAGAGAAATATTTCTCATGCAACAAGTGGTTACAGCCTGGAACAATGCGCTGCTTGGAAGAGTGGTGAGATGGATTCAATTGAGGATTTCAAAGAATTGGACTGTTAGCTGAAAAGGAAGAATGTGGGGTTACAGGGAGATAGCAGTAAAAGAGCATGAGGGCGAGTTGAATATTCAAAGAGCCAGTACAGACACAATGGGCCAAATGATGACCTCCTGCACTGTGATAATTTGTTATTCTGTAAGTTACTTGAAAGTATATTATCCAGAGAAGTAAGGGTAAATGATGTGTAGTGTAAGACTATATCTGCATTGAAAAGTTCTCAACCCCAGGAGTGAAAGCTGAACTATTATGTTGCTCTTTCTCTTTCACAGAACAGCCTCGGACTGAGTCAGAGTGGGAGAACAGCTTCACTTTAAAAATGTTTCTGTTTCAGTTTGTTAACTTGAACAGCTCTACCTTTTACATAGCATTTTTCCTGGGAAGGTAAGTCTATTCTTTGAATAGCTGGTTTGTGTTTCTTTCAGAAAGCGCCCCAGTAAAGCAGTTCAGGATTTGTCAATATTATTTGGCATCTACTCGAGAGTTTAACAACCAGAGGGTGTGTAGTCAAGGCCCTTTTTTCCCCCAAGTCTGGAGTCCAAAACTAAAGAGCGGAGGTTTAAGGTGAGGGGGGAAAGATTTTAATAGGGGTGTAAGGGGTAAATTTCTCATGCAGAGGGTGATGCTTTTATGGAATGAGCTGCCTGAGGAAGTGGTGGAGGCTGGTACAATTACAACATTTAAAAGGCATCTGGATGGGTATATGAACAGGATGGGTTTAGAGGGATTTGGGCCAAATGCTAGCAAATGGGACTGGATTAATTTAGGATATCTGGTCAGCATGACGAGTTGGACCGAAGGGTCTGTTTCCATGCTGTATGACTCTGACATTACTGTGGGTCTGGAGTCACTTGTAGGTCAGACCAGGTAAGGATGGCAAATTCCCTTCCTTCCCTGAAGGGAATTTGTGAGCCATTGTAGATTTTTAAAACAATTGATAGTTATCAGGGTCATCATCACTGAGACTGGCTCTCGATTCCACATTTATTAATGACATTTAAATTCATAAGCTGCTAGGTTGGAATTTACACCGAAGGCTACTGCTTGCAGGACAATTTGTAAATTAATGTGTTCATTCAATCATGCTCCTACATAATCTTTACAGCTATCAATTAAATATTTTTACATTATGATCTTCCCTTCCTTGTAGGAAGCAGGAATATTAATTCCGATTGTGGAATTGATTTATGTACTCATTATATCCAAAAAAAAACTTTTCTTGAACATTTTACCTTGTTAAAAGTACTAGAGTGGTTTATGGTTGCATAATGAAACAGAGCTATGCAAGGAGTTATTAGCAAGCAAACACAAGTTTGGTAGAAGATAGATTTTTGAGATCACACTTGCTTGGCATCCCATTGATGTTCCTTCACTTGGGCTTGCCTCTGTGGGCCACCAAGTTCTCCAAGGCACAGGAGACCACAAATGTAAGTGTGATACAAGCCAAAGAGGATTCGAGCCCTGTGATGTGATGTGATGTGTGTCTTGTAGCACAATGATAGTGCTGCCAACTCCGGGGTGGAAAATCCACGCTCGGTCTCACTTCAGAACATTAATAAGGTGTCATAGTGTAGCCAGACAGTTTGAATTATCAAATAATGAAAGCAAACTTTTGCAGATGTTGGAGAACTGAAATAAAAACATTGAGTCTGATGTTTTCAAAACTGAAAGGGGTCAGCAAATGGATGTTTTATCCTATTAAGATGATAGGGAGGAGGAGTAAGAGGGACAGATGGGGTAAAGTGCCTAGATCAAAGGACACAGTAGAGCAGAGACAGAAAGAGAAGGTGCCAATAGCAGTAAATGGTTCTGCTGTACTAAGAGCAAATCTGTATCCATCTGTAGATCTTCCTAGTGTGCCTATTGCAGGTGATAACAGCAGGATCCCTTTCTGTTCTGCCAGAATTGTGTACTAGTTGCAGAATAACAACCTCCCCATGTTAAAGGATTCCATGCACACATTCTTGCTGTGTGACCCATGTTCCCACAGGTGTGTCTTGTGCTCATTCTCTCTCTCGCTCGCTCACTCACCAGTGCGCGCACGCTCGCTCGTTTGCTTTCCAGTGCGCTCGCTTGCTCACTCACTAGTGCGCACACTCACTAGTGCGCACACTCTTACACTGAACAGCCCACTCTGACCAGCCAGTGCAAAAACTGAGCCTAAAGGTGCATGTTCGTGGAATCCTAGAATCCCTACATTTGTGAAAAGAGGCCATTCAACCCATGGAATCCGCACTGACCCTCCGAAACCCCCCCCTACCCTATCCCCATAACCCTGCACTCCTTGGACACTATGGGGCAATTTAGCATGGCCAATCCACCTAACTTGCATATCTTTGGACTGGGGAAGGAAACTGGATTGCCCAGCAGAAACTCACGCAAACATGGGGAGACTATACAAATTCCACACAAACAGTCACCCGAGGTTAGAATTGAACCCAGGCTCCTGGTGCTGTGAGGTAGCAGTGCTAACCACTGAGCCACAGTACAGCATGTTGATTGGGCAGTTTCTACAATTCCTGTATTTGAACTCATTTGAATTCTAGCAACAAAATGTTGTCAACTGCCCATTTTTAATTGAAATTTAATTCGTCTTTTTGCTCTTGAAGGAGAAGAAATCTGCCTTTGTCTTTGCTGCTAAGCAGGTATTTTGTGATGTGCTGCTGATAAGTTGATGATTATGCTTTTATTGCAGATTAACAGGACGCCCAGGAGCCTATCTGAGAGTCTTGAACAAGTGGAGGTTGGAGGAGGTTAGTAACTCAAACTGGAATAATATATTGCATGGGAAAGTTACAACCCACAGTCACATTTTACAGATGTTAATACATTTTAAATGTGTGTCTTACTTCCTTTATTGTCTAGCAAGAAGACGGCAGGTGTGCAGGTCAATTTTTGTTCTTCACCAGTTTCTCAAACACCAATAACACTTCGCGTTGCCCTGTGCACTGAACGAACACCTTTTGGAGTGCCCAAACCCTACCTTTTTTCTTGTCTCACTGATTTATTTTTCTCCCAGATTTGTTCCAATATTTGCCTCAAAATGTAGAGTTAACTTGCAATCTGCTCCACATATGAAGATTTAACTGGATCTCTTGTAAGCTCCTCACTCTGCTTTACAGATTGGTTATTCTTTATTCAGCAAGTAATTAAAGTGACAAACAAAACATGGCCTTTTTTTGCAGGGGGTTGGAGTTTAAAAATGTGCAAGTCTTGTTACATCTCTGTGCGGAGTATGGTTGAGGCTGCACTGGGAGTACTATGTACTGTTTAGTTCTTCATTTTCTGATCCTTGTATTTAAGGAAGGGTATATTGGCATTGGAGACAATTTGAAATTCACTCGGCCGATTCCTAGGATGAAGTGGTTGACTAATCAAGAGCAACTAAACAGGTTAGGCTTTTGTTGGTTAAAGCTTAAGAGAATGAAGGTTCCTGTCATTGAAACGTAACAGATTTTGATGAGGCTTAACAGAGTGGATCTCCTCAAGTCTTCTCTCATTCTCTCACCACATTGCCCTAGATAGGATGAGTAGCACAAGGTTTCACAATTATATGGGACAGTCTGGAATGACCAGGGAACCCTGATTGTCATAGTCCTAATCCTAATAGATATGTGTAAACAGTCTAAAAGATACTTTGAAGCTTATCTAACTGTCTAAAAGATAACTGTGCCAAAACTGGCTATAATGTTGGAATTAATACTGTCAACATGAGATGGAGGAGTTGATAAGAGCTTTAAAGAAAACCAGACTGTGCTCTTTCGTCTTTTCGTATTAAGAAATGAGCTCTTTGTCATGGTATACCTTGGGTGATGCAGTGAGGTTGGGATTCTGAAGGCTCTGAATTTTGATCTGATGGGCAGCATGAAGAAAATGCAAAATTGCCAAACTGACCACAAAAATCACTTGACTAAGGGATAATGATCAGTTTGAGTTCGTGGCTGAATTGGGCGTATGGGATCCCAGTGTGTCACCAGCTGATGGCCAACAAAGTACTTGGTGTTGATCAAATGTTTTGATATTGAGATACCGCCATTAATGCTTTAAGAACAATAGGAGAAAGGTGTTTTGTGTGAATTTTGATAGTGCAGTGACTGAACTTCCACAGTGGGTGTATCTTTTGAAAACAGTTGAAAACTGTTTAGCAATCTGCCTCTTGGCCTAACTAAGGGAATGTGAGCAGTGTCCATCGCTATGATAAATGGGTGACAATGTCTGCCTGTCATTGGCTGCTATGTAATTGGTATTCAGGAGGAGTTGATCTCCAGTTGAATCTGACCAGTTTCCAATCCATATTCTTTGCTTGTCCATCTCCCTTCACTTAGTCTTTCTCTTTCACTGACACACTCCTTGCCTCATGCTTTTCGTTTTCTCTTTTTCTCCCCTATATTTCACTTTTATCCATTTCTCTACTCACACTTTTTTTTATCCTACTCTAACTTTCTCTTCCATTACTATCCTTCTCTCTTGAACCTGGACTGAATAAAAAATTTTCCCAGTAATAGAATGGTCTCATTAAGTTGACCATTACTAAAATCAAATAAATGGGGTATTAGAAGTAGATATTAAGTAACTTTACTTTTCAATTCAACCTTTGCATCACTGCAAACTGAATCTCCTTGTATTTATGTAGCTCTTTTCATGACCTCGGGGCATCTTACAATACTTCAAAGCTGAAGAACTCAAGTGTTAGACAATGTTGTATTATAGGAAACATGGCAACCAATTTGCAGGAAGCAAGCTCCCACAAGCAGCAAAGTGACAAAGGCCAGATCACTTTGCGCTTGGAGATGTGGGTTGAGGTATAACTATAGGCCTTGGGATTCTGGGATGCATGTGCCTACTCTTTCTCTTCCAAATAGTGCTTGTGGCATCTCTTACATTTACTGGGGAGGACAAGTGTCCCACTTTAATAATGGCATGGCATTCCCTTCAGTCCTGTCCATGGGAGACTTCAGAATGGGACTGGAAGCTGTGCCTTTGATTTTTGGGGTGAGTTTCCCATTGAGCCAGAATGTTCTGTAACTTGTTTGTTTAATGTTCTGGCCTCATGCCCTGCTTTTTAATCTTCATTTGCAGTGCCACCCAAGTGGTTGTTTTATCGATCTGTGTTTGCAATTGGGAATCATCATGGTGTTGAAACAGAGCTGGAACAACTTCATGGAGCTTGGCTACCCGTAAGTAAATGCCTGGTTAGTGGCTTGCGTGGAAGCCAATTCTGCTTTTTCTGTACTCACACTTCGTTATCAGCCCAACAAATCCTGAGGACCGTTGCTGGCTAGTCTGCTTCACATTTAATATTAAACTGGCAGATATTGGTCACTGACCCTATTTTACAATGTGGCTCATCTGTAGCTGCCCTTGCATTTCCAGATCTGCCAATTCACTCCAGATGTGGAGCATAGCACTGCCACCCCACCCCCCCTCCCTCTTTTTTGTTTTTTTTTTTTTTTTTAAAAAAAGAAAACCCAAATTTAGTGAGTCGGTGTTTGGAAATGGAGGCAGGAAACAGGAGTGTGAGGTTGACCCCTGGAAGGCCTGACCCTGTCTAGTCAGCATTGGTTCACCCCTATTCTTGAGATGTTGCACCCCCCCACCACCCACTGATTTTGGTATCATCCTGAAAAGAGGAGGAATGAGGTTAGGGTGATCACCACCTTCTCCTTTTTGACCATTCTGCCTAGTTTCCATAACAATACTGGGCCTGTGCTTGGAATGGTCAGATCCATTGATGGAATGTGTAAGAAGATGAGGTGAAAATCCAGAGGGTGGCAGAAATGTAACTTCCCTCCTCTCCACTGGGTCTTCTCTTCATTTTGAACCCATTTCCCACTGCCTCGAAGGAAAAAGCTAGCCAGAGTCGTAACTGAACTGCTAAGATCCAATATTCTGGATGTGCTACAACTGTTTTAGATTACCTTGCTTTCCTTTAGCTAACAGGTTTGTGTTCTAGTATTGTGCATGTAATTGATTTTTCTCACTGGTCTTTTTGCTTGTTTTGGACTCTACAATGTTGATTGAGTGAAGGAATTCGGACTGACAGATGAGGTAACTTCTTTCCAAGACTCTGGCCCCAGCAGGAATCTTTCTCCAGAGGATATTGAGACTTGGTTTGGCGAGCTCCTGACTTTTCTAAAATTTTAAAAACTGGGAATTGGGAGCTCTATGAATTGAGTGAGTGAATCTCCCTACTGGATTTTCCCTTCAGTGATCATATGGTGTATGAAGTCTTTGGAAGTGTGTCCCAACAAATCACTGCAAGAGAACAGGTGATAGATTCCTGGGGTTTACCTGGTCACTTCATTTCGTGACCTGAATGGAAGTCCCAGAATGGAAATTTTTCTTTAATCTGTTCGTGGGATGTGAGCATTGCTGACTAACCTGGCATCTACTGCCCATTCCTGATTTATCCAGAGGACAGTTAAGAGTCAACCACTTTGCTGTGGGTCTGGAATCAAATATATGCCAGACCAGATAAGGATGGCAGATTTCCTTCTCTAAAATTTAACCCCTAGGATGGGATTTTAATTCCAGACTTTTCTTTAAATTGAATTGAAATTTCATCATTTGCCATCTTGGGGTTTAAACTCCTGTCCCCCGAACATTAGCCTTAAGATAGCTGCACAAATGGCATTGCTGTTATGCTACCAGCTGCCCCTTTAAAACGAGGACATTGTTACTCCTCTCTCTGTGGCCTTTGCTGGTGGAGGAGCAGGAAGACTAAACAGGGGTGAAACACTAGCTACCTGGAGGTGGTAGTTCACACCTTGGGCTGAACAAGACATGAAGGAAAGCAAGTAGAAATGAGCTTCGATACAGAGGTGCAAGTGGTGGGCGAGTTTATATTCCTGAGAACATGCATGCTCACTGAAGGCAAGAAAGAAAAGAATCAATGCAATGACTCTGTACTTTTACACCAACTTTGACTATGCTGAAGCTTCTTGAGATGCTTCATGGAATTGTGGTACTGAGCCACGTGAGGAAAGAAGAACAAAACTTGGTCAACAAGGTAGATTTTAAGGAGTGTTTGAAAGGAGGAGAGAGAAGGGTAGACAAAAGGTTTGGGGGAGGGGTGCGTCTGAGTTTAGGCTCCAGTGAGCTAAAAGCAGAGCCAATTGTGCTGGTGGGGTGGGGGGGGATGTTTTTTTTTCATTCAGTAGAGCTGTGAAAACTCAGACATTTGGCCATTCAGCCCACTGAGCCTGGTACTGGTGCTAGCTCTTCAATCAAAATGATTGACTTTAATCCAATTACCTTGCCCCAGTCTGTACTCCTGGGTTCCTGATTCACTAACCAGTACAAACTATTTTCACTATTAATCCTTTTAAAATCTTCCTATAATAACTTTAATGACAGCTCCATTCATTTTCAAGAAACCCATCCTCTCATCATCTAATGGAACTTTATCATCACCACCCTCTCCTTTCTCTCACACAAACTCTCTTCTGTTTTTTTTCTTTTCTGTTGCTACCAGGTTCCAGAGGGCTGCCAAAAAGATATTTGGAAAATTATGGTTAGTGCCTCTGCCATCTTTTCCCCAAGCTCTATTATTAGCCTCCCCTTGAGAGGTTGGAATATATGAATTTGCACATCGTTGCCAATTTAAGCTATCTCACAGCAAATGTTTTTTTTATTTAAATTGATTGACTGCTTTAGGCAGGGATGTTGAACTGCTTTAGTGGTCTCTTGCTGTTGCATTGAAGCAGCCACATGCTGTCCCTAACCGAAAGAATAACTATCTTCAGAGTGAGTCATTGAACAGAAATTGCCATCAATGATCACTGGGCAAAGATCTGTGTGTAGACTTTCCAGTCTCTGGTTCTCAGCATGGTAACATGATAGCCAAAAGAACCTACACTTATATAGCACCTTTATGTGCTGGCACCATAATACACTTTGTGACAAATGTATTAATTCTGATGTGTGGCCACTCCTGTCACAAATAGATGTGGCTGCCAAGTTTTACACAGCACGATCCCACAAACAGCAGTGGAAGGAAAATGTAAATGTCTTGCCCCTTCTGGAATGGCTATGGAGAATTGCAAAGTCGTCCACTTTTCTCTTACCAGTACAGAGGGGAAAGTAAAGACCACTTGTCAAAAAAGGGATTACAGGAGATAAATTTTAACTGTCTGCAAAAATAGATTCATCTGTATGTAGAGACAACAAGGTGCAGAGCTGGATGAACACAGCAGGCCAAGCAGCATCATAGGAGCAGAGAGGCTGACGTTTCGGCCCTAGACCCTTCTTCAGAAATGGGGGAGGGGAAGGGGGTTCTGAAATAAATAGGGAGAGAGGGGGAGGCGGATAGAGGAGAAGATAGGTGGAGAGGAAACAGACAGGTCGAAGAGGCGGGGATGGAGCCAGTAAAGGTGTGTAGGTGGGGAGTTAGGGAGGGGATAGGACAGACAGGTCAAGGGGGCGGGATGAGGTTAGTAGGTAGGAGATGGGGGTGGGGCTTGAGGTGGGAGGGGATAGGTGGGAGGAAGAACAGGTTAGGGAGGCGGGGACGAGCAGGGCTGGTTTTAGGATGCGGTAGGGGGAGGGGAGATCTTGAAGCTTGTGAAGTCCACATCGATACCATTGGGCTGCAGGGTTCCCAAGCGGAATATGAGTTGCTGTTCCTGCAACCTTCGGGTGGCATCGTTGTGGCACTGCAGGAGGCCCAGGATGGACATGATGTCTGAAGAATGGGAGGGGGAGTTGAAATGGTTCACGACTGGGAGGTGCAGTTGTTTGTTGTGAACCGAGCGTAGGTGTTCTGCAAAGCGGTCCCCGAGCCTCCGCTTGGTTTCCCCGATGTAGAGGAAGCCACACCGGGTACAGCGGATGCAGTATACCACATTGGCAGATGTGCAGGTGAACATCTGCTTGATGTGGAAAGTCTTCTTGGGGCCTGGGATGGGGGTGAGGGAGGAGGTATGGGGGCAGGTGTAGCACTTCCTCCGGTTGCAGGGAAAAGTGCCGGGTGTGGTGGGGCTGGAGGGGAGTGTGGAGCGGACAAGGGAGTCCTGGAGAGAGTGGTCCCTCCGGAAAGCAGATAAGGGTGGGGAGGGAAAGATGTCTTTTGGTGGTGGGGTCGGATTGCAGATGGCGGAAGTGTCGGAGGATGATGCGTTGGATCCGGAGGTTGGTGGGATGGTACGTGAGGACGAGGGGGATTCTCTTTTGGTTGTTATTGCGGGGACGGGGTGTGAGGGATGAGTTGTGGGAAATGTGGGAGACACGGTGGAGGGTGTTCTCGACCACTGGGAGGGGGAAGTTGCGGTCCTTGAAAAACAAGGACATCTGAGATGTACGGGAGTGGAATACCTCATCCTAGGAACAGATGCGGCGGAGGCTAAGGAATTGGGAATAGGGTTACGGGAGTGGAATGCCTCATCCATGCGTCATATATAACAGCATTTTATAGAGGGGCATAAAAATGAATTGGGTCTCCTGTTTGGTGGATTTAATAATACAAATGATTAAAGTTTTTATGACTTTGGGAGAGAAACAGCGAAAGATGGTTTCCCCTGGTTGGCGAATCAATAGTCAGGATAAAAGACTTATGAATTAAGGACATTGCAGGAATTTATTTTCCTAAAGAGAAATATTTGATTATAAAATGTTCAACAGTGCAAATAAAAGAAAAGCTGTATTAGCATTCCAATGGCGATCAGGGAACACGTTGAACAGGGATGGGAAGGCATGTGGTGCAAGGGTAGCAAAGTGAGAACAAATAGGGGACTCCTGTTTGAAGAGAGATGAGAATTTGTCACAATCCCATTGGAAAATGTGGGACTGAACTCAACAACAGTGGGAATACAAAATGAACAGCCATGTTGACAGCTGCGTAGGCCCTTAACTCTGGAAGTCTCTCTCTGCACTCACTCATAGCCACATGTTTGCATGCACTCACTATTGCATTCACTCTCCTTTTCAAGCACCTTTTTGCAATCCCTCCCTCTTAGATCAGGATTTTAATCTGTGGCTTTCTTTTATAGAAAATACAGTGCTGTGCTAGTTTTAATCAAAGGATTGAAGGAATGCACCCATGAAATATAGTGAAAAAGGGTGGTGTCTGTTTTCTAGCCTGTGGTAAAGCTGCTTGTGATATGTTTTTGTGTGTTAATTACATCCATCAATGGCGCTTGTTTTACCTTCATCCACAGGCTTATTCAGAACTGGTGGACAAGGAGAAAATTAAGACAGCAGCACGGCAATAATGGCAAACCAATCCTCCCACAATGGGAGAAGGATTACAATCTACAGCCAATGAATGCTTATGGCCTGTTTGATGAATATTTGGAGATGAGTAAGCCAGGTTTACATTATTATTTCTTATTATTTAATTCATGAAACATGTTTGCAATCTCAATTAGTGACTAGCATCATAACCATTAACTGTTATGTTTTTTAATTTCAATATGTAGCAATCACTATCCGAAATGACCAATTCAGTCAGTAACAAGTGTTGACAGGACATTAGGAAGGAGTTTGAATGGAAATTATTTAGATTACAATCTAATGCACTCTTCCTACATTAGATACTGAAGTATGCATACATTGTTTTAATACTGTATTGACCCATGTAAGGTACAGGTTTTCCCTATTCCTTATGGACTGCACTTTATGGGGCTGAATTAACTTGAACCCAAACTGAGTTAATTCTCCTGGCTATGGTGGAAGTAACCAATTGGGAAACTGAAGAGATTGCCCAAGGGATTTTCTGAACATAGTGCAGATATGAACTCCTTGTTTGTAGTGTTTTAAGCCCGGTAGCATGGAGGTAGCTATCGTTACAACTAGTACTGAGGATCTAAGATCAAGTGCACTTCTGCATTCTTTTCATCAGGGCATTTTGGATAAGGGACAGGCCAGTGTGGCACACGTGTTCAACAGAGAGACTGGCTATATCTATGGGGGCATGGAAAGGGGTGAGGGATCTATGAAAGTATTTAATTTATTTTTGTTTATAGTTCACTGCCCACTCAGCCATTCCACTTCAAGTCAACAAGGTGCAGGGCTGGATGAACACAGCAGGCCAAGCAGCATCATAGGAGCAGAGAGGCTGACGTTTCGGGCCT
>NC_063349.1:42901092-42943984 GCF_021869965.1 Rhincodon typus
GGCTAGGCCCAAAACGTCAGCTTTCCTGCTCCTCTGATGCTGCTTGGCCTGCTGTGTTCATCCAGCTCTACACCTTGTTATCTCAAAAGAGTGCTTTTCTTCCCACTGTCTTCATTCTGTACTTTTATGTAAACAAAAGTCAACATATTCCTTATATTTGATTGGTCTACAGTTACCCTGCTCAGTTGTGAAAACAAAAATTACTGGAGATCACAGCAGGTCAGGCGAGTCGTCATCTAGACTCGCAACGTTAGCTTGCTTTCTCTCCATGGACGCTGCCTGACCCGCTGTAATCTACAGTTTATTTTCATTACAGATTCCAGCATCTGCAGTAATTTGCCCCTGCCTGCTTGGTTGTGATTTTGGTATAGTTTTCCAAATGTAAACTTGAAGCCAATGCAATGCAAGACTGACATAGAAATGTGCAGGAGTAGGTATGTTGCACAGGACATCATATTAAATACACATCTAGGGAAACTCCATGAATGAGTGTTACTTACACCACTGGAAGACATGGGACAGTAGCACATCAGATCTGTCCAGTTCAGCAGTAAGTCCGTGTCAACTTGAGATTTTCTCCCTCCTACCAAAATATTTATGAATGCAATGAAATATCGCACAAAAAAAATCTACTTTCATAAATGAAAGACATACATACTTAAGCACAGTGATCAACTTATTGTTATGTATACAATGTGGGACTGTGTGTGTTTCAGAATTGCACTTGATTTTGTATTTGATCATCAACACAATTTAGTATTTACATAGCACCATTTATTTAGTGAAACATCCCAAAGTGTACTTCATCTGTCAAAAATTAACTTGGAGCCATAGGGGACTTTGAGTTTTGAGTAGGACTCTCTTAAGCTTTAATTCTGAATTGATAAAGCCAGGACTGCTAGGAAAATATAACACTTTAGTTGGTTTTATCGTGAACTAACTACCGTGGAAACTAATGTTGATGTGTTTCTAATGACCAGAAACTTGGGAGCCCTACCCATCAGCTACTGTAATCTCCTGTTAGCAATTATGGTCTTATGGACAGAATGTTTCAAAGTGGAGTTTAATAGGACAGGTCAAATGAAGAAACTCCTTCTGGACATCATGGATAAAGCAGCAGATCGCAGCAGTATTCAACCGCTCAGACAACTGGGATTCTTTGTCTAAACACCCAGCTTACCTCATTTTCATAATTTTCTCTTGAGACTTACAAATGTCGTAGGTTCATACTTCTGAATATAAGCTCAAGTGGGCTCTCAGCATAATATGAAAAGACTGTTCTTTCATGTGCTGTCTTTTAGGTAAGCAGCTAACCTAAACCCTACCTTTTCAATTGGATATTAGTAATAAAGTGATATTCTGAGGAGACCCCTTTTAAAAAGAATTAAGTGGTTGGAAGTGCATATTCATCTGAAATCTCTCTGCATAGATGAAAATTCTCACAGGTGCCTAGTTGCAGCTGCAAGGTCTGAGGGACATTAGTCCTGTGGAGAAGCTAGACTTGTTCTCCTTAGAGCACAGAAGGATAAGAAGAGATACTCAAAATCAAGAATGGATTATTTTGATAGAATTAATGAGAGAGAATTGTTTCAAGTGGTGGTAAGATCGGAAACCAGGCGATGTGAACTTGAAGTGTTTGGCAAAAAAACCAGAGACAATATTACATGAGAACTTTAGAAACAGGAGCTGGAGTATAAACCATTGAGCCCTTCAGCCCTGCTTGACATTCAATGATCGTGGCTGACTTAATGTAACTTCACTTTTCTGTACTGTCTTCACATCCCTTCACTTACTTAGAGCCAATTGATTTTTGGATACTGACTTGAGCAAACACAATTCTCCAGCGTAGAGAATTCTAAAGATTCACAATCAATTTGACTGAAGACATTTCTCTTTGTCAGTCCTAAATGCCTGATGCCTTATTCCAAGACTGAGACCCCGTGTTCTTGATGTCCCAAGCTGGAGTAAATAAAAACATTTACTTAACGCAGTGAGTTATGACCTGGAACACAGATTCAACCAGTCATAGTGTTTCAATCTGAAACGTAACTGATAAAGAGTTGAAGCTGAAAGATTAGAAGGTCCATGAGGAACAGCAAGGGAGAGAGATGAATTGGAAAGCTGAATAAAACAGTACAATGAGCTTAATGGTCTCTTTCTGTGCTGTAAGAGTCTATGGAAAAGTCAAACATTATGTATATACCTGTTAGTAAGCTGACGATGAGACCAACGATTATAACGATTAAAATTGCAAAGGTGCTTAAATACAAGTAGGATAAGGAATACAAGGATTTCACTGCTTCAGCTCTGTGGAATGAAAACAATCCTCATTAAAACGTAACTTCATCATCAACACAGCTCTTATTGAGCAGTGTGGCTTGCAAACATGAATGGGTTTTTAGCCAAATATGTGCTTCCTATTTTAAAAACTTCTCTAAGCCTTTCCCCCTCCTTAGAGCTTTACAATTAACATCAATTGGCAGGTGAGAAACCTGCTTCCAGGTGATGTCATAACTACAGTGGGTGTTACTGTGAATATTCGCAAACTCAATGGGTATGAAAGTTCCAACATGGGATCTCTTAACCCTTGGGATCCCTTCTTGTTTTAAACATTGCTGATGGTGGGGGTGGGGGTAGTTGAGAACATCCCTCTTACCCCTCTCTGTTCCACGCTAGCAACAGTATTGGGATCAGAAAAAATACATCAAAACAAAAAGATTCATGAGCATCAAATCAATATAATTTACACAGAACATCTGGGGAATGGTATGAACTTTGAGAATGCGCCGCTTCCCATCTATGGGATGGAAATCTGCCCTCCTTATGTGGTCTGGACTACACGTGACTCCAGGTCCACAGGAATGCAGTTGACTTTTAACCGCCCCCAGAAATGACAGAACAAGCCACTCAGGTCAAGGAGCAATTGGGAAAAGGCAACCAATGCAGACCTTTGCCAGTGACATCTACGTCCCATTAAAGAATAATGCAAAACATTCTTAAATTGATGGTGATGGCTAGCACGAGGGGACATAGCTTTAAATTGAGGGGTGATAGACATAGGACAGATGTCAGAGGTAGGTTCTTTACTCGGTGTAGTAAGGGTGTGGAATGCCCTGCCTGCAACAGTGGGGACTCGCCAACTTTAAGGGCATTTAAATGGTCTTTGGATAAACATATGGATGATAATAGAATAGTGTAGGTTAGATGGGCTTCAGATTGGTTTCACAGGTTGGCGCAACATCGAGGGCCAAAGGGCCTGTACTGCGCTGTAATGTTCTATGTTCTATGTTCTATGTTCTAATGCACCCTCTGATTTGAAGGAGCTCCTTACACTCTTCACTGGATCAGATCAATAGTATCAGAGGAATAGCATGAGAGTAAATAAGCATTTAGACATATGTAAAACAAATGTAAAAAAGGGGTCAAAGACCTCAATTGAACCTTTTTGCTAAATTATGTATTGCAGAGCACAGCAGTGGATGCAACTATTCTAAGAGATGACCATCATTGATAGAAATGTTTTATTTTTATCCCCATTAGTTTTCAGTGTTGTCCTATTAGAGGATTGGGGACATATCAGTCTTATCAGTGGAATAATTCCTAAATTAGCACACCAAGCATCAGCAATTTGAGATATCCTGGAATGGATAGGTATAGAGGTTTAACATTTGTACAGGTGGCTCCCATCTTAATGCCACAATGACATCCATTTAGTCGACAAGAGTTTAGATATATTTCCAGTGAACTAACTGGCTTCACCTCATCTTTGAGTTTCCGTCCATAGTTTTTACAGACCTGCCTTTGCTGGACGTGTTGGTTAGAGTTGTGAGAAGGATGGTGGTTGCCCATGATGTCTCGTTCCTTGACTGGCTGACATTACATCCAGCAATGCTGAGGTTCAGAGGTACTGTTACCTCAGAGGGTGGTGGCTGGATCAGAGCTCCAATTCCAATCCATAAAGCAAACACAAACCCAGTGAGGAGTCCTACAATTCCACCCTGTGGTATACCAGAAAGGCGACAGCTCAGATCAAATGAACTTATTAAGATGAAAGTTAGTACAGAACTTTATTAATTGTGAGGCTTGAGGATTATAAAGGCGAATTGCTGAATACACGTAAGGCTGGCATGGACAGTGTTTTGGTCACTTAGTGAATTGAGGGGTGGACAGGGAAGTGAAATTGAGGCCCAAGATCAGCCACAATCATAATGAATGGTAGAAGTGACTCAATGAGCCATCTACTCCTGTTCCATGATGCACCTGTAGTCTGCCAGCACTTCTTTTTAATGAACTCTGCCTACGCCTTTCATTGACAATTTAAAACTTCTTTCAAATCTCCTCTGAGCCTTCTCCTTCCCAAAGAAATCAGTTCCAACTTCTCCAATCTATCCTCATCATTGAAGCCTCTCATCCCGATGACTGTCTTGTTGTGATCAGGTCATGTTTTTGTAAGGTGGATTGAGGAATAGTTATTGGCCGGATACTGGAGAAAACTCCAATGCTCTTTTGTAAAATTGTGCCAATGGTGGTTGATTTAAGGTCTCATCTAAAAGATGGAACCTCCAACAACACGGTGCCCCATCAGTACCGCACTGAAGTATCAGCTCTGGATTACATGTAGACAAAGCCCTAGAATGGGACCTTGTGGTTCAGAACCAAAGTGTTACCAACTGAGCCTGCTCCCTAATTCTTGCATTATTGGACTTGAAAATTCGTATTGTCCTTGGAAAGTTTGATTTATTTCTGACTGTAAACTTTTATTTCATACATTCTGACTTCTGCCCCATTGCTTTATAGGGAATGTCTATCAATTTTGAATGCTTAGCCCTGTCCTACAGCCATTGGGACGGAAACGCAAATCAAAATAAGGTTGCAACACTGTAGATTAAGAGCAATGGCTACAGGAGAAAGGTATTTGAGCCTGTTTTTCCATCAGTTAGTTCACAGTTGATCTGCAAGTTAAGTCTTTTTACCCACAATTTTTTTTTCAATATCCCTTAATACTCAAAAGACTCAAAGACATAGCAGAACATTTAGAGAGCATTAATAGGATTGGACAAAGCCAACATGGGTTTATGAAAGGCAAATCACGCTCAACAAATCTGTTGGAGTTTTTTGAGGATGGAACTCATGGAATAGAGGAGGGAGAACCAGAGGATGTAATGTATTCTGACTTTCAGAAGACTTTTGATAAGGTCTCTCATAAGTGGTTAGTGGGCAAAGTTAAAACAAATGGATGGGGGCAATATATTGTGATGGATTGAGAATTGGTTGGCAGGAAACAGATTAGATGTAAGTGAGTCTTTTTCTGAGTGGCAGGTAGTGACTAATGGAGTACCTTAAAGACCAGTGTTTGGATCCCAGCTATTCACAATATATGTAAATGACCCAGATGAAGTAACCAAACACAACATTTCCAATTTTGCAGACAATACAAAACTGGATAGAATGAGTTGTGAGGAGGATGCAAGGAGTCTTCAAAGTGATTTTGAAAAATTGAGTGAGTGGGCAAACACACGGCAGATGTAGTACAACATACCTAAATGAGATGTTATACACCAGTATGAAAAAGAGAAAGGAAGAACATTATTTAAATATTGCAAAGTGTGGTTGCACAAAGGGATCTGGGTGTCCACGTAGATCTGTCTACGAAAGTAGACAGGCAGATGCAGCGAGCAATCAGCTAGGCAAATGGTTTAGTGGCCTTCATTACAAGAGGATTTGAGTTCAGAAGTACGAATGTCTTACTGCAGTTATGCAGGATCTTGGTGAGACCACACCTGGGGTATTGCACACCATATTGGTCTCCCTGCCTAAGAAAGGATATATTCCTCATAGAGGGAGTGCAGTGAAGGGTAACTAGGCTGATACTGGACATGATAGCGCTGTCATATGAAGACCCATTGATTTGACTGTGTCTGTATTCACTAGAGTTTAGCAGGATGAGCTAGGATCTGATTGAAACATACAAAAAACATATGCTGAACAGACTAGATGCAGGTTGGATGTTTTCACTGGTTGGGGAGTCTGGTATTGGGTCATATTCTCAGGATACAGAGTACACCATTTAGGACTGAGATGAGGAAATAATCTCTTCACTCAAAGGGATGTGAACCTGTGGAATTCTTTACCATAGAAGGCTGTGGAAGCCGAGTTACTGAATATATTCAAGAAAGAGAGACATCAATTTTTAGATTTTAAGGACATCAAGAGGTATGGGGAGAAAGCAGGAATATGGCTTTGAGATAGAGAATCAACTATGATCATATTGAATGACAGAGCAGGCTGAAAGGCCTACTCTTGCTCCCAATTTCTGTGTTTCTGTTTTTCTATGTTCACAAGCAGTGTCACAAAATCGGTTATCTTTTATGTATTCTTATAAGATTCTTAGGTTTAGCAGGGTAGACATAGAGAGGCTGCCTCCCTTGTTGAACAGTCAACGATCACAGGGCATATCCTTAGAGTAAGGGGTTGCCCATTTATGACAGAGATGAAGAGGATATCCCCTTGAATCTCCTTGATTCCCTTACTGATTAAAAATCTTTCTCAGCCTGGACTATAATTAACAACCCAGCATCAATAACCCTTTGCGGTAAAGAGTTCTACAGATTCACCATCCCTGACAGAAGAAATTCCTCTTATCCTTGGGGATAAGGCAGGAAAGTGGAATTGAGAATTATTAGATGACCCATTGTTTTGTTAAGTGACCAAACAGACACAATGGGCCGAATGGCCTACTTCTGCTCCTCTGTTTTTTATATGGTTTTATGTCACTCCGAACCAAATTTGATAATTTACTGAAGGTGATCGATGTCCATTTTCTACACAGTACACCCATCTTTGATAAATGAAATTAAGCTTGTGTAGAGAATTTTTATGCAATTAATAGTCCAGAGAATCTGAATTTAATTTGTTTGCTTGTTTGGCATTTTGAGAATTGAATTTAGTTTAATACCTAGAAATGAAAAAAAAAAAAAAAAAAAACTGGTGTTAGATGAAATAAGAAGTGACCTTGAAGGTGCTGGATTGTTTTAAAATGAGCAGAAGGAATTGGGTCATTCGTATCTGGCCTGGCATGGTCTGGATTCCAGTGCCACAGCACTAACATTGAATCTTACTCTTACCGTCTCCAAAAGTGTACCAGCAAAATCCTCAGCTGTATGAGTAGCATTAAGATTCAGGGCATCCAGGAGGTGGCCCATAAATGCCTTGTCAGAGACATCTAATTCCTGAGAATCAATAGGAAAAGGATTTGCTCGGCTGCAAGTCAAATATGGGATGGGATTGGAATTTCTAAAGGGGCATAGATTTGATTTTAAAAGTTGAGTTCATTATTAATTGAGAGACTGCACACAATCACAGCTAAGAAAGAATTGCCACATTTTAGAGCTGTATCCTGTGTCTTTTATCCAAGAGCAAGTCATACTCACAATGCAATTGGCCCAGGGAAACAGAATGCCTAAAGTGAACAGTCCCAAGATCGGTCCTCCAATGATTCCAAAAATACTGAGAGCTGCCTATAAAAGTAAGGACACAGTGGAGATGAAGTACCTACAAGCAAGTATTCTGTTGAGAAAATCAATGAGACTTGCATCTCAGAGGAGCCTTTCCCATCATCAGGCCATCCCACTCCTGCTTTACAGCCAAGTACAGATGCGCTCTCCTAAAACAGATTGGGGCCAAGGTCATGTAGGACTTAGGATTTTGCTAGATTTCTGGTCGGACATCTCTGGCCAATTCTGGGTCAAGTGTCTCTTATGGAATGAATTAGTGTGCAATTGGCAAAACAGAGTCTGGCACAATGCAGAGCCAAGCTAAATTGTCCAGGTACGTTTATTTTTGTGGAGTAAAATAAATCAAAATAGTGAAAACCGAAAGAACTGCGGATGCTGTAAATCAGGAACAAAAACAGAAGTCGCTGGAAAAGCTCAGCAGGTCTGGCAGCATCTGTGAAGAAAAAAATCAGAGTTAACGTTTCGGGTCCGGTGACCCTTCCTCATAGAAGTAGATGGTGAGCTAGGAAGACACTTTTTCCATTAGTAGAGGGCCAATAACTGGGGGAATAAATTTAAAGTCAGAAGGTAGAAGGCTCAGAGATGAGTTGAGGAGAATTATTTTCACTCAGATGGTGGTGGGAGTCTGGAACACATTGCCTGAAAGGGTGTTTGAATCAGAAACTCTTAATTGATTTTCCGCAGTATTTAGATATTCGGTTGCCTTCCAATAGCCTCCAGGGCTATGGGCCAAATGGTAGAAATAGGATTACTGTGGTCAGATCTTTGTGGACCAGCATGCTGGTCATTAGCTGAATGGCCTTCTTTTGTGCTGTAAATGTCTCTAAGACCATAATAAATAGGGACAGGAATAGGCCATTCAGCCCCTCCAGCCTGTTCTGCCATTCAATAGGATTATGGTTGATCCAACGTTCCTCACGTCCACTTTCCTGCATTTTCCCCATTGCCTTTGATTCCCCTACTGATCAAGAATCTACCTATCTCAGCCTTAAGTATACACAAGGGCTGTGCCCACACCACTCTCCATGGCAAGGAGTTCCATCAACTCTCAGAGAGAACTCTGAGAGAAAAAAAATCCTCCTCATCTCAGTCTTAAATTAGCACCTCCTTTATTTTTGACACTAAGTCCTACAGTCTCCCAAGCCCCTTAAATGGTTAATTGAGATAACCTCTTATTCTTCTCAAATCCGGTGAGTAAAGTCCCAACCGATTTAGCCTTTGCACATAAGACAATCCCTCCATATCAGGGATCATCCTCATGAATGTTCTCTGAACTGCCTCCAATAAAATGATATCTTTCCTTAAATAAAAGAACTAAAACTGCTCATTGTACTCTGGATGTGGTCTCACCTGCACCTTGTGTAGCTGCAGTAAGACTTCCCTATTTCAAGTGGAAATATGGACCAACATTCCATTAACTTTCCTGATTACCTGCTGCACCCGTGCTAGCTTTTGTTCTCCTTTCCAAAATGAACTTCATATTTTCCCACATTATACTCCATATTCCCACTTACTTTACCTCTTGATATATCTCTGTAAACTGTTTGCATTTCTCTCAGAGCTCACCTTTTTACCTATTTTTGTGTCATCTGCAAATTTGACTACAGTATGTTCACCTACTTCCTTCCAAGTCATTAATATTATAAACAGTTGTGGTCACAGCAGTGATCCCTCTGGAAACCCATCGGTCAGGAGTCACCAACCTGAAAAAGATCCCCTTATCCCCACTTGCTGAGTGCTGCCCATTAGCCAATTGCCCATCCATGCCAATATATTACTTCCATCACCATGGGCTCTTATGACTTAACTTTTGTGAGGTACCTTGTTAAATACCTGCTGGAAATCAAAATACAACACATCTTCTGATTCCCCTCTATCTACCTGGGTTGAGAATTCTTTGAAAATCTCTAAGAAATTAGTCAGGCACAATTTCCCTTTCATGAAACCATGCTGCCTCTGTTTGATTAGATTATGATTTTCTAAATGTTCTGCTATTACTTTCTTAATAATTGATTCCAATACTTTTCAAACAACAGATGTTAGGCTAATTGGCCTATAATTACCTGCTTTTTGCCTCCCTCCCTTTTTAAATAGGGGTGTCACATTAACAGTTTTCCAATCCTCTGGTAGTTCTCCAGAATCCAATGGTGTTTGAAAAATTACAACCAATGCATCCACTATCTCTGTAGCTATCTCTTCTGGGAGGTAAGCCATCAGGGCCAGGTGACATATCTGCCTTCGTCCCCATTAGTTTGTCTGATAGAACGTCTTTAGTGATGGTGATGGTACTTAATTCCTTCCCCAAATTTTTTAGTATTAATGGAATGTTTGAAGTATCTTCCTCCATGAAAACTGATGCAAAATATCTGTTTACCTCTCTGATATTCCCGTGTACCCCAAAACCATCTCCCAGATTCATTTTCTAATGGGCCCATGTTCATTTTCACCGTTTTTTTATATATTTAAAGAAGCTCTTATTGTCAGTTTTATATTCCTTGCTACTTTGCTCTCATAATTTATTTTCTCTGTCATTACTATCTTTTAAGTCCTCCCTTTACTGGATTCTGAATGCATCCCAGTCTTCCATACAATATGACTTTGGGCTCCTTGTATGCTTTTTCTTTCAAGTTATCACTCTCCTTAACTTCCTTGGTGAGCCATGGTTGGATTATTCTTCTCTTAGAATTTGCCCTCCTTGCTGGCATGCATTTTTGCTGGGAGTCATGAATTACCTCCTTTAATGTCTACTCCTGCTTGCTTACTGTCATTTCTACTAAACTATCAACCCAGTTCACTTTAGCTAATTCTATCCTCATTTCATTGTAATTCCCTTTATTTAAACAATTGTTTCTGACCCAACTTCCTCACTCTCGAACTGAATATTAGATTCTATCATGTTATGATCATTGATTTCTAGGGGATCTTTCACTCAGAGGTCAGTATTAAAGCTGCCTCATTACCCATTAACAGATCCAAGATAGCCTGCTCCTTAGTTGGCTCCATGACACATTATTCAAGAAAATTACCCCTTGTATACTCTGTGAATTCATTGTCATAGCTACCCTTTCCAATTTGATTAAAATCATCCACAGTTAATTTATATAAGTCTATGTGTCATTGCAACTATGGTCTGTTATGTATAAATTTAACATTATCACCACACTTTTCAATTCTAACCTTCTAGAAATGTGTTGCATAAGTTAACAGCTATAAAAGGGTTAACCACTGGGCCAAGTAGAAGCTCTACCCACTCCAATATATAACACAGCTGGATGGAGCATTGGTCAGTTCAGAGCAGTTTGACTTTAGGCAGGTAAAGTCTAGTCCAGTTTCCTCATGGAAACTTATTGTCTTAGCTACTTATCATGAGTAATAGTTAATACACCAAAGAATTAATGCAACCTGTATATAGTTACTAAAATGCAATAGACAATATCTTGGGGCTTTTGTGTTGCTGTGATAGTGTCCATACCTCTAAGCCAGGAGACCTGGGTTCAAGCCTCACCTGCTCTAGAGGTGTATAATAAGATCTCTGAACAGGTTGATTGGGGTGGGAAAACTTACCTAATGTAATAGCCTCTGCTGCTGAGACTTATTTGTAGCTCATCCTCCACCCCTAACTACTAGAAAGCACCAAGACAAGCACTGGAGGAAGGATTGGTGGCAGAACTCTACTGAAGGTACCCAGACCCTTTCATCACTGTTATAACAAGATAGATGCCAGTGCTTTGTAGCATTTTACAGCCTTGGTAACTTGTATTTCCATTTTTAGTGATCTGTGTATCAGTAACCCTCATTCCCTCTGCTCCTGTACCCTCTTTTGTCGCTTACTTTCAAGGAATATTTGCACATCTTATTCTTCCTGCATGTATCACCTCAAACTTATCAGTATTTAAGTTAATTTGACAATAATACTCCCATTCTATTAGTTCATTGATGTCTTCTTGTATTTTGTCACAGCAGGTCTCTGTAATAACGATACTTCCATCTATATTGTTGAAGAATTTTTTGGTTAAGTATTGTTGCAATATGAGAAATGCAGCAACTAATTTGTGTACTATAAGGCCTGCACAAAAAGCTATGAGATGAATGATCACCTAATGTGTTGACAGATAGTGACTGAGACAGGTTTTTGCCCTGGAGAATGGAGAAAGTTCCCTCTCAGGGACAGAGAAAAAGATTTCTGAAAGAAATTTAGCTCCAACAACTACTTAAATACTTGCAAGCAATTTAATACCTGTAAAAGGCTTCCCATCAGTGAGGCCAAACCAGCCATCCCAATACAT
Organism: Rhincodon typus; assembly: GCF_021869965.1. Lineage (NCBI taxonomy): Eukaryota > Metazoa > Chordata > Chondrichthyes > Orectolobiformes > Rhincodontidae > Rhincodon > Rhincodon typus. The sequence goes on from NC_063349.1 coordinate 42,912,893, forward strand.
ACTGCACCAAATAACAGACCTAAAAACAAGTTGAGAACAGAACAATGAGTTTGACCGTGAATTAGAACTCTAACCAAGCATAAAAACAACTTGCATTGATATAGTGCCCTTGACCAAGTAAACATCCGAAGGTGTTTCACAAGAGTGTGTTCGAAGAAGCTATATAAAGTGGGATTGGGACAAATGACCAAATTCCTGGTAAAAGAAGTAGCTTTTTAGACACATCATAAATGAGGGGAGAGAAATAAAGAGCTGGGAAAGTTCAGGAAAGGAATTCCAGACAGCTGAAGGTATAGAAATGGGTTGCTATTTCCATCGCATTGCCTTGGCCAATCAAAGTTGCCTTGGCAATCAATCAATCAATTAGCATTCTTTCCTCCTGTGGCATAAATCGTTACGATCATTTGAAATTTGGCATTCTTGTGTTTGTCCTGATGAGCATAAAATGTAAAGCAAGGGAGTATCAAGACCGAACAGTTTGGGCATCAGTGATGGTTCTTGTGTTTCTTTTTATTCACTTTTGAGATTTGGGTGTCACTGGCTAGACGAGCATTTAATGCTTATCCCTAATCGATCTGACAGCAATTAACAGTTGACCACATGGCTGTGGGTCTGGTATCACATGTGGGAAGACCGGGTCAGATGGCAGATTTCCTTCTCTAAAGGGCATTAGTAAGCCAGATGGATCTTTACAAAAATCAACAGTGGTTACATGGTCTCTGTTAAGCAAAATTTAAAAAAATTAATACAAAGTTCACCATCTGTCATGTTGAGATTGGAACTTAAGTATCAAGAACAGGGGTTCTGAACCACTTGTCTCATGAATTTAACCGCTGCTTCCTGCTAATATTCTGAAGCTGAGTACTATGCTTCTCACAAGAGGTTGGGAGAGGATATGAAATAACTACACTGGGGCCGGTATCCCATCACCAAGTCACCCTTTATTTACTTGTGCATAGTACACTGACTGTGGCCAGCCAGCTCAGAGTTAGTCCCCTGAACTGAGGAGATTCTAAATTCCCTGGTTATAATGGTCAGCCAAGGCTTTCCTGATTGGGGTTGTTAACCTGGGCCAATCAAGGATCTCGTAGTCAACATGATCCACTTGGTTCCAATCACTACAGGATATATCCTGAGTGAGACATAATCAGAATGAGCGTGTATTTCTGGGAATTTGAGGCACAGTGAGAATTTGGTACAGTGGGGCACAGGTGATTTTTGCTTTTTGTTTTTTTTGTGGTTTATCGTTGAAAGGACTATATTCTGTACTAATGATGACCAGGAAATAGGGCCCTAGAGTAATTCATAATATTTAAGCATCTTCCAAATAGTTTAGTTTAAAGGAACAAGTCATGGCAAGAGAGCTCAAAGCCACGGTTTGCTCTTCCTGTTTTACATGGGAAGTTGGGAACATTTTTAGTACCCAGGGACAGCTTATGTACAGGAAGTGTCTCCAGCTGAAGTTCCTGGAAGCCCGGGTTTCAGAGCTGGAGCAGAGGTTTGGAAGCATTTGTGAGGCAGGTAGTATTGTGGATAGCATGTGTAGAGAGTTGGTCACATCAGAGGCTAAGACTCCACAGGCAGGAAGGTAATGGGTGACCACCAGGCACAGCGAGAGGATTAGGCAGGCAGTCTCCTGTGGCTATTCCCAGTAAAACAGATATCTCGCTGTGGATACTGTTGTTGGGAATGGCCTCTCAAGGGAGAGCAGCAACAGCCAAATTCATTGCATGATGGTTGGGTCTGCTGCACAGGGGAGGAGTAAAACATGTGGGAATAGTTATAGGGATTCAATTGTATGCTGTGGCTGCACACCAGGATGTTGCCTCCCTGGTGCCAAGGCCAAGGCAAAGGATGTCTCAGAGTGACTCCAGAACTTTTGGAAGAAAAAGAGATAGAGAGACTTTTCTTGTGTTATGATGTTTTTACTGCATTCTGGCTTAGTAGATTTTGTTTTCATTTAACATGGTGGTCTTCCATTGAAACGTAAGCACAAAATGCGGTACAAAAACAAAGTTGCTGGAAAAGCTCAGCAAGTCTGGCAGCATCTGTGAAGGAAAAAGCAGAGTTAACGTTTCGGGTCCAGTGACCCTTCCTCAGAACTCAGAACAAAATGCTGTAGGTTTGGCTTTAAGAACAAAGCCAAGGTTTAATATACAAAAGTGAGGGTAAAATAGAACAAACCAAGCTATTTACATATAATACAATTTGAAAGATTTCAAAACACATGACACAAGAGATTATCATCTATCCTAAAACCGTCACTTTACAGTTCTTAAATACCAGAATTCCCTTCTCAATCATCTGTAAGTTTGCCTTAAATGTTTCTTTCATCTTGAGAGTTTGATAGCCTTTTGCTTGATTATTCACACTACTGATCTCAAACTTTTCTACCTTCAAGTTATCCCTGAAAGGTTCTAACCACACACTTCTGGTCTGGAATTTTTAAACTTAAACTGAGTTTGTCTGTTTCCTCATTACTCTGATCTAACTCCTTTCTCCATGAGAAACCATTGTTATATTAGACTCTAGTCTTCTGTCTTCTGCAAACCAAAACAAAAGCCTTCCAATTTTTAGGCTTTTTCTTCATTCTCTTATACCAAAAACAAGCTAATACCTTTCAATTTTTCCTCTCCCTGATTGTAAAACTCTCACAACTCAAAGAAACTCACTTGATCATTCAAGGTGGGCCCAGTCATCTGCTCTCTTGACACATTTGGTTTAAAATCATGGCTCCAGAAAGACCGGCAAGTTAATTTTTAAGCCCTCTCATATATACAGGGCTAAACTTACATGCCACCAGTTCAAAATTCAATTTCTGAAATAAATGATATTAATATATAAGAATTATACTCCTGATCAACACATTATGAATATTCTGAAGAATTACTGGACACAAAATGTTAACTCTGTTTTTTCTCCACAAATGCTACCAGACCTGCCGAGTTTTGCCAGCAATTTCTGTTTTTGTTTGTTACATTATGAATGTAATTGTTTTCTGTCATTGTGTTTAATCCACAAATAAAACCAGTTGTGGTCAGCAGGCAGTTTGATTCCACCACTGCTTGTCAGAGGAGACATGATTTAAACATTGATCCATGCATTTTCTGTGGGTAAGACATATAAATTCACACCACAATTTTGCAGGAAGTATAACTCTTTCTCAGTAACATTTTTTTAAGAACATAAGGAACAATAGTTATCCATTGGCCCCTCAAACCTGTCCACCATTCAATAAGATTCTGGTAGATCACCTACATCAATGTCACATTGTTGTTCTCTCCCTGAATCCCTTAATTCTTAATCTCCAAAACTCTATCGACCTCAGTCTTGAATATACTCAACAACTGATCATCTACAGCTCTGGGTGAGAATTCCAAAGGTCCATAATATTTTGTGTGAAGAATTTGCTCCTCATCTCAATGCCAAATGGCCAACTCCTTATCCTGAAACTGCATCCACCTGTTCCAGATTCTCTTAGCTGGGGAAAACATTTTCTCAGCATTGACTTCCCTCAAGAATGTTTTCTTCTCCTGATTAGGTCATCTCTTCTTTTGAACTTCATAAATTCCATATACCTAGGCCTCAATCAAATTCAGTGTGACTGAGCCAAAGCACTGAGTTCTTGCACAACAGAATGGCAAGTTACCAAATGAAGAAGACAGTCCACTCACTCATAGCCCCAGAAATCCAAGCGAGCTTTTTCTCAGAAAGAGTTGTGAAATAAGGCTTGATGAGATCTTCTACTGTCACAGCAGCAAGTGCATTAATGCTGGATGACACTGTGCTGCAATGGGAGAAGTTAAAAGGCACCATTGTTATAAGGTTTTCACTGTCAGTCCTTCACTAAGCAAGGTTTTTTTATTAGCACATTATGCTAAGTATAAAGTAAAATAACATATCAGTCAACACAAACCAAGAGTTTAATTTGGGTTCAAATTAGTTTTCCAGCACCAGTTCAAAATCATCTAATTTGATAGTTTGATTTAATTTGATTTGGTGTCAGATGCTCTGTTCTACTGTCCTAACATACCTTAATGTCCCACTATATGCACATGCCACAAAGAGACCTGGCAGCCCTGGGTAGCCTCCCAGAATGTCCAGCACCATGTAGGGCATTAACTAAATAACACAATCAAGAAATGGGCACATACTGATTATTCAGGTAACTATACAAGTGTAGAATATAGCTAGCATACAAGTACCTATGGAGGCAATATTCTGCAGAAACTATTGAGCTCTGAACAAAATGCTGCACGTAAAAACAACTTCCAAAAAACAGGACCCCGCCTGTTCTCGGGAGCATGTAAAAGCTCCCGTAGCTATTATTTTGAAGAAGACCGATAGCGTTCCCTCTTATCTCCTCGGTCAATATTTATTCCTCAATCAACCATATTGAACCACATTGATAAAAAGAGAAAATGGTGGAGAAACTCAACAGGTTAGGCAGCATCTGAGGACAGAGAAACAGAGTTAACATTTCAAATCCGTTAGGACTCTTCTTCAGAAGTGTCTTCTTTTGCTCTGAAGAAGTCATATTGGACTCAAACAATTAACTCTGTTTCTCTCTCTACAGATGCCACCAGACCCACTGAATTTCTCCAGCATTTTCTCTTTCTTTTTCAGATTTCCAGCAGCTGCAGCCAATGAAGTGTGATGTAATGAAATGTAGTCATTTTTGTAGTGTCGCAAATGCGGCAGCCTATTTGCACATAGCAAGCTCTCACAAAGAGAAATGATCAGGAACTGCTGATATAAAATATCTATTTATCTTTCACTTGGACAATCCTGGCATTCAAGTGACACAAAAATAATGGAAATCTTGACTAATGAGAGCCATTGGTATAAATGACAGAATGACCTGTATTCATGATATTGGTCAAAGGATAAATATGTCAGAATATCAGGGCAATACCGAACCCTGCTTTGCTTGAAAGAGAATCTTTTACGTTCAAATGTAAGAGCAGAGGGGCATTGGTTTAACTTTGTATCTAAAAACCAGTATCTATGGACAATGTGGAACTAGCTCCCTGAAACATCAGTAGGGTATGGAATGTCGACTTTCTTACTTAGAAGTGTAAATGTTATCCTGCTGGGTGCTGCAGTTTTGTGTATTGTCCCTCACACACTTAAATAAAGAACAGCCAGTAAGTTGTGCACCTGATCTGGAGCTTTCACCTTCCCAGATGTCCATGGATCACAATCGTGATAGAGAGAGTACATTGCCAATCCTGACAGGACTGTGCACGCAAGGATAATCCACAGTCCAACCAGGTTCAGGTAGAGTGCACTGAAACAGAGCAAAATGTTATTTTAAATACAATAGGCAGAAAGATCCAATTTTTTTTTGAAATTCGCTCACCATAATTGGCTAAAATAGGAGCTGGTGAATGGTTTGAAGTAACAGAAATGGGGAGGAATTTCTTCACTTAGTGGGTGGTCAGTCTTTCGAATTCTCTATTCCAGAGACTGTGGAAGCTCTGAGCATCGAACAAATTCAAGACAGACCTTGATGGGTTTCTGGAAACTAACAATATTAAGGGATATGGAGATAGTGCAGGGAAGTGGGTTTGAGGGGATGAACCCCCATGATCTAGAACAGTGGGGCAGGCGTGAAGGGTCGAATGGCCTACTCCTGTGACACGGGATCCCCTGCATCCACCTAAGAGAACAAATGTGTCCTCCCTGTAAGACAGAATCTGAGATAAAAGGGTTTTTAAAAATACTTTTAATTGATTTGTGCATCTATGGCAAGGCCAGCATTTGTTGCCCATTCCTGATTGCCCTTAAGTTTAGTGCCTTGTTCAGCCACTTCAGAGGGCAGGTAACAGTGAACTACATGACTGAAAGCATGTGTAGACCAGACAAGATAAGCTCAATAGATTCCTTTCCTTAAAGGACAATCGGAAAATAGTTGTATTATTTTAAACAACAATCAAAGGTAGTTTCTTGGTCATTATTCAATTCCAGATTAAGACATTGAATTTAAATTCCAATTTGCCATTTGAATCATTCTCCCCAGAGCAATAGCCTGGGCCTCTGGATTACCAGCAACATTATCACTAGGCCACTAAAAGAAGGTTAAAATCACAAATAGTTTGGAGTTTTGAGAAGAAAAAGGATGCACATTGGTTACAAAAACAAAGTTGCTGGAAAAGCTCAGCAGGTCTGGCAGCATCTGTGGATGAGAAAACAGAGTTAACGTTTCGGGTCCGGTGACCCTTCCTCAGAACTGGTTTACAACAGCATCCTTACAGCATCCGCAGTTCTTTTGGTTTTTATGCATATTGGTTAGTTTAATTGGCTAGAGTGCACTGCAGAACCCATAGGTGTAGTTTCAATCAGCTATGGTAGTTTTGCTGCTTTGCCTACACAAAGCTTGATGTAAAGTGGTGCCCATCAGACTGTGTGACCCTTGTTATGATCCCACCTGATGTTATTATGGGACAAGTCAGATCCCAGGCTGAAACCTAGCTCGATTTTTTTTTTTTTGTTATGTGCAATTTTAACAAGGTAATATTTCACTGAAACATTAGCATGCAATGTTGCAAATTTGGTTTTTACAGAATCTGAAGGTGACTATGCAAAAGAAAGAGAGATAGAATAAAATAAATTAAACTATTTACATACAGTACACATTTGAAGATTCTGAAACAGATGGTAAATATATTTAACCCAATTAATCCCCAAAAGCCCTTTACATTACTCACACCGAACAGAATACCTTTCTTTATCACTCCTATAGGGCCTAATTTAACTCTGGCTCCCACTCCCCATTTTGTGAATCTATCACTTCTTCCTGCAACCTTCACATAACTGAGCTTAAACTTTCTCAGGTTCAAATACCCCTTCAGAGCGTTTAACTAAACACTTCTCATCTGAGCTATTACTAAACTTCTTACTCTGAGGTAATCCATTTTTTAAACAATGATAAGCTATCTTTGCCCTTTCTTAGAAGCAACTGTTTAACACTTTTAGCTTCAACTAAGAACCATGTGGAATTGCCCGAACAGAAACTAAATCTGAAAATTTTATCTCCAACCTATAAGTATTCCCCACTAAGATTTAAAACAATCCAGAATATGCCACCAGAAAGCCTGATATACTATCTTATGTACTTTCTTTGCTCATTAGCTCTCCCAATAAAACATAAACCCATTTGTTCTTGGAGGCTATCTCTCTCAAACAGTTTTAAGAGAAATGACCATGGTTACAGAAATATTTACAAGCTAATCATTAAATCATTTCAGACACACAAAATACCCCATACGCAGCAGTTCAAATTCAAAAATCCAAATTTAAGAATAAATGACATCAAAATAGATATAAATCATATGCCTTATATCACACTCTCTCTATTAGAGAGTGGTGCCTGCAGCACTTTGTAAACTATGGCTAGACACCCACTCATATGAAACAGATTAGCCAGGTAATGCCATAATACCATAAGATGTGGGAGCAGAAATGGACCATTCAGCCTAGCAAGCCCACTCAATAATTATGGAGGATTTAATAATCCTCAACTCCATTTCCTCACTTTATCCTCATAAACCTTGATTTCCTTGATGATCAGAAACCTGTCTACCTCAGCCTTGAATGTATTTCACAACATAGCCTTAACAGCTCTCCATGGTAAAGAATTCAGCAGATTTATGACCCTCCGACTCATTCCTACTCATCTCCATTTTGAATAATCAACTCCCTACTCTTAATCTAGACTATCTGATAAGGAAAACCAACCTCTATGCATTTAACCTGTCAAGTCCACAAAGAATTTTATGGTCTCCTCTCATTCCTCTAAACTCCAATGAGTACAAACCTAATCACTCAACTTTTCTTCACACAAAAATCTCTCCACATCCAGGATCAGCCGTGAACTTTCTCTCAACTGCCTCCAATACCTTTCCTTCGATAAGGGGCCTAAAACTGTTCACAGTATTTCCAGCTGTGGTCGGATTAGTGCCTTGCATAGTTTAGCTAGGCCTCCCTATTTTTATACTTCATTCCTTTTGAAATAAAGGCTATCATTCCATTTGCCTTCCCTATTACTCAGTGAACTTGGATGGTAGCTTTTTGTGATTCATGCACAAGGATCCCAAAACCCTCTGTGTGGCAGCTTTCTGCAATTTTTCTCTATTTAAATAATATTCAACTCTTCCATTCTTCCTACCAAACTGCATTATTTCATATGTCCCCACATTATATTCTATCTCTCAAGGCTTCTTTTCGCATTCACTTAACCTTTCTATATCCTTATGCAGACTACTTGTGTCATCCTCACTATTTGCCTTCCCACCTATTTCTAGCATCATCTGTTAATCTGGCTAAAATACTAGCTCCAACAGCACGAGCTCTTGACTTATTAACTACTCTTCTGTGTCGTACCTTATTGAATGCCTTTTAGAAATCCAAATATATCACAGCTATTGGTTCTCTTTTATCTACTCTGCTTGTTACTTCCTCAAAGAGCTGTGATAAATTTGTCAGGCATGATTTCACCTTCATGAAGTCATGCTGACTCTGCTTGATTATATTATAAAGTATTTCTAAATGCTCTGTTCTTACTTTATAGTAGACTCTAACATTTTCCCAATTACAGATGTTAAGATAACTGGCCTAAACTCTTTTCATTTCCCTCCATTTTTGAATAAGAGAGTTATAATGGCAGTTTTCTAATCCTCTAGGACTTTTCACATCAAGGGATTCTTAGAAGATTATCAGTGCATCCACTATCTCCATAGCTACTTCTTTTAGAATGCTAGGATACATCCCATCAGGTCCAGCGGGCATATAGGTCTTGAGCTCCATTAGTTTCCCTAGAATTTTTTCTCTAGTGATAGTTGTGGTATTTATTTCCTCCCTTTGTCTTTACCCCCAGATTGTTCAGTACTTTTGGAGTGCTATTAGTATCCTCTAATGTGAAGACCGGCGCGAAGGATTTGTTTAACTCTTCTGCTATTTCCTGGTTCCCCATCATTATTTACCCAGCCTAGTTCTCAAAAGGACGTATGTTCACTGTTGCTTCTCTCTTTCTTTTCATATATTTAAAGAAGTTCTTATATCTGTTTTTATGTTACTTCACCTTCATAGTTTATTCACTCCATTGTTTTTAATTGTTGATTTTTTTTATGGGTCAGTCCTCTGATTTACCATTAATCTTTGCCACATAGTAGGTTTTTCTTTCAATTACTGTCCTTAACTTTTCTAGGATAACGATGGACCTTGAACTCTTCTCCTTCACTGGGATATATTTTTGCTGTGAGCGTTGAACTGCTTTTAACTGTCTGCCATTGTTCATTGACCATCCTTTTTGCTAATAAAAGCAAAATACCATGGATGCTGGAATCTGAAACAAACACAGAGAATGTTGGAGAAACTCAGCCGGTCTGTTAGGTTCAGTGCAGAGAGAAACAGACGTAATGTTTAGAATCCAGTACAAATCTTCTCATAAGAGATCCTTTCTCCTCCGCAGGTTGAAACTTTGTGACGTGGACAATGTCTAATAATATAAAATCCTAACCTGCTAATGTAGGAATGAATACCACTGCTTAGATTTCAAGTTCCTGTTCCTCCCAACATCTTATGCAATCAACTGAGAAATTATTTATTAGCACAATTTCAATAACAAAACATCACTATAGCACCTATATATAGCACTTTTAATATAATAAAAATATCTTCTGAAGGTGATACACTGAAGGGCACTGAGACAAATTTTGAAGCTGAGCTGCATAACATATTCAGACAGTTGACCAGATGATTGATCGAAGTGATAAGACATAAAGGAAGGGAGAGATAGAGAGAGTTACACAGGAATTTCAGAGTTTAGGGCCTAAGGAATGAATTGGCTTCAATTGTGCAGCAATTAAAGTTGTGGATGCTCAGAAGATTGTGCAGATATCTCATTGGTCTGTTTGGCTGCCAGACGTTGGAGTGGCAGTGAGAGGGATTTGAAAACAAGGGAGGGAATTTAAAAATTGAACCTTTGCTGGATTTCTGCTAATTGCAGGATTAAGATTATAAACTGATACTCACGCTTTGGCTTGAGTTCTTGTCTTACAAGAGATGTATCTCTGAACCTGGGCCTGATTCACTCCGTAGATCCCTGTCCATGTGAAGGTCCCTCCTATTACAATCGTCCAAAAGGTATGTCGGTGGAACGGGTTGGGGTCGAAACTGAACACAGAAGTTGGACATCAAATTATAAAGCACATTGTTAATAGATCCCATCACTTAAAAGTACATACCCTTGTAAAACTTACTTCCAGAAGTTTAGTCTGCCCCCGTGATCAGCAGTATTCAGTACATTACTGATGCTCCCTTTCAGTATTATTGCTTGAACAATGATTGCCACAAGCCCAATTATCATGATGACGATCTGAAACACATCTGTCCACACAACAGCTTTGAGACCTCCCTAAAGCAAAGAGAAGGAAGAGTTTCAACTCTAAGTATTAAGTGACTGCCTTGGCTCGGTGGGTAATCACTTGTCTAGAAGTCAGAAGCTTACTGGTTCAAGTCTCGCTGCAGGAATTTAAGTGTGTTATTTAATTTAATTGCCAGCTGACTTATAACTGAGACACTGCTGTACTGTTAGAGGTGCTTTTGTTTTAGCTGATATGTTAAAGAAAGGTCCTGCCTTCACCTCTCATTCAATTAGAAAAGATCCCACTGCACAAGAACAGCAAGGAAGGTGTCCTGGCCAATATCTATCCTTTATTCACACCATGGAAGTGCAGGGAATTTGTCATCACCAACAACAGAGAAATTATCTATTGCCCCTTGACATTCAATGTATTATCATCACTGAATCGTCTATTATCAACATCTTGGAAATTACCATTGACTAGAAACTGAATTAGACTACTCACAGAAATATTGTGGGGACATCAACAGGTCAAAGGCTAGGAATTTTGCAGCAAGTAATTCACCTCAATTTCCCCAAAGCCTGTTCACCATCTACTAGGCACAAGATTAGTGTAAGATGGAATATTCCCCACTTGGCCGGATGATTGCAGTTCCAGTTACATTCAGGAAGACTGAATGCCATCCAGGACAAAGCATCCCACTAGATTAACACTGCATCCACAAATATTCATTCTTACTACTGCTGACTCCTCGGAGCAGCGGTTTTATCATCTACAAGATGCACAGCAGAACTTCACTAAGGCCGCTTGGACAGTATAAGAGTAATGAAGATTTTCTTCAGTTGCATAGGGAGCTTGATTGCACCACGCCTGGAGTGCTATGTGCAGTTTTGGTCTCTGAAAAAGGTTCATTAAATTTTTTTTTTTCCAGGATGACAGAACTGTCCAATGAAGACAAGTTGGGAAGACTGGGCCTTTATTCTCTAGAGTCTCAAAGAATGAGAGATGATCTCATTCAAACTAACTGAATATTTAATAGGATTGATGGGGTACATATAGTTATTTCCTTTACCCTAGTTGGGGAGTCTAAAACCAGGGGCATAATTTAAAAATAAGGGAGATGTTATTTAGATCCAAGATAAGGAGAAAGCTTTTTACTCAAGGTGTTGTGACTTTACCCCAGAGGACTGTGGAAGCTCAGCCTTTGAGTATGTTTAATGTCGAAGTTGATAAAATTTTGATTATCAACGGCGTGATGGGTTATGGTGATATTGTGGATAAAAGGCTTTGAAGTGTCTGGATCAGCCGTGATTGTATTAAATGTTGGAACAGGCTCTTAGGGCTGAATGGCCTACTCCTGTTCCTATCTACTTATGGCAGGGCCTTCCAAACAGATGGCCACTACCATCTAGAGGACAAGAGCAGCAGGTACATGGCAACACCATCATCTGCAAGATCCCCCAAGTCACTCATCACCTTGACTTGGAAATATATCACCATCCCTTCACTGTCGCTGGGTAAGAGTCCTGGATGAGAGTTGTGAGTCTACCTAAAGCACGTGGACTGCAGTGGTTCAAGAAGGCAACCTCTCTAGGGCAACTAGGGATGGGCAATAAATGTTGGTGCAGCCAGCAATGCCCACATCCCATGAATTGATTTTAAAAAGTCATTATCTCAACGCAATTACTGGAGTCTGTTTGCAACTGTGATTTAAAAATATTTCATTCGCTGGAAAATGCTTTGAGAAATGGACAGATTTTTAATCAAAAAAAAATTAAAGGTTGTAGGGGAAAGGAAGGAAAGTACGGTTGAGGACAATCAGATCAGTCATGATTTCATTGAATGATGGAGCAGACTCACTAGGTTGAATGGCCAATTCTGTTCCTTCATCTTATGGTCTTATCAACCAGGCTGTGCTGATAGTTGATAGTGAGGACTAAATCAGTCTTTTTGCCTCCACTGTTTTTTCCTCTAGAAACAGCTGAATACCAATTTGCTGCTCATTCCCAGACCCTTCCATAATCCTCTTTCCCAAGCCTCCATCCAGATTGCTTTAAAACCAATTGATAGACTCTGCTTCTTCAAAGGTTTATGCCTGTGGATTCCACATCCAAACCTATTCTACGTAAAGACATGTTTTCTTTAATAGTCCCTTCAACTCCTTTTGCGATTAACCTCAAATGTATGCTCTTTCACTAATAGTTTCACTGGCTCAATTATCTTAACTTACCAGGGTGCAGTAGAAAGTGCAGACTACTCCGGTCGAAATAATAGAACCCCAGAGGTTGAAATTTGTCACTAAAAGCAAGGAAATAAATATGTCTGAATCGTCAGGACAGAAAGTCTTTGTTATTATTGCTGAACTGACGAATGATGAGGCAGAAAAGTAATACTGACCTTGATTTAATGCCAATGCTGGAGCATAAATAACAATCCCTGTGTATAAAATCTGAAATAAATGATACATAACTCAGACAACTAAGGACCAATTAAGTATTGATTTCAGAAAATAATGTCATTTTTTAAAATAGTGAAAAGGGAGGAGATCAAGAATAAGAGAAAGAGTGAAATGAAAAGAAATGGAGAGTGTCAGAAAGAGAGGACAGAATGAGAGATAGAAAATGTGTATGTGTGAGAGAGAGAGAGAGAAGCATTCTCAGGCCTGCTATGAGACACATTTCGAAATTTTAATTACATTGATTTGGGAAAGGTTTGGGAGCTGATTTGCCACATGCAACATTAACATAAAACAGGAATAAAAACCGTGAGAACTGCAGATGCTGTAAATCAGAAACAAAAACAGAAATTGCTGGAAAAGCTCAGCAGGTCTGGCAGCATGTGTGGAGAGAAATCAGAGGTAACGTTTTTGGTCAAGTGTCCCTTCCTCAGAACAGGAAGCGTCACTTGACCCAAAACTTTAACTCTGATTTCTCTCCACACATGCTGCCAGACCTGCTGAGCTTTTCCAACAATTTCTCTTTTTGTTTAACATAAAACATATTCAGCAAAGTTTAATCTTATTCCACCGTGTTCACGGTTGCAGAATCTTGCTTAACAAATGCAACAGCCGCGAAACATATGACAACTTACAAAATTCAGTGCATTGATAAGATGCAAATAAAGGAAGCTGCTTCAAGATATGTGAAATGCAATTTGTTTTGATTCGAAGAGATGATACGATGATAAGCATTGCTGGGGTAATGTGCAGCGTCACAGACGAGTAGGACATGTTGGTGTTAGCAACTTCCAACAAGAGGATGGCCTGGCAATCATTGAGAAGCAAAGAGTTCCAAAACATGAACTGAACATAAACATGAAATGCAACATTTTACTGGGAATTATTGAATGGTCACAGCACAGAAAGAGAGCATTCAGCCTGTCTGGCTTGTGATACACAAAGTTTAGAGTGGGACTAATGAGAGATCTCATTCAAAAGACATGAACACAATGGACCAAATGGTTTCCTTATATGTTGAAGGATTCTATGATTCTAAGATGGAATCAAGAATCATTGAGGGGAATACCCTCAAGGCATCAAATTACATCTGCTAGTAGCTGGATACAGAATGGGACTGGATAAGCCACATAACAAACCCTTTCATTGAAGAACAGTGCAACGCAAAGGTCAGAAAGAGGGACTCACATTGAAAAATAATTCATAGCCAATAGAAGCTTTAAAAGCCAATAGAAGCCATAAAAACTGGAAAGACAGTTTGTCATTACGGTAATGGCCCACTGCCAGTGAAGGTGATTTAATTATATATTAATGTTACTGATCGTTTACTGTGTGATCTGTCACTCAGGACAAATGTTTCTTCATTATTTTTATGGTGATAATATAATATGATTGTAAAAATAAACTGGATATTAGAAGCGATACATTTTAACTGTGTACTTACTGTTTGAGTCATAAACAATATTGTTCCACATAGACGGATCCATCTGTTAAACCGCAGCTCCAGGTACTGAAATCAGACAGCCAGGGGTGAGGTCTTGGTGTAAATCTCATTTCAAACACTGCCCCTCCCCACCAACAGAAGGCCACCTACCCCAGAGGAGCAGCATGCCAAACTTACATAGCATTATTATGTTCCACTGCCCTAAGGCTAGCATGATTCTCATATCAAAGCTCATATCATTGCTTGACTCTGGGCATTAATGGCCATAGTAAGTGACCTTGAAATTATTTCTTAAGAGGTTTCCTTGTGGGCCACGTTGTATAGATAATGGTTCTGAAAGATTTAATGTTGATCTAGTTCCCAAATGGGTCAGATGTACCATCTCAGGCTCCTGATATTCTTTGTTATTATGTCCCTACTAGTGTCCAGGGACGTGCAGGCAAGGTGGATTAGCCATGGTAAATGCAGGGTTATAGAGTACACGGTGTGGGTCTGGGTGAGATGCTCTTCGGAGGGTCGATGTGGACTTGATGGGCTGAATGGCCTGCTTCAACGCTGTAGAGATTCTTTGATCTAGCCATTGTGACTTGCACCTGTTGCTAACAGGCAATAAACTAAAAAATAGCTAAACTAAATAAGTCAACTAAAATAAACTAAAGTGGAGTTGCAGGTACAAATTACGAAGAACAAGACAGCATAGGAACAGGCTCTTTAGCTCTCCAAGCCTGCACCAACACATTTTGCTCTTCCATACTAAAACTGTTTTCAGTTACAGGATACATATCCCTCTATTCCCTTTGTATTTATGTATTTGTCCAGGTGCTTCTCGATTGCTGCTATTGTGTCTGCTTCCACCATCTCCTCTGGCAACGCGCTCCAGGCACTCACCACCCTTTGTTTGAAAAACTTGCCTCACACATCTCTTTTAAACTTACCCCCTTGACACCTTGAACCTGTGTCCCTTAGTAATTTACCCCTCCACCCTGGGAAAATGTCTCATACTTTTCTCTCTATCCATGCCATTCACAATCTCATAAACTTCTATCAGGTCACCCCTCAACCTCCTGCATTCCAGTGAAAACAAACCCAGTTTATCCAACCTTTCTTCATAGCTAAAATCTTCCATACCAGGCAACATCCTGGTAACCTTTTCTGTACCCACACCAAAGCATCCACATCCTTCTGGTAGTGTGGTGAACAGAACTGTGTGTAATATTCCAAGTGTGGCCTATCTAAAGTTCTTTAAAGCTGCAGCGTAACTTGTCTATCCTTATACTGAATACCCCTTCCAATGAAGGCAAGCATACCCCGGGCCTTTTTTACTGCCTTATATATCTGCACTGCCACCTTCAGTGATCTGTGGACCTGCACACCCAGATCCCTCTGCATTTCAATATTGCTAAGGGTTATGCCATTCACTATATAATTTCCACCTGCTCTTGACCTTCCAAAGTGCATCACCTCACACTTGTCCGGATTAAACTCCATCTGCCATTTTTCTGCCCATACCTCCAACTGACCTATATCCAGCTGTATCCCTGACAATCCTCCTCATTATCCACAACTCCACTAATCTTTGTATTGTCTGCAAACTTACTAATTACATCAGCTATGCTTTCCTCCAAATCATTTATGTAGATCTTGAACAGTAGAGGTTCCAGCACTGATCCCTGCACAGGGTGGTGAAGAAGGCATTTGGTGCGCTTGCCTTTATTGGTCAGTACATCAGGTATGGGAGTTGGGAGGTCATGCTGAGCTGCCATTGGTTACCATTGGTGGAGGCTGATACAATCACAATGTTTAAAAGGCATCTGGATGGTATACAAATCGGAAAACTTTAGAAGGATATTGGCCAAATGCTGGCAAATGGGACAAGATTAATTTAGGACATGTGGCTGGCACAGACAAGTTGGACCGAAGGTTCTGCTTCAGTGCTGTACCTCTCTATGACTCTTCTGTTTAAAAAAAACACAACGTCTTTCTTTTTTTTCCTCTTGGCTTGCTGCAACATCCTCTGAATTAGATTTAAATTCTGGGGAAATCTTAGAGAGTTGGTAATCCTTGGGAACCCTGGGTGCAGCAAAACCATGTTTTGGGCAGTGAGCTGACGTGCAGAATGCCTCAGGAGCTCAAATATCTTAAGCCTGCAATATCTGACACTAATAGGGTTTGACATTGTCCCACAACATCTCCAAAATCCCCATCTGAAACCCCTATGTAACTCCTTCTGACCATAAAATTTTACCTTCAAGCCTCACTGCAAATTAAGCTGGCATTCCCCAATGCTACAACTGAGCGAGTGCTTCACTGTCTGAAATGTAGCTTATATAAGGCATCAACTCAGGGCCCCAGGTAACTTCTCAGCTGGATACCGAGAAGACCATTGCTTTCCTGGAGGAAAGACAGAGGGGTTTCCATGGACTTCAGCAATGTCTATCTTCAATCAACAGCAACGCTGATGTGAAATATTGACCACTGGTGTGAAACACTGGGAACTGATATGAAGTACTGAGCATTGGCTGCCTATGTAACTGTGACTACGTTCCACAGTAAATGATGTACAAATTTATAAAACATTGGTTAGGCCACAGATGGAATACTGTACGCAGTTATGGCTATCATACTATCAGAAGGATGTGATTACACAGGAGAGCATACAGAGAAGATTCAGCAGGGTGTGGCCTGGGATGAAAGGTTTCAGTTATGAGGAGAGATGGGATAGGCTGGTTTGTTTTCCTTGGAGCAGAGGAGGCCGAGAGGGGATCTGATTGAGGTGTACAAAACTATGAGAAGTATAGACAGAGTAGATTGTAAGAATCTTTTCCTTGTGGCAGATGTGTCCAAGACCAGACAGCATAAGTGTAAGGTGAGAAAGTGGTTTAGAGGAGATCTGAGGAAGAAGTTCTTCTACCAGAGGATGGTAGAAATATGGAACCTGCTGCCTAACACGCTGGTGGAGGCAGGTACTCTCACAACATTTAAGATGCATCTGGACAAGCACTTAAAATGCCTGTGCAGAATAGGCCATGGACCAGGAACAGATAAATGGGATTAGTATAGTTTAGAGTTTATTGGGTTGTCATTGATACAGTGGGCTGAAGGGCCTGTTTCTATGCTGTATAAGTCTATGCTTCAGATAAGGGTCATACAGGACTTGAAATATTAATTCTGTTTCTATCTCCACAGACTCTACCAGACATACTGAGTTGCTCTGTGTTTGTTTCTTAATAACCTATATTGGTTGGCTCCCACATTTCTTACATAGATTACATTGGTTGAGATATTAGTTTGGAGAGCTTGGATAACCTAGGGAAGTACCATCAGCACTGCCTTTGAAAGATTCTTGTAATCTGGAGGTATGGAAGGTGATCTGACAGCAATGTCCTCTCCCCAGCCAACATGCCCACATTGAAGTGCTAATCGCTTAAATTCAACTTGGGTGGGGCATTGTTTGTGCCAACCACACACCCAGAGACCTGAAACAATTGCTCTACTCAGAACTTTGTCACGATGGAAATGCTAGAGGGATGTCCTCCACACCCATCAACTCGCAGGAGACCCTGACTTGTGACCAACAAAAATGGAGAAGGCTCAGTCCAGAAGGCACTGACCATATTGACCGTTTCTGAAGAAGGGTCTAGACCTGAAATGTCAGCTTTCCCGCTCCTCTGATGCTGCTTGGCCTGCTGTGTTCATCCAGCTCTACACCTTGTTATCTCAGATTCTCCAGCATTGGCAGTTCCTACTATCTCTGAACATATTGGGAGGCTTTGTTAGGAATGTGCAGAGGTGAAGTTGAGGCATCGGAGAGAACCTACACACCTCCAAACCACCCACTTACTTAAATCTTCAAATACAAGCTGCCTCACACAAGGTACAGCCTGCAGACCACACATTGGTCCTCTCATCCATCTTGAAATGCACTAAATCAGAGATGAAGCAAGTCATCCTCACTCAGTCGTCCAGCAACTGATTAAGAAAGAGAAGTCTGGAAATATATACCCCACCGGGACAGTAAAGCAAAACATCTATGGAATCCTTTACCAGAGCTGATCAACTACCACATATTCACAATGATTATAACTACTCAAAGGCCATTGGCAATCCTGTGTTATCTTTCCCTTCACCTGGACACTCACCTCATAGCTGCTGGTAACACCGAGCCTGTAGAAGATTGGCAGGAAGACCTCGGCACTGAGAATCACCACAAACATGTAAGAAATGGCAAAGTAGATGTTGACAGCCCCAAAGTGATATGTATCGTAGGAGGCCCCCAGCAATGTCACTGCAGACATGAAGCTGGCAGTGAGGCTGAGAGCCACTGGCATGGAGCTCATTTGCCGGCTTCCCAGAAGGAAATCTTCAGGTGACTCCCGTCCTCTTCCCATCACCGCATGATAGATTCCCACCACAGCCGAGATCAACAAGATTGCAGCAAAAACTACATAGTCCCAGGCACTGAAATTGCCAGAAGTTACAGGTGCTGCCATTCTTCAGAACTCCTTCCCTTAGCTCAGGGCTTCTCTGCAGTTTGTTACAAGTTTCCCATGCAGCAGGAAGCACAAACATTAAAGGGTGCCAACCTCTGATCCTGTTACTGAGTTAATGTCAAACCAATTTTGACATACTTCCCAGTTACTCACCTCTTGGGATGAGTTCATAAAAATCTCGAACAAATGATCCATTAAAGATTGCGGTTAATCTGGAAACATAGTGTTTCAATCTACATATAGGAACTCATTAAGCAAAAATACATAATTTGGAGGATAGCCAGCCTTTAGAAAGAGGGAGAAACATGAAGAAATAGGGAAAGAGAAAAAAAGTGAAAAGGTGAGAATGAATGACAGTAATACAGAAGTGAAGGAAAAGCAAAGGAAAATGAAAGATAGAAAGAAAGGAGGACAGGCAGAAAAGGAAGGAAGTTATACAGAAAATGATCAATAGGCTCTTAATTGCCTCTGGGATCTTAATCAATTGGTCATTATTCCTAGGTGAAACTTGCACATTCACAAATCAGTGACCAGGAATAGTGAGTATGACCTCATAGTTCTAACTTAATCTGTAGATCTGGAAATTCAGCCAGCTCACAGGCTGAGCACAGGCCATGGTTTAGAATCTAGGACCTCCCTGTCTATCTGATTCAGGTATTCACTGACCCATTTAAGCTTCTCCAGAATAACACGGAAATCTGCAGTAATGTTTGACTGAAATTCTGCTGTTTTAATAATTCTCTTATTTGGCTGAAGCAACTTTCCATTCTGACATTCCCATGCTCCCTTTTGGCCCTGACCTTCAATGATGCACAACAACTTTTAATGGATTGGCTTGGTAGGAGCAGGTCTTCAGAGAGGTGTTCCTTGTAGCTGCACCATCCCTCCCTTCCAATTTGAAATAAATATGTACCTTATTATCCTTGTTAACTAAATGCTGCTGACCATTAAACTACCGAAGGATTCCTGTTGGCTCCCCTTATCTTCCAATAGGAAGCACATATACTTTCATAAAATAAAATTGTTAGTGGTAATTAATTCAGAAGGCATAACCAATAATCAGGTTGAAGTGAGTACAAATCGCACAGGAGCAGTTTTAGAATGTGAATTCAGTTTAAAAAGTAATATTGATTGACATTAAATAATATTAATTTACAGTATATGAACAGCTTTTCGACCTAATTGGCTTGTGTCAACATTCATGCTTCATAGGACCCTGCTCCCACTCCTCTTCATCACATCCTATGAGCACCTCCTTCTATTTCTTTTTCATTCTTCTCGTCCCCTTTTTTTTGATTTACTAAATAATTTTGACTGCACCACGAATTCCACTGGAAACCGATTTTGGATTATCAGTCGAGTTTGGGATGTCTTTCATTTACATCTGCTAGAAGCTACATATATTCATGAACAGGAATAGTGAGTATTCTTTGTACACAAAAGGAACTTGGCCATACATTCCATCTTTTGCAAGGTGGAAAGGGTTACAGAGATTGCCAATCCCTGCTTCATATCCCATGCAATGGCTTGACCGATCAGAGTCTACCTGCCTGGCCTGGTTTTTTTTTGATCAACTAACGAAGATTGACAGTTAATGGTTCCTGCTGAATCTCCAGTCCAACCATTGACCAACGAATCAGCATCCTCTTTTCATGCTGTACAAAATCTAGGTTAGTTTCTTGCATCCCAGTTCCAGTTGAGGGGAAGTGTTGGTGTAGGAGTAAAATCACTAGACCACAGCATCAGGTTAATGGGTTGGGGACATGGGTTTGAATGCTACCACAGTAGATGGTGAAACTGAAGTCAATAAAATCTGGAATTAAAAAAAATCTACAAAATGGCGAGCATGTAATGATTTTCAATTGTTATAAACCCAGCTGGTTCACTAATGTCCTTTAGGGAAGGAAATCTGGCTTACATGTGGCTCCAAACCCACAGTAATGTGGTTGACTCTTACCTGCCCTCTGCAATGGTCTAGAGAACCTGGTCAAAATAGGGATAGACAACAAATACTGACCTTGTCAGTGACACTCATATCCCATACAAGAATAAAGTCCTGATGTAAAGCTTTGACTTTGCGCCTCCTTTTATTAATGTTTTTGCTTGTACTATCATGCAGTTATTTGTATTCCCTATGTGCTTATTTGTTTCTGGAACTACCCCTTAACTGCATCTATAATATTCATGCACTTTATTCAAAAAAATATTAATTTGCTGAAAGTAGAAAAGCTGGAATCAGTGAGAAAGTCTATGAAATTGTTGGACTGTTATTAACACACTAATACCCATTAACGAAGGGTATTACAATGAAGCACAACAAACCTGGAGGAGCACCACACTTTACAGCCTTTGGGACTCAGAATTGAGTTTTACAACTTCAGGCTGTGACCCCTGTATCCCAATTTTCCTCCATCCTGCACCTTATGTTGTTGTGTCTTGCTTGGCTTTGCTCTCAGCAGAATCAGCCAATTTTCTTCATTTCACATCTAACATTTATACCTATTTCACATCTCGATCTCTCATTTACCACCAGTATCACTGCCTTTGTCTTTTGCTCTGAGCGTCCTCACAATCTACTCCACTTAGTTCTCCTCCTCTTCTGTCAACATTAGACTCATACTGGACTCAGAACATTTACTCAAGACCTTCCGAGTTTCTCCAATACTTCCTGTTTTTATTTCTCATTACCTGGTTTGGGTCTGTATGTGACATCAAAGAGTCTGAATATTAACTGTCTTGTGAAATGCCCCAGAAAGCCCATAGGTTATGAAACATTCCTCAGGGTTAATAGGGGTAGGTAATTGGCCAGCTTATCCTGAAAATTAAGTGTTGTGTGTTGTGTTCAAACCAGGTTTTCTGGTACTTAGTACATTAGTTTGAATGCTTTTTGCAATAAACGATGGTCCATAGGCAATAGCTCAACTATTAATCCAGAAACTCAGCTACTATTCTGGGACTCAGGTATAAAACCCACCATGGCAGATAGTGGAATTTGAAATCTTTTTTTTAATTTGGAATTAAAAATCTACTGATGACCATGAATCCATGACTGATTGTTTGAAAAATCCCTCTGCCTGACTAATGTCCTTCAGGAAATCCTCACCTCGTCTGTCCTCCAGACCCACAGCAACGTGGTTGACTCTCAACTGCCCTCTGAAACTCAATTCAAGGGCAGCCAGGAACAGGCAATAAATGCTGGCCAGCCAATGATGCCCATGTCCTACGAGTGAATTTAAAAAATATATACTTCCAGTTCAGTTTCCAAGAAATTATCCTTAGATATCATTCCTTAACAGTACTGTGGGTGTTTCTATGTCACATGGACAGCAGCAGTTCAATAAGTGGCTCCTCTTCTACTTACTCAAGGGACGGACAATAAATACTGCACTTGTAGTGATGCCCATATCCTGTAAATGAATGATTAAGACATAATTTCTTTCTACTTTCTCCTTGAAGAAAATAAGGTTGAAAGGAGAATTGACAGAGGTATTCAATTTCATGAGGGGGTTCAGAACAGAGTCATTAAGGACAAACTGTTCCTGTTGGCAGATGATTGAGAAAGAACTAAAGGACAAAGATCTAAGGTCTTTTGCAAAAGAATTGAATGTATCATGAGGAAAAACATTTTTATTCAGTGAGTAGTTAGATTCTGAAGTGCACTGCTTGTGAATGTGGTGGTGGCAGATTCAGTTGTGGCTTTCAAAAGGGAATTGCATATGTAAGGACTGTGTCGTTTTATTTTTTAAGATATTTTTAGTCATGGACTGAAATGAGAAAAGAACAACTTTAAAAACCAAGGATTGCTACATGTTTTGAAAGTAATGATGCCCTTGTAATCCTGTCATCTAATGACTTAAAACCAATAGGTTACATGAGTAGGATTTGGAGATATTAATAGAGAAAAAAGGAGTCAGGAAATGCCAACGTCCATGATATTTGCAGCATCGCTGAATCACCCACTATAAACATCCTGGGGTTCACCATTGACCAGAAACTCAACTGGACTCGCCATATAAATATATTGGATACAAGAGCAGGTCAGACGGTAGTAAAACTGCGGCAAGTCACTCACCTCCTGACTCCCCAAAACCTGTCCACCATCTACAAGGAACAAGTCAGGAGTGTGATTGAATACTCCCTACTTGCCTGAATGAGTGGAGCTCCAACAAAACTCATTAAGCTTGACACCATCCAGAACAAAGAAGCCCACTTGATTGAAACCACATCACAAGCAACCACTTCCTCCACCACTGACACTCAAAAACAGCATCTATAAGATGCACTGCAGAAATTCATCAAAGATCCTTAGACAGCATCTTCCCAACTTACGACTACAATCATCTGGACAGGGCAGTAGATACATGGGAACACCACCACCTGCAAGTTCTCCTTCTGGGCACTCACCATCCAGACTTGGAAATAAATCACATTTTCTTCGCTGTCCCTGGGTCAAAATGCTGAAATTCCCTCCCGAAGGGCATTGTGGTCTACCTACATATCGCACAGGGTCTGTAACAGTTTGAGAAGGCAGCTCACCACCACGTTCTCAAGGGCAATTAAGGATGGGTAATAAATGCTGGCCAGCCATCAACACACACACCCCACGAGTGAATGAAAAAGATGTCCTGCTGTTGGATTTCAGCAGCAATTCCAGTCCAGATTTTCAACGGCGATTATACTATGACAAGTTCACAGGTAGAACATGCTCACTTAACTATTAACTTTTCTACTGTGAAAAGAATGCGAAAGAATAACATTTACCATTGTGCATCAGACTGGTACTTGCTGGGGTCTAATATTTAATGAGGATTGGTTAATCAGGTTTAAAGTTAAAATCAAATTGCTACCAACTGGATGTGATTGTTGCTGTAACTGAGAAGTAGGGAGGTTATGCTTCAGTTATTTTTTTGTATTCATTCACAGGATGTGGGGCATTGCTGGCCAGGCCCTACTTGCCCTGACACAATTAATAGTTAACAGACAATCACATTACTGGAGTCCGGAGTTACATATAGGCCAAACCAGATAAGGATGGCAATTACCTTCCTGAAAGGAAATTAGTGAATCAACTGATGATAGTTTCATGCTCATCATTAGATTCTTAAATCCTGATTTTTCCCTTTTTCTTAAATCAAATGCAATTTCTACTATCTGCCCTTGCAGGATTTGAACCCAGGTCCACTGACATTCCGTGGGTCTCTGAATTAATAGTCCAGTAATTATTATCACTCGTCCATTGCCTCTCATAACCATTACGCAGGACATTAGACAGATCCCATTTGCAGTATTGTGTACTGTACTGGTCTCCTTAATTAATAAAGAATGTTAATGTGTTAGAGACAGTTTACAGAAGTTTAATCAATTAAGGTTATCATATGAAGGAAGGTTGAACAAGCGTGGCTTGCATCTGCTGGAGTTTAGAAGACTTGATTGAATCATATAAGATCCTGAGGGTCCTTGACAGGGTAGATGTGGAGATTATGTGGAGAAGAACTAGGGGTCACTGTTTAAAAGTAAGGGGTCACCCATTTGAGAATGAGGCAACGAGTAATTTTTTTTCTCACAGAGGATCACGAGGCTTTAGAATTCTCTTCTTCAAAGGAAGCAGAGTCCTTGAATCTTTTTAAGGCGAAGATAGATAAGTTCTTGATGATCAATGGAGTGAAAGGTTATCAGGTGTAGGTGGGAATGTGAGTATGCAGACCAACCCTGATCTTGTTAAACAGTGATAGCAGGAACTGCAGATGCTGGAGAATCCGAGACAACAAGGTGCAGGGCTGGATGAATACAACAGGCCAAGCAGCATCATAGGAGCAGAAAGGAAGATGTTTCGGGCCTAGACCCTTCATCAGAAATGGGGGAGGGGAAGGGGGTTCTGAAATAAATAGGGAGAGAGGGGGAGGCGGATAGAAGATGGATGGAGGAGAAGATAGGTGGAGAGGAAACAGACAGGTCAAAGAGGCGGGGATGGAACCAGTAAAGGTGAGTGTAGGTGGGTAGTTAGGGAGGGGATAGGTCAGTCCAGGGAGGACGGACAGGTCAAGGGGGCGGGATGAGGTTAGTCGGTAGGAGATGGGGGTGAGGCTTGAGGTGGGAGGAGGGGATAGGTGGGAGGAAGAACAGGTTAGGGAGGCGGGGACGAGCTGGGCTGGTTTTGGGATGCGGTAGGGGGAGGGGAGATTTTGAAGCTGGTGAAATCCACATTGATACCATTGGGCTGCAGTGTTCCCAAGAGGAATATGAGTTGCTGTTCCTGCAACCTTCAGGTGGCATCGTTGTGGCACTGCAGGAGGCCCAGGATGGACATGTCGTCTGAGGAATGGGAGGGGGAGTTGAAATGGTTCACGACTGGGAGGTGCAGTTGTTTATTGCGAACCGAGCGTAGGTGTTCTGCAAAGCGGTCCCCGAGCCTCCGCTTGGTTTCCCCGATGTAGAGGAGGCCACAACGGGTACAGCGAATGCAGTATACCACATTGGCAGACGTGCAGGTGAACATCTGCTTGATGTGGAAAGTCTTCTTGGGGCCTGGGATGGGGGTGAGGGAGGAGGTATGGGGGCAGGTGTAGCACTTCCTGCGGTTGCAGGGAAAAGTGACAGGTGTGGTGGGGCTGGAGGGGAGTGTGGAGCGGACAAGGGAGTCACGGAGAGAGTGGTCCCTCCGGAAAGCAGATAAGGGTGGGGAGGGAAAGATGTCTTTGGTGGTGGGGTCAGATTGCAGATGGCGGAAGTGTCAGAGGATGATGCGTTGGATCTGGAGGTTGGTGGGGTGGTACGTGAGGACGAGGGGGATTCTTTTTTGATTGTTATTGCGGGGACGGGGTGTGAGGGATGAGTTGCGGGAAATGTGGGAGACACGGTTGAGGGCGTTGTCGACCACTGAGGGGGGGAAGTTGCGGTCCTTGAAAAACGAGGATATCTGAGATGTACGGGAGTGGAATGCCTCATCCTGGGAGCAGATGTGGCGGAGGCGAAGGAATTGAGAATAGGGGATGGCATTTTTGCAGGAAGGTGGGTGGGAGGAGGTGTATTCTAGGTAGCTGTGGGAGTCGGTGGGCTTGAAATGGATATTGGTTTCTAGGTGGTTGCCTGAGATGGAGACAGAGAGGTCCAGGAAGGGGAAAGAGGTATTAGAGATGGTCCAGGTGAACTTAAGGTTGGGGTGGAAGGTGTTGGTGAAGTGGATGAACTGTTCGAGCTCCTCGTGGGAGCACGAGGCGGCGCCGATACAGTCATCAATGTAACGGAGGAAGAGGTGGGGTTTAGGGCCAGTGTAGG
Organism: Rhincodon typus; assembly: GCF_021869965.1. Taxonomy (NCBI): domain Eukaryota; kingdom Metazoa; phylum Chordata; class Chondrichthyes; order Orectolobiformes; family Rhincodontidae; genus Rhincodon; species Rhincodon typus. The sequence continues at coordinate 42,938,924 of NC_063349.1, forward strand.
TACGGAAGAGGGATTGTTCCACGTAACCTACAAAGAGGCAGGCATAGCTTGGGCCCATGCGGGTACCCATGGCCACCCCCTTTGTCTGTAGGAAGTGGGAGGAATTGAAAGAGAAGTTGTTGAGGGTGAGGACGAGTTCGGCCAAGCGGATGAGGGTGTCAGTGGAAGGGGACTGGTCGGGCCTGCGGGACAGGAAGAAGCAGAGGGCCTTTAGGCCATCTGTATGGGGAATGCAGGTGTATAGGGACTGGACATCCATGGTAAAGATGAGGTGTTGGGGACTGGGGAATTGGAAGTTCTGGAGGAGGTGGAGGGCGTGGGTGGTATCACGGACGTAGGTAGGGAGTTCCTGGACCAAGGGGGAGAAAATGGAGTCCAGGTAGTTGGAGATCAGTTCGGTGGGGCAGGAGCAGGCGGAGACAATGGGTCGACCGGGGCATTCAGGTTTGTGGATTTTGGGAAGGAGATAGAAGCGGGCGGTGCGGGGTTGGGGAACGATGAGGTTGGAGGCCGTGGGTGGGAGGTCACCTGAGGTGATGAGGTTGTGGATGGTTTGGGAGATGATGGTTTGGTGCTCGGGGGTGGGGTCAAGATCAAGGGGGCGGTAGGAGGAGGTGTCGGAGAGTTGGCGTCTGGCCTCGGCGATGTAGAGGTCAGTGTGCCATACTACAACTGCGCCTCCCTTGTCCGCGGGTTTTATGGTGAGGTTGGGGTTGGAGCGGAGGGCTGCACGTTCTGCGGGGGAGAGATTGGAGTGGGTGAGAGGGTTGGAGAGGTTGAGGCGATTGACGTCTCAACGGCAGTTGGAGATGAAGAGGTCAAGGGAGGGTAGGAGGCCTTGGGGTGGTGTCCAGGAGGATGGGGTGTGTTGGAAGTGGGAGAAGGGGTCAGTAGAGGGAGGGTTAGGTACACGGTTGAAGAAGTAAGCGTGGAGGCGGAGGCAGCGGAAAAACTGCTCTATGTCCAAACGTGAGCGGTAAACAGTAGTTTGTAGGGCAAAGTGGCCTGCTCCTAATTTGCCTGTTCACATGTTCAAATTCATTCAGCCTCTGTCATGCTAGATGTTTGATGTCTGCCGTGAGCATTGCATGTGGCAGTTGCCGGGGAGCTAGAGTTCTACGCCCTCATCCTAACAGAATTCCAGACACAGGAGCCCGCAGTCCACATCATGCTATGCTTCCCTGTCCCTCAGCAATTTTGTTGCTGGAAGAGGAGAAGAGGTGATGAGGTGAAGGGCAGGATGTCAGATGTAAGGTTCAAGGTGGTTAAAGAGTCATTCAATGTGAAAGTTGCTCTAAGCAAGGATTAATACCTGTCTGAGTTTGGCAGGAGATTACAGTCTGTGTGAGCATTAAGGACTGGATTCTGCTGCTGTTTCAGTCCCACAGGAACAAATGTCTCTCTAATCAATACAAAAAATGACTCAACACACAGAAAACAAAACCCTGGGACTATGGATCAGAGGAGCAGGAAGGCTGACGTTTCGGGCCTAGACCCTTCAGCCTTCCTGCTCCTCTGATGCTGCTTGGCCTGCTGTGTTCATCTAGCTCCACACCTTGTTATCTCAGATTCTCCAGCATCTGCAGTTCCTACTATCCCTGGGACTATGGAGTCTGTTTCTGGCATGGATGAATGAGTTAGTTAGCTAGTTGAAACAAAGTGCACCTGTGACAGTTGGTGTGGAATCAGTCCTGGCAATAAATGTCCTAGAATAAGTTAAAGAGAGAAAAGCTGGAAAATAATTCAGGAGAGAACCAGCAAGATGCACCAGAAACCAAAGTGAAAGAGCGAGGAATGTATTCAGTCCAACCAGGACCTGATGGCATGATACATGTCTCAATTATCCTTAATAAAGCCCTGCTCAAGTCTGTTTCTTCTGCTTTAGTTGTGTCAGCATCACAGACCAATATTCTGCCAACGTATGTATGGATAGCACCAGCCAAACTGCACTTTCCTTTATATGGTATATTAGGTACAAATTGGATTCTATGACTTTCCTGGCTGATCCATTGGTCTAGTGGACGAAGGGAACTCATTCAGACATTGTGCAACACTCAGGTTTAACAGGGATGGCTGATTCGTAGAAGATGACAGAATTACGTACTCCAGGAATAAGAAATTCAACAAACTGTATGTAACAGTCTGAGAATCATTCCTGGGCAGTCCAAAGAGGAATTGTGTCAGAAGGTAACTGAGCGGATTAAATGGACTAAGAGTGGACTGAGACGTGGATGATCCTGTGCAGCAATATATCATGGTGATCTAGACCTGCCACCACTGAATGAATTATTTGTTTATTTAACTTATGACCCCAGCATTGTCTGGTTGAGTTCCCTTTTAATGACACCATGTAAATAACAAATGGCGTTGCCTTAGGATTCCCTCTCGTCCAACTCTTAGTTGGGTTCCACTAAAATTTTGTCCTCACAGAAATGACACCTGACATCCTATCTCTTACATGTAAATGATGCATTTGCAATACTTGAATTGGCAGCTGCATGTAAGAATTTTCTTAGATGTCTTAATAGGCTCCATCCTTAGCCTAGTGTCCCCTTGAAATTCAGCAATGAAATGAGCTTGCTTGAGATCCTTGTTGAGAAATCAGCCAGAGGGTTCTTGATTGCTGTCTACTGAGATTCCTTTCATTCCATGAAGTATAAGACTTGCCTTATTGGCAGCCTTTTGAATACAGCCCGAGAAATTTTTGAGTGTGTAAGCTTGATGTTGCATTAGGGTGCATCAAAACCATTCTGCAGGTCGTAGTTACTCTGAAAGATCATTTCTCCCCGTTTATCATGCAAATTCATGATCCACCCTAAGGCTATCACTTTTGTCTCTGAAAAGTGACCAGTATACCTCCTATTACCCTGAACTCAAACACTTGAGCAACTGCAGAAGCTAGCTGTTTTGTCTTGCTACTACAAAGTAGCAACATGAATGGTGTTTGCCACTAATAGAATGCTGCAATCAAACTTAATAGATTTTCTACACATCTCACAAATGAGTGATATTTTGTATGAATTTCAGTGTGGGTCTGATGCTAGTTATGTAGCCCTATGTCTGAAACATTGGCAGATTGTATCAAACAGCATATTCCCTGACAGTTCACAACAGACAAGGATCTGACTGTAGCTAACCTGCTTGCAAAACTGGAAACACAGTGCCTATCATTAGATCAGAGATAGTAGGAACTGCCGATGCTGGGGTCTGAGATAACACAGTGTGGAGCTGGAGGAACACAGCAGGCCAGGCAGCATCAGAGGAACAAGAAAGTTGACGTTTCGGGTCGAGACCCTCCTTCAGAAATCTACCCAGTTTAAAATGGAAACAAAGTTTAGCATTAAGCTGTTGATCATCATCTGAGGTACGATGATGGGATTAATGTAATATTTGTGTTAAAAATGATGAAGGGTGTTAATCAAGTGAACAGACAGAAACAGTTTAAGGCTCTTGTGGCACAATAGTAGTGTCCCTACTTCGCGATCAGAGACCTAGGGTCAAGTCCTACTTGCTCCCGAGGTATGTCATGACAGATTGATTTCAAATCATCTCAGCTTAGATATTTTAAGGTTCTTGTGGTGTAGTGGTAGTGTCCCTCCCTTGTGGCCAGAAGGCCTCAGTTCAAGTCATAACTGCTCCGGAGGTATGTAATACCTTGCCTCTCAGCCTTTCTTTTCTCCAGGGAGAACACTCCCAACTTCTTCAATCTATCCTCATAACTGAAGTTTGTCATTTCTGGAACTATTCTTGTAAATCACTTCAGCACTCTCTTCAATGCATTTTCACCTTTCCTGTAAGTGCCCACAACTGTACACATTACTCCAGCTGAGGTTTTACAAGTGTTTGCACAAGTTCAAAACCATCTGCCTGCTTTATACTGTCTGGTCCCATTAATAAAGGCAGGAGCATTGTATGCTTCATTAGCTGCTCTCTCCACCTGTCCGGCTACCTTCACTGATCTGTGCACATATACTCCTAGATCCCTCTGCTCCAGCATCTCTTTAGAATTTGACTTCCTATTTTATATCATCTTTCAATGTTCTTCCAAACAAAGTGCATCACCTCACATTTTCTGCATTGAACTTTATTGTCACTCATCTGTCTGTTCCACACGTGTCAATGTCCTTTCAGAGTTCCACAGTCTTCCTCACAGTTTGCAATTCTTCCAATTCAGTGCCATCTGCAATCCTTGAAATTATCTGTCTGTGTGGAGTTTGCATGTTCTCCCCATGTCTGTGTGAGTTTCCTCCCACAGTCCAAAGATGTGCAGGTTAGATGGGTTGGCCATACTAAATTGCCCAAGGTGTCTAGGGATGTGTAAATTAGGTGGATTAGCATGGGAAATCCAGGGTTACAGGGATAGGGTACTGGGGTGAGTCTGGCTGGGATGCTCTTCAGAGAGTTGGTGTGGACTTGTTGGGCCAAATGGTGTGTTACCACACTGTAGGGATCCTATCCTATGATTCCTATAAGACTTCTGCCAAGTTATTCTTGAACTTTCTAGTGACGAGAGTTTCCTCCACTGTCCATGGACCTGGCAGCATCCTTCTCTTTTGTGAAGACAGATGCAAAGTATTCATTTAACACCATAACTATACCCTCTGTCCACATATGGAAATCCCCTTTTTGGTCTCTGCTCATTCCTTCTTAAACCAGTCTTTTACTGTTTACGCGCCTGTAGAAGACTTTGTAGGACTTCTCTTTATGGTTTGTGGGCTCTAGGAGAATGGAGGGTTACAGAGAGCAAGCGAAAAGGCAGAGCTAAGGTCATGATCTTGTTGAATGGGGGAACAGGAATGAGGGGCTGAATGCTTTCCCAGGGCTCTGCGGGCGAGGAGGGCGGGGCGAACGCGGTGGCGGTGCCGCGCATGTGCGGGCGGTGAGCCTGTGGCCTCCTGATTGGCCGAGGTTTGGTATGTCCCACAATCCCGCGGTGAAGATGGCGGCGCCCAGGAGCTGGCGGCGTGTGTAGTCTGAGTGAAGGAAAGCTCTCTGACTGCCCGTGTCACCGTCACCTCCGGTGGGGTGGCAGCCCCGTCCCAACTCTCCTTTCACCATGAA
>NC_063349.1:42944384-42983854 GCF_021869965.1 Rhincodon typus
CCGTTCTCCCTACCATCACTCACTCCAAGGGCGATCTCCTTCTCTCAACAACATCCCCACCCTCGCCAATCTCTCTCATTCCGGCACCAGACGATGGGCGGACAAGTATAGTGAGGGTTGATACCACAGGGCATGTTAGAGGCAAAAGCCTGTTGCGTCTTTTCAGAGTAATTTCGTTCATTGTTTGCCACGGCCAAGTATATGGGGAAGAAGGCAATCGGGTTCGGGTTCCTCAGAACTGAGGAATGGTCACCGGCCCCGAAATGTTAACCCTGATTATTCTTCACATGCTGCCAGACTCGCTGAGCTTTTCTAGCAGTTTCTGCTTTTGTTCCTGATTTACAGCATCTGCAGTTCTTTTGTTTTTGTTTAAAGAAGGCAGTCGGCTTGGATTGCTCCAGTAAAGAATTGCTACAGACATGGGCTGAATGGAGTGTAACCATCTTTGTGGCTGTATGCCCTGTGTGGATCCTCCTGATATGCCAATTTTTCCCAAGAATAGCAGTAATTTTTGATTGGGAAAAGTAATACGCCCTTATTAAGCCAAGGTGTTTAGACAAGACAATCTGACTAACCAAAATAAACCAAAACCCATCACCTTTAATACTGTATTTATTCTGCATATATGAAGGCTGTTATGAATGAGTTTTATTTCACACTGGTTACTCTGCAAATGCAGCCTGAATCTGGAGTCAGGTCTAAGCTAACAGTTCAGTCGAGTCAAACTCTTGAAGAGATTTGTAGCCTGTTTGGAGTTAGAATTTGTTCAGTCTTTGAATTGCACACCACATGAGTTTAATGCAAAATAAAAAAAAACTACCATGTTAATTTTATAAATGCATGCTAACGCAGCCAATGCATGCTAACGCAGCCAATGCATCTGCATGCTGTCAACAATGCTGATGTGCAATCTCTTCTACACAGTCTCCAGTTGAGTGCACCCCACAGTCAAGGAGATGTTGCTGCTGGTTGGCAATATGATACACTTATGGCCACATGGATATTACTACATGGAATACAAATGAACTGAAACTTGTTAGGGAACTCTCCTTAATGTGTTTGTTAACTTTGAAATAAGTTAGAATGTTGACTGAAATTGCAATGGGAGATGTTGATAACTGAGAAAAAGAGATTTCTTTCAACAGTTTATTATCTAAGTCACGAAAAAGATCTGTTTGTGCTTCTGTGTGAGAGCATTGATTCTAGATGATGTGTTTGCGATGAATAAAATTAACCTTCCTCTCTTTACAGTTTCTCACCTTCTCGGAACGGTTGGCGAATGTGAATATTGATATAATCCATCGGATTGATAGAACTGGGAGCTATGCTGAGGTAAAGAGGAGCTGATGCACAAGCATAAACCTTTTGATAATGAGCATACTTTAAATGTTGTCGCCCTCAAGTACTGCATTAGCTGGAAATAATTCTCGAATAGATGAGGGGGCTTTACAAATAGTTCCCACCAAAGATTGCTGGGAATTGTTTTAAGGGCAAATAGCAATTGAGACAAAGCTTGAAGTCTTGGAAGTGGATTAAGATGATGTAAAGAGAAGTAAAGGAGAAATGGGATCAGCTGAAACATCATTAAAATGATGGGCATAATGGCCTCCTTTCTGTGTAATCGCTATGATCTGTGCATTGTCATTTTAATATAAATCCTATTCTTGTGTGATGGCTTTTTTTGTTTGCTTTTTCTAAATTCCTAAAGTTAAAGTAACTAGTGGTGCGTTGTAAAAGTAGAGTGTTATTATTTAAAGTTATCCTGTAAGGAAATTCTCTTAAACTTTAGTGAGATGCATTTTTACTTTCTGAATACGCAGTGAAGTGATCGTCACTAAATCCTAATGCCTTGTAACTGAAAGGAACTTAAATTTGCATGGCAAGTTTTATATTACTGAAATGCCACAACACAGTTGATTCTCTTTGTTTTTTGCAGCTACTGTTATAATGTAGAAAAATGTGGCAGGTAATTTGTGTATAGCAAGCTCCCACATATTGTAGTGCTTTGGGGATTTTTGATTGTGGGCTAATTGTAGATCAGCTCTCTGGGGAGAGCTGCCCAGCTTTTCTTTTGAGTAGTGCCATTGGATTTTTTGCATTCGTCTTGTTGGTCAGATGTGGTCTAAGTTTAACATTGCATTCGAAGAAGGTACTCCGACAGCAGTGCAGTGAATGGGCCAGCTTGGGTTAATTGCTTGAGTCTTGGAGTGATGCTTGAACCCCCAAGTTTCTGATGTGGATAGGAGTGCTTTTGAACTGAGCTGTGGTTGATACTTGTTGAGCTCCAGAGTAAGTGTGGATCTATGCTGATGACCTGAACTTGTCCCCAGTGACAGATTCAATTTGATATTCCGACAGCTGTGCATTTAACACTCTGAACAATCCTTTCCAAAGAATCAGACTCAGACGGAATAAGTTTAGTGAGTGAAAGATAGAAGCATTGTTACCTGGACTTCTAAGGCTTAGCTCCAGGACTAGAATTTCTGCAGTTGGATTCTTCTTCTTGTAGTTGCACTGACTAGGATTGGGACTGCAGTGTGTTCTTTGTGTGCACAGTTACTGCCTTGCATGTGCAAATCAAATCCTACATTTCTTTTCTCAGGAAGTGGAAACCTACTTTTATGAAGGCCTGGAGAAATGGAGAGATCTTAACTGCACGGAACACTTTGGTATGGCTTCACTTACACAGTTGCTCTATTAACATTTGTCAGAACCTCACTGTATTTGTCGCAGAAGTATTGCGGTATATTTGCTCTGGTTTGCCTTTAATTGGACAACAATCTTGGAAAGCAGTCGGTGCATTGTACTACATGATATGCTTAGGAATGAGTATGGTTATGAAAAAGATAAATCTTCAGGGCTAAGGGTAAACAGCAGACTGAAGCCACAGCAGAACTAGACATGTTTTAAAATTCACTAATGGAATATGGGCATCACTGGCTAAGGGCCGTAAGTCAACCATATTGTTGTGGACTGGAGTCACATATAGGCCAGAGCAGCTAAGGATGGCGGTTTCCCTCCCTAAAGAACATTAACGAACCTGATGGATATTTACGATAAATGACAATGGATTTGTGGTTATTATTAGACTTTTTATTCTTGATTTTTATTGAATTCAAATTCCATTTTCTGCTCTGAAACCTGAATACCCAGAACATTACCCGGGTCTCTGGATTAACAGTCCAGTGATAATACCACTAGGCTGTTGCATCCACATATTACCGATTTCCTTCAATTCTTCCCTCTCACCAGACCCATGGTCCTCTAACATTTCTGGAAGGTTATTTGTTCCCCTTTTTGTGAAGACAGAGCTAAAGTTTGTGTTCAATTTTTCTGCCATTAGTTTGTTCCCCATTACAATTTCCCTGGATTCTGTCTGAGAGGACCTACACTTGTCTACTAATCTTTTACTCTTCATATATTTATAGTAACTTTTTACAGACATTTTCTATATTCCCTGCAATTTTACTCTTGTACTCTGTTTTCGCTCTCCTGAATTTTTTATTTGTCCATTTTGCTGAAGTCTAAAGTAATTCCAGTCCTCAGACTTGCTGCTTTTTTTGGCAATTTTATATGTCTCCTCTCTGGGTCGAATACAATTCCTAATTTCTTTTGCAAGCTATGGTTAAGCCTCCTTTCCTCTTTTATATTTGTTCCAGACATGAATGAATAATTGTTTTAATCGTGCACACGTCGTTCAAATATGAACCAAAATCTAACAATAAGGTTCCACAATTCATGTCACCAATTTGCACCTCACACCCTCATTGTTCCCTTAGTTTTCTGACTCGGGACCCTTTATTTCAGATTCGATTAGATGGAGTGCGAAGTAATGAAGAAGTCTGTAAAATTACCGTCATTCTTGCCCAAGGGATCCCGTGCTGCAAGATTTTTAATGATTCTTTGTCATTGCATAGTACCCTGTCTTGAATAGTCTGTCTCCGGTTGGTTGCTCAATGTGTTGGTCCAAAAAAATCACATTAACGCTCCAGGAAATCCTCCTCCACAGTGCCATTGCTGGTTTGCTTCGTCCAATCTATGCGTAAATTAAAGTTACCCATGATTACAGTTGTACCCTATTACATGCATCTCTGATTTCTTGTTTATTGCCTTCCCTAACATCTCCACAACTGTTTGGGGACTAATAGACAACCCACAACAAAGTTTCTGAGCCAATATCATTCCTCACTATTGCATTGATTTTACTCCTTTGTTAACAGTGCTACCCCATCTTCTTTTCCGTTTTTGCCTGTCCTTCCTAAAACATGAATACGACTCATTTCTGTGGGTCTGGAGTCACAGGCCAGCCACACTGGGTAAGATGGCAGATGGCCTTCCCTAAAAGGCAAGACCAGATTGGTTTTTACAGCAATTGATGATAGTTCTGTCGTCACCATTACTGAGACTGGCCTTCGTTTCCAGATCTAACTATTGATTTTAAATTCCAGCAGCTGCTGTGGTGGGATTTGAACCCATGTGCCAAGCACATTAGACTGGGCCTCTGGATGCCTAATCCATTAACATTGTCAAAATACCACTCTGGTGGAAATCCTCCCCATCTTCTAGTGTGTCTCTGACTTTGAGAATGGGCTTGAATTTACAACCTTGTAATGTGGAGACAGCTAAACTTTTGAAAAGCTGTGGGAAAGAATCAAAGACTGCGCAGTTGACACTTGATTCTTGACAGGATTTTAACCTGCCTTTCTCTTTACAGTTAAATTTTACAAAGAGGTGTATGGAAAGACCCAATCTTTTAATCAGTTGGTGTACCATCAGAACACAGTGGTGGAAAGCTTGAAAAACCATCTTCAAATCAGGAGTAGCCTGGCCTACCAACCTTTGCTTGAGTAAGGATTTGAACAGATTGATTATGTTAAGAGGAAGAGTCAGTGAATTAATCCAGAGCTGTATAAAGATGCTAATAGATTGAAAGATATTCCTAAACTTCTGTTTAATTGTAAAAAGAAAATCTGCAGCATTGTGCGCTTGTTTCAGTGAGCGACCACTTTGCTAAGATCAGCATGTCATCTGTCAAGCCTAGTTTCAGCCTGGGATCTGATTTATCCACTAGTAACAGCAGCTGGGATAATATGCTGTGATCTGTTGAAATTTGGCATTCTTGCATTTGACCTGATGAGTGAGAGACGTAAAGTTCAGCAACATGCCTCTTTTCTCCCCTTCAATATCTTGTACATATTTAAAACTTAGTCCTTTGACCAAGCCTTTGGTCAACTGTCCTCCTATCTCCTTATTTGGCACAGTGAAACACATTGCTCTGTTTTTGCTACATTAGCAAACTGTAAAATGATATTGTGCTGCTTGTGTATTACAGCCTCGTGGTACAGCTGGCCAGAGATCTGCAGGGGGATTTCTATCCTCACTTCAGAGAGTTCTTTGTAATTATAACTTCCCTGCTGAACACACAGGACACAGAACTGTTGGAGTGGGCCTTCACCTGCCTCTCCTATCTATATAAATACCTCTGGAGACTTATGGTCAAGGACATAACAGGCATTTACAGGTGCACATTCACTTTTTCAAAATTTTCAACTGCTAAACCTCAACTTGGGAAGTTTTCTTCATTTTTATGTAGGAGCTGCATGCTTTATATGAAAGAGATTGAAAGCAGGGACATCTGCTCTGGTATACATTCAATAGCTATTTTATGCTAATGTATTTTGAGATATATATGCTGTTTTAAAAATGATTAGTAAAGAATGAAAATAGAAGGCAGCATCTGTGAAGGAAAAGACAGAGTTAACATTTCGGGTCCAGTTCTCAGAACTCTGGGTTCTGAGGAACCCAGACCTGAAACGTTAACTCTGTTTTTTCCTTCACAGATGCTGCCAGACCTGCTGAGCTTTTCCAGCAACTTTGTTTTTGTTCCTGATTTACAGCATCCGCAGTTCTTTTGGTTTTTAATGAAAACAGGTTTATTTTACACCAAGAGTCTGACAATTTTTAGGCATTGCAGTGACAGAGTTTCTTCCTTGACCAAATGCAATAATTGCTTTCAAACTGGTGAAGTAATTATTCAAATACATCTGTAAATAGTAAATAGTACCCAATGATCAAAACTTTACAACACAAAAGAAGATTAAAATCTTATAGCCTGCACTGGCTCTCAGCAGGAACTATCCTATTAGTCCCTCTGCCCTGCTTCAGCATACCGGTCTTCACGCTCTTAATTATTAATCCAAGAATTCCACATTCTTTTTAGACAGCACCTTTATCAATTTGTCCTGCCGCCTCCAAAGATTAGTGTATGTTAACCCCCCTGCCTCTGCGCTTTGTTCCTACATCTCTATGTAAATTGATATTTTAGGTTTATTTAGTCTACAATATTTCCCATGTTAATGTACAGTAAACACTGCAAAATGATTAGTGCAATTTCGCCTATCCATTCCAAAAAATACGTAACAGCAAAATCCAACATCTACGGCAAAACTCACATATCCACGATTTTTAACCCATATTTAAACAAGCTCCACCCTCATGAATTTCAGCATTTGTGGGGGTTCTCAGGAACAGAACCCTTGCAGAGACAGCGGTATGACTGTATCACTTCAACATCTTCGTGTTAATTTGTATCTGTCAGTGTCTTCTAATTTATTTTTCCCATTTATTCTATTTAATAAACTGATTCTGTTGAGAGAATCATTAATTTTTCTCGACCATGTAAGTTTATTTTTAATTTTTAATTCTGTCCATCTTAATTGAAGAGCCAGCTTGAAATTATAAAGTACTATTCAAGATGTCCCAAAGCGTTCTACAGCTCATGAAATACTCGGTACGGTGGAGATATGATTATGAGGCAGAGAAACATGTCAGGCGATCTTTGCACACCCAAATCTCTCAAACAGCAAACAAACAAATGACAAGTTCTTCTATTCTCCGGCATTAGTTGAAGGATAAATGTTTGGGATGTATCGAGAAACACCTGCTTTCAGATAGATGTGTTTTGTGAAATACACTGCTTTGAATTTTGAATTTATCACTCTTGTTAATATGGTGTTTTTTTATAGTTTGTATAGCTCACTTTTGGGTCACAATAAGGAGCATATCAGATGTTTTGCAGCTGAAAGTTTTGCTTTCTTGATGAGAAAGGTGAGTTTATTTTAATAGTATTCATTCTTTGGATTAAGGGTGTGTGCCTTAGATTAGTGAGGCCCATCAATTAGGTGTTAATTGTTTTCAGTTTGAGTGTGTATGCGGGTGGATATACACAGAATGCAGTGTGGCTATGTAAATAACAGTTTGGAACTGAATAAAAGACAAACTAGCTGAGCTTTGAGCTTTCTAAACATCATGGTTTCTCCTTTAAGATGCCACTTTCTCTGACCAAGCTTTTGGTCACCTGTCCAAATATCTCCACTCAGGTACTGTGTCAATTTGTGTCTGATACCACTCCTGTGAAGCTGCTTGGGATCAAAAACAGAAGTTGCTGGAAAAGCTCAGCTGGTCTGAGGAAGGGTCACTGGACCCCAAAACGTTAAGTCTGATTTTTTCTTCACAGATGCTGCCAGACCTGTTGAGCTTTTCTGGCAACTTCTGTTTTGCTCCTGATTTACAGCATCTGCAGTTGTTTCAGTTTTTATTGAGCTGCTTGGGATGTTATGCAATGTTAAGAATGTGATATAAGTTCAAGCTGTTTGTAAACTGTTGTTTTATCATGTTGAAGAGGAAGTGTGCCAGGATATCCTTTTTCTGCAGATTCAGTTTAATTGCATGGATGTGTTTTTTTTTGTTTCAGTAAGTGATTCCTTTTTGTGTCTATGCAGGCTCCTGACCACAATGCCCTTTTCAACTTCATGTTTGCTGACCTGGAGCAACACTCTGAGAAGGCTGAGGGAGTGGGCCAGCTGCTTTTCGATGTGTGCAAAGGCGTCCAAAATACGTTGCACTCGTGTGCAGCCAAAGTAATATTTTAATCATTTGACTGCTGCTGATAAAAGACACATTGTGTTGAAAGTTTTGAATTGCTGTAAGGAATAACAGAGCAAAAGGGAAGAGCATTTTAGAGAGTACAGATTTGTTAGCAAGTGGACTGTAATTCTACAGGTGTCATTATGGAGAAAGCACCTGTTAGGTGAAGACTGACAGTTGTCTACCAAAAATTGATCAGTCAAGATGCCCTCAAGAATGAACCAGAGGATATCTGTCATACATTTTGTTCAGTTGAATCGAGTGCAGTATATGTACATGTTTTTTTCTGTCTCCATAAATCAGGGCCATGTGTGAGGCAGTTAGCATGGTGGGTGTTGTTGGTGGTAATCCAGAAACCCAGATAATGCTCTGGGGACCAAGGTTTGAAACCCAGTGTGGCAGATGGTAGAATTTAAAATCCTTTTCTTAAAAAAAAGTACAAACAAAATGAAGCCATCGTTGATCACTGTAAAAACCTATCTAGTTCACTAATATCCTTTAGGGAAGGAAATCTGCCATCCTTACCTGGCCCACCTGGACTCCAAACCCATAGCAATGTAGTTGACTCTGAACTACCCTCTGAAGTGGCCTAGTAAGCCATTCAATTGTAACACTTGTCAGTAAGTCTCGGAAAACAAACAAAACCGGGTGGACCACCTAGCATTGATGTCGGCACCAGAAATGACAGTGGCATAAACCGCCCTGCAAAATCCTTCTAACATTTCTATCAACATTGAGAGAGCCGTCTCACAGACAAGTTAAGCAACAGTCAGAATTGTACCTTACAGACGATGCCCCAGACACACCACCACCATCCCTGGATATATCCTGTCTCACTGGTTGAACAGACCTAGTAGACGTGGCGGCACAATGGTATCTAGTTGGGAAGGATTTTCCTGGGAGTCCTCAGAATTGACTCCGGACTCCGTGAAGTTTCGTGGTTTCAGGTTAAACATGGGCAAGGATACCCGTACTTACTGTCCTCCCTTGGCAGATGAATCAGTACTCCCCATATTGAACAAATACTTGGACGAAGTGCTGAGGGTGGCAAAGGCACAAAATGTATTCTGGGTGGGGAATTTAAATGTCCCTTATCAAGACTGGCTTAGCAGCAGCACTACTGATCGAGCTGGTCGGGTCCTAAAAGGCGTAGCTGCTGGACTGGGTCCGTGGTAGGTGGTGAGGGACAAATATACTTAACCTCATCCTCATATGCAGATATATCTGTCCATGACAGTATCAAAGTCCTGTCTTCACAATGAAGACATGCTTCACTTTGTTTTGTGGCACTACCACCCTGCTGAATTGAATGGTTTTCAAACAGACCTAACAACTCAAGACTGGGCAGACATTAGGCACTGTGTGCTATTACCAGCTATATTGTGTTCAAACCCAATCTGCAACCTTATGGCCTGGCATTTGACCCACTCTACCATTTGCATCAAGCCTGGGGATCAACACTTATTCAATGAAAAATGCAGTGGAGCATGCCAGGAGCTGCACAAGGCATCTCAGTGTCCTCCAGAATTCACCAGCATCGCAAATACCAGTCTTCAGCCAATTCGATTCATTTCATGTGATATCGCAAAACAGTTGGAGGCACAGGATTACTGCAAAGACGATAGGCCCTGACAACATTCAGGCTATGGTACAATAAACTGGTGCTGCAGTTACTTAGGGCAGTGCCACAGGCCAAACATTTTCAACTGCTTCATCAGCATTCTTCCCTCCATGAAAAGGTCAGAAGTGGGAATGTTCACTGATGATTGCACAATGCTCAGCATCATTTTGCAACTTCTCAAATACTGAAGTGCTCCATGTGCCAGGCATCTCTAACAAGAGAGAATCTAACCGTTGTCTCTTGACGTTCAATGATGGTGAATAATCCCCACTATCAACAGCTTAGGGTTACCATTGACCAGAAGCTGTGTTGGACTAGTCAAATAAATACAGTGGCTACAAGAGCAGGTCAGAAGTAGGAATCCTTCAGTAAGTATCTCAGCTCCGCACTCCCCAAAGTCTGTCCTCTATCTACAAGGCACAAGAGTGTGTTGGAATACTCCCCATTTGCTTGGATGGGTGCAGCTCCAACCACACTCAAGAAACTTGATACCATCCAGGACAAAGCAGCCCACCTGAATGACACTACATCCACAAGCATCCATTCCCTCCACCACTGACACTCAGTAGCAGCAGTGTGTGCTATCTACAAGATGCACTGTAGAAATTCACCAGAGACTCTTTGGCAGCACCTTCCAACCCGTGACCACTTCCACCTAGAAGGATGAGGGCAGCAGTTATTTGGGAACAGCACCACCAGCAAGTTCCCCTCCAAATCATACAGAATCCAGACTTTGAAATGTATAGCTGTTCCTTCAGTGTTGCTGTGTTAAATCCTGGAAATCTCTCCCTAGGGCATTGTGGGTCTACCAGCGTCACATGGACTGCAGTGGTTCAAGATGGCAGCTCACTACCACCTTCTCAAGGGCAACTAGGGACAGGCAAGAAATACTGGCCCAGCCAGCGACGACCACAACTGTGAATGAATTTTAAAAAAACAAAGTGGTAAAGGTTGTAAGCTTGTACTGTGTAGAATCTGAGTAGTTAATTGTGCAGGGTGCCGTCACAAGGAAGACTGATGATTTACAAAGCAATATATGATGAGTTGTTGAGCTGTATAAAGTTTTGTTTCCTGTTTTGTAGATTTTCCCAGCTGTCTTACAAAAGCTGGGGCCCGTCACAGAGTTGGAGGCCGTGTTACCGTGGGACACGGTTGGGGAAGCAGTTCACCAGATGGCCAAGTCGTTTGCAGCCTACGTTGACAGGGAACACTTCGATGTAGTCTGGAGCTGCTTACAGGTAGGTCGATCAGTATCGAACGGTCTGAGCAATCTTTCTGGCATTACTCATGGCAGCTTGTATGATGTGTTGTTCATTGAGGACAACAAAGAGCCACGGGTTTAAAGAATTACATTCTGAAGTCAGGCATCACAGACCAAGACAATGAAGAAGTGACTTTGTTGAAGAGCTTAGGATGATTAGAAACATTGATGGGTTTGAAACTGTTTTGTCTGATGAAGTGGGTTGAGAACAAGCAAGCAGAGTCTTCAATGAGAGCCAGGTCATTCAAGATGTCAGGAAGCCCTGCTTTGCACAGAGAGAGGAGAGTAGAAATTGGGAACTCGCTTTCTGTAAAAGAGTTGTTGAGGCTGAAGCTCAATTGAGAGCTCTCGACACTGAGATAGATATGGTTGTGCATGGGTATTTAGTTTTATGGAAGTAAGCCTAGAAAATGGTGTTAAAATACAGAACCCCCATGAGCCAGCTGGTGAAACAGGCTTGGGAGCTGCACAACCTCCTTTGGTCATATGTAATCTGGTGCAGTGTCTCTTTTAGAATTTGAGGCTGTTCCTAAAGTAAAAGCTGGATGAGGTCATTCGAATTTAATTACGTTTCAGACAGTGAGTCAGAATCTCAGTGAAATGCCTGACTTGATTTTTGCTTTCTTTTCTGAGTATGATTATCAAGATTAGTCAGGCATTGCAGTTATCCTGACTCCTGTGTCATGGAGATATTTCTTATTGCTGGTGTCGGTATCTATCTCTGCAATACAGATGTGGCTGCACATCCCACTTCAAGGACTCCAGCACTCAGTCCAAGCTGCCGGTACTGAGGCCATGCTCCACTGTTAGAAGTGCCACCTTTCAAATGGACCTGACTCTAGCCTCTTATTCTCAAACCCCTTCATCAGAGGAAACAGATTCACACCCATTAACTGAGGACCTTTCTGCTGTCTTGGGTGAATATAAAGATCCTGTGGCACAATTTTGAAGAAAACCGAATAGAGTTATAGAGTCATACAGCACAGAAACAGACCCTTTGGTCCAACTTGTCCATGTCGACCAAGTTTCCCAAACTAGACTAATCCCATATCCCTATTCATGAACCTGCTCGATTGTCTTTCAGATGTCGTAGCTGTACCTGCATCTACGGCTTCCTCTGGCAGTCCACCCTCTGTGTGAAAAAAAGCCTCTCATGTCCCTTTTAAATCTTTCTGCTCTCACCTTAAAAATATGCCCTGTAATTTTGAACTCTCCCACCCCAGCAAAAAGACCTTTGCTATTCACTTTATCTATGCCTCTCAAAATTTTACAAACCTCTATAAGGTCACCCCGCAACCTCCTCCACTCCAGTGAAAACAAGTCCCAACCTAGTCAGCCTCTCCTTTATAACTCAAACCCTCCAGTTCTGGCAACATCCTGGTAAATTTTTTCTCGATGTCCTGATCAATATTATTAATCCTTCAATCAACATCTCAAAAGCTGATTATCTAGTCTTTATCTTGTGTTGTTTGTTGTATTTATATCATTTCCTAGATTGCAACAGGGACAGTATTTCAGAGACATACTATATTGACTTTAAAGCACTTTGAGGTATTCTGAGATTGCCCTTATATAAAAGGGATGTGACACGCTAGCATGATGGACAGAATAGACCCACTGATTGTTTTGTGTTAAAATTAATAACTTCTGAGAAAATGATTCAGTCATGCAGACTACTGGTAGCCCGTGTTTTTGATGATATATCTTATATTTAGAAAATGTAATTTCAAATAAGTTTCCATTTTGTAAGTGACAAAAGACAATAGCAGCAGGAGCCAGGGACTGATAGGAATAGATTACGGTCCTTTTTGGGAATGTGTGTGGCTGTCCCATTGTAAGAATATTTTCTGTTATTAAAAAGCAAAAAGCTAATTTTATTTTCATTGATAGCGATGTATCCTGGGGCTCTGCGACAAATTAAACTACGGTGACAAGCAGCAAAGCTCTGATCAAATCCAGAGGATTCTGCAGATATACCTGGTGTTGGTGGAAAGTGGACAGGGGTCAAGGGTTACTCATCCAGTTGAGCTTTGTGAGGTGAGTCCTGTGATCATAGAGTCAGAGTGTTTTATAGGACAGAAAGGTGGCCATTCAGCCCATTGTGCCTGTATCTGCTATTCAGTTAGCTACACGTGCTAGCTATTTCTCCATAAATTTTCAGATTAATCCTCTTCAAGCACATATCTAAATTCCATTTTGGAAAACACTGTGGAGTCGGTTTCCCGTGTGCACTGTGATCCAGATCATCATCATCTGTGAAAAAGCATTCCTCCTTATTTCATTCTTTTGCCATTTATGTTAAAATGACTTTCCACAGAATTACCAAAGTGTTACAGTGCAGAGAGGTTTGTATGGCCCATTGTGTCTACACTGGCTCTTTAAATCAGTGTCATTACTTGGGGTTGGTTACTGACCAGTTTGCCAGTGAGGATGTTTCTCCCTTCCTGCTCTATTGAAACCTTGCTGCAATTCTGAATATCTTACTTAAATCTCCTCATAACTTCTACCCGCTGTGAGGAGAATCATCCCACTTGTTCTGGTCCAGAACTGCCAGCTGGTAAAGGATGGAACTGAGGCCAAGTTTTTAATGTACTTTTATCTATGAAGGCGAATATTATAAACATGCATCTCAAAACCCAGTTACTGCAATTTCAGTCTGGACCCATTTACAGGAGCACAAGTGAACTTCCAGTTAACGCAAATTGTTTGAACACAAAAAAAACCTTCCATTTCTATACGGTTAAGACCATGTCTACATACAATGGTGTTGAAAGTGATTTCACTAACCACACGCTGAAACCAGACGTCCTGTTCTAGTTACGCTGTCGGCCCAATGTACTTCTTTCTTTAGACCTTGATCCAGATGCTGCAGTCTTCGCAGATGACCACATCCTGCTGTGAGGCTCTTCTTGAAGTATTTTCCACCCTCCTCAAGGCTCAGAATATTACTCTGCCGAAAGCACTGATTGTAGAAGCTTCCAGGAAGGTAATTGATGCTCATATCTTTTTTTGCTGTACAAAATACTGGCAACGTGCTGTTGTTATGATGCATTCTGCCTGTGGAGGTGATTTCTGGTGTTAAAGATCTTTATGTCCTTTTCAACTGTTTAATCATATCAGGATTCTGCGATAACAAGGTGTAGAGCTGGATGAACACAGCAGGCCGAGCAGGAAAGCTGACGTTTCGGGCCTAGACCCTTCTTCGGAAATACTTAGTATTGCCTCTATTTGTGACATAAAAAGAACACTTTCTTGTTGTAAAGTGAGACGTTGAAGCCTTTCATCTTAAACTCATCAGGACCAACGTAAATACCAAATGTCAAATGATCACAGCAGTTTATATTGCAGTAGAAAAGGGTGATGATCGGTTGACAAATTGATGCTGGCTGAGGAAGCAATGAGGAATTATTGACTCCTTAAGCAAACAGTAATTCTTAAAAAGGTACAGGCTTGATTATATATTCCTTTTGTTTGCCAATAAGTGCTCATTGCATATGAACATGCTACTTCTAAATGAGCCACATCACAAGCTCAAATATCTTTAAATGAGTTAGTGTAGCTATTAGCGCAGTCAGGATTGTTCAGCAAGATGCTGCTCACGTGCAGAGTTCCATTGAGCAGTAGACGTTCCTTAATCAATTGAGTGGACTGTTAGCACCCTTTTCTTCTGTAGTAATAAATGTTATGAAATTTGGCATTCTTGTGTTTGTCCTGATGAATGTAAGCTTTGGCAATACATCTGTCTTTTCAGTAAGTTTCAGTTGGTTTGCTACCAAAAAGCAATGCCAGATTATCGCAATCACATGTATGTGTGCACCCATACATTTTTAAGAAAAAAGGTCTGTATAATTGGGTGTTGCTGTCGTGCAATCTCTCCCACTTTTGCTCTACGTTCATGACATCTCATTAAGAATGCTAAACTTAGCAGGAGACCATTTAGCCCATTGTATCTGTACTGTCTTTTTGAGACAGTTGATTAGCCCCACTTTCCTACTGTTTTTCCTTTCCTACAGATTTTAATGTTTGAGGTATTTAAAATTGAAAATTAGAATCTGGTTTCTCCACCCTCTCAGGCAGAGCATTCCGGATTGTAACAACTCACTGTGTTAGAAAGGAGTTTCTTCATGTTGCCACTGTTTTGTTTTTGCATTTGCCTTTTACCTGTATTCTCTGGTTATTAATCCTTTGCCAATGGAAACATTTTATCCTTATTTGTAAAGCTGTAATAATTTTGAATGTATCAATCTTCCCAACTCTAAGGGGTACAGTCCCTGCTTCTCCATTGTCCCCAAACTGAAGTTGTTCATTCTTGGAACTGTTTGTATAAACCGTTTTTCTTGCACCCTTTCCTAATTCTTTGCGAAAGTGTGGTGTCAGGAATTGGACCCAATACTGCAGTCAGTGTGCCAAACCAGCGTTGTTTCACACCTTGAAGCATTCTGCCAATGTGTGTGTTGCCATCTTTAACAGCTTCCAAAATGTGTCTCTTGATTCGTGTCTTCGCTTTCCTCTCTTGGCTTCTTTACAGTTCTTCTGACTTGTCCAATCCTCTCGGGTTTGGAATGCTGAAAGTGTACAAATTGTCCATGTCATACAGCAATGATGGTGAAAACCTGTTACTGAAGATGGGGTGCTTGTGCATCTTATTGTGAATGCTTATTGAAAGGAAAGAGATTCTGAGTGAATTTTCTGTTTCAGATTTACAGTAGTGAGTTTGAAAGAAAATTAATTCTGGAGTTCTCAGAGGAGATGTTTAACATGTGCCAGTTTGAACAGGTAAGTTTGAAATGCACTTGTGCTGTGGAGAGGTTTAATATTTTACCCCAGGGAAGTGGATTACTGATTCCAAATACAGTGTCCGAAATCTGACCCATTTACTCTCATTAAAACGGAATATTGATTGAGGATGTAATATGGTGAAGTCTGTATTGCCGCACTCACCCAAAAACAGACATATGCAAAAATTAGACACATTCTGAGACGCAAGTCACTTGCATGCACCAGACTTTTTACAGTTGAAACCACTGAACTTCAACATTGCTGAATCACAGAAGTGCTGTGGTGCAGAAGGAGGCCATTTGGCCCATAATGTTATAACAGCACTGTTGGGTTCTGTGAAAAATGGCATTTGTTTGATGATGGGAATTCGTACTTAGTGAAACAAGTGGAAATAATGGCTGTTTTCCTTTACCTTGAGCAGTGTCAAAAATAGTTGATAGTGAGGGATTCAATAGCTTTATTTCTTTGTCCCCAAGGAAAACAATTTACGAGGAGAATAAACAGCTAACAGAGTGCAGGAACTTAGTGAAATTACAATTAACTGGGAAAGCATTGCTGAGCAACCTGATGGAACTGCAAGCTTACAAATCCCCAGGTGCCTCCTAGTATCTTAAGAGGTTGCTAATGAGATAGTAGATGTGTTGGTGTTAATTTTCCAACAGATCTGATTTTAAATAGCTGTAAAGGAAGTTGTGATTGTAATTGCCTTGGGATGGTGGGGGAAACTTCTCTGAACAGCTCTGGTTAATTTACTGGAGGGTGCCGTAAGCATCCATCGTGATGTACTCTGATAGATGTTACCCTGGCAAAGTCGGAGCAGTTCTGGCAATGTACTCACTGTAGTATTCATGTCTAAAGAGGCAGGAAGTAGAAACGTTCATCATTGACTCCTGTGCACAATCTCGTTTATCTTTCATATTTTGTCCAATGAAAAGAAAATGGGAAGAAGTGGTCTTTGAAATTTTTTTAAAGTTATATAGAGAATTAGTCTCATGTATTTGGGAATTAGTAGATCCTAAAACTAGAACACCATGAGAATAAACTTGTCCTTCAATAAGTTCGTTTATTGTTTATAGCTGTTTCTGCCGAGCTTGCTGCAGTATGTGGAGGAGCAGTTTACAATTGGTGATCGATCGGCCAGGGAAGAAACTCTGGGAATTTTGGTGAAACTGATTCTGGCCAAAGCTGAGCCTCCGACTATTGGATCGATGGCATTTGAAAAGTATCCTCTTCACTTCACAGGAGCGGTGCAAGTGTGAGTGGAGTGATAGCATAACTCATGGTGATGTACCTTATCAGAACAGGATGAGACAGGGATTTTCCTATTAGTTATAGAATCATCCAAAAGGGGCTTTGGAGCCCGGGTCATTAAGTATATTCAAGGTTGAAATAGATTTTTAATCCGTAAGGGATCGAGGGTTATGGAGTTACGGCAGGACAATGGAGTTGAGGATTATCAGATCAGTGATGATCATGTTGAACGGTGGAACAAACCTGTTGGGCCAAATGGCCTACTTCAGTTCCTATACCTTGTCCAAGACCTTCAAGAGACAGCCGTCACAATTATGCTGTCCATGTGTGAAAAAGACACGACAGGAAGAGAGAAACCACGTAAAAAGTTAAGGCATTTTTACTTTAGCATGGGTGGCACAGTGGTTCAGTGGTTAACACTGCTGTCTCAAAGCACAAGGGACCAGGGTTTGATTCCAGCTATGGCTGACTGTCTGTCTATATGGAGTTTGTACATTCTCCTCGTGTCTGTGTGGGTTTTCTCTGGGTACTCCGGTTTCCTCCCACAGTCCAAAGATATGCAGGTTAGGTGGATTGGCCATGCTAACTTATCCATAGTGTCCAGGGATGTGCAGGTTGGGTGGATTAACCATGGTCAATGTGGAGTAATGGTGATAGGGTGGGGGTCTGGGTGGGATGTTGTTTGGATGGTCGATGCAGACTGATGGGCCAAATGACCTCTTTCTGTTTTGTAAGAATTCTACAAAAAGGAAAGATTTGATCTGGTTGAGGTCTTTACTGTTGTGAATGGATTGGAGAGGATGGACATGAAGAGAGAAACTGAAAAGTCATTGTTGACTTGAAACCTTAACTCTGTTACTCTTGTCATGAATGTAGTTGGACCTGCAGTTTGTTTTTAATTCAGGTTTCCAGCATTGGCAATTTTTAGTTTATTATAGATGTGGAGAAAATGTTTCTATTTGTGGGACAATGCAAAACTAGGGGCCATCATTATAAGATAGTTACTTGTAACTCCAATGAGAGGATTCTTGTCTTATTAACCCATAAAGTGACTGGAATGTGAAACTCGCTGTGACAGGATGTGATTGAGGCAAATAGCCTAGACATTTCCGAAAGGAAACTAGGCAAGTACATAAGGTAAAGAGAGATAGAAAGATTTACTAAAAGGCTGAAATGAAGGAGACTGAATGGGGGAGACTCGTGAACTAAAAGCACAAGCGCAGACTGGTTTCTTGACAGATTCAGTAATAATTTATTGATCTAAAGTGTAATTTTCGAAATGGGTAAATGTCAGGAACCTGAACATTGTTGCATATTTATTCTTGTTCTGCCTACTAATCAAAAATTTTTAATAAACATTTTCCAGTTCTCATTTTATTGATGAAAAGGATTCCAGCGGAGTGGAGAATGGTGGATCAGTTACTTTGGTGTTAGATTTCATCCTGTCTTTGCTGCACATACCTGAAGCTGGAAGGAGATTGGATCTTGCACATATCTGGGCTGCTTTCGTCATTCTTCCCCATATCAGGTCAGAAAAATGATTTTGAATGCGTTTTTAACTTTGAAAGCAAAGGGTGGACTTCAGTGCATTTGATCTTCATGCACTTCTTTGACAGCCCAGTTAGTATCGTTCTCAAATTCTGAGCCTGTGTTTAGTTAGATTGTGTCAAGTAGAGACACCAGGCAATCCATAGCTGTTAGATATTTTTAAACGATTAGACCGGCTAAGAGATGACACATGTCTGGAGAAGGTGTGAGTAAAATCCCAGGCCTTTTGGCCCAGAGGTAGAGATGCTACCACTGTGTCACAAGAACCCTAACCTATCTGTTACACAGGTACGTAGAATTAGGATGTAAGTGACATGTTTATTTCAGATCAGAGTTATAGGTGCACTGGTCACTGATTAAATAACTTGAGCACAGTGTGATAACGTGGTCGATCAGGCTTAGGTACTGGATTTAGCTTCTGGTCTCAGGCATAGTTTAGAATCCCAAGACCACAAAGTTCGTGTTCACCTGTAAGACCTGAAGCAACGAGCCCGAGCAAGAGACAAAAGAAAGCAGTCACCAAGAAATAGACCAAACGTAAGAAGCAGTATTGGAAGGAGGGTTACAGCAAGGCGCTGAGGCAGGTCAGTCCCGAAACGAACATTGACTCTTCATCTGTGTGTGTCATCATCTCCTTCCTCATCCACAACTTGGATCAACATTGTCATGGAGCTTTCCACCTCATCCTTTATAGCAAATGTCAAGACCATCTTGTCCAGGGAAATCTGGACCAACATTTGTGGCCTCCTGCCTGGGAGAGCTGATCACACGGGGGAAAAAAAATATCTGTCGCAAATAAAGTGTTCCGACAGACCATCTTGTAAGGAAAGACAGCTAGGCACTGTGAGTTAGTAAGTAGGAAGCCAACATACGAGATGCTCCATGCTGTAAATAAACCAATTGTCAAGGAAGAGATTTACATCGGCTTTCTTACCTCACCGTCAGGTTAGCAATATCGACAGCTGTCTGTCACCTAGAATGCAATACCTGACTGATCAAAGTCTGACTTTGCCTTTAATTCAGCAGATTGTAACATCTCTCATTTTTGACTCTGAATGATACTATTTTGAAAGGAGAGGGTTACAGGAGCAGAGGCATCCGAGGGTATAATTCATAAATCGTTGACAGTTGTAGGGCAAGTTGATAAGATGGCTACGAATGCCTATATAATGCTTGGCTTTGTAAGTAGCAATACTTAATATGATAACAAGCAAATCATACCAGACCATTACAAATCACTGGCTAGGACTTGACTGGAGTATTTTGTCCACCTCCAAACACCACACTTTAGCAAAGATATCAAGGTCTCGAAGCGAGTGATGAGGTTTATCAGGATAATACTCAGGTTGAGGGAGTTGAGTTGTGGATTATGAAGCTAGGATTATTCTCCCTGGAGAAAAGGAGATTTGGGAGATTTATTAGAGGTGTTTGATGCAGTGATGGGTTTTAGTAGAGTAAAGATGCTTGCACCAGCTACAAGTTGCCCTTCGGTGACTTGTCGACAGCAGTATCTAGGTCCCTTTGTACATCTGCACACGCTGCCTTCCTACCATTTAAGTATTTCTTAAATGGTGAGAGATTGGAAAGTGTAAATGTGCAAAGGAATTATCCCTGTCAATGAGTCACCAAAGGCTAACAGCAGGGGCGGCAAGTTATTAGGAAGCCTGATAGATTGTTAGAGCCTTTATGGTAAGAGGATTTCAACACTGGAGCAAATACTTGCTTCATTTGTGTAGGATTTTGCTTAGACCGCATCTGGAGTACAATGTACAGATTTGGCCTCCTTACCTTGGGAGGACATTATTGTGATTTGAGGGATGATTGTATCAAAGGTTCGCTAGACTTGTTACCAGGATTGTCCTACGAGGAGAGATTGGGCAAACTGAGTCTGTATTCTCTACAGTTTCAAGAATAAAGTAACCTCATTGAAACCTACGAAATACTTAGAGAAATAGACAGGAACATAAAAACAGTTCAGCCCCTCAGTCCTGTTCCACCTTTCAATGAGACGGTGACTGATCTGCAGCCTAGCTCCATATACCTGCCTTTGGATCTAATCCTTTAATATCTTTGCTTAACAAAACAATATCTATTTCAGATTTAAAATTAGCAGCGGATCCTGCATCCATTTGTGGAAGAGAGTTCCAAACCTCTATCGCCTTTGGTGTGTAGAAGTGCTTCCTAACATCTCTCCTGAATGGTCTGGCCATAATTCTCAGACTATGCCCCCTTGTTGTAGAATCCCCAATCAGTGAAAAAAATCATTTTCTGTTGTGTCTTTTCCTGCTAGTACCTTGAGATTTTGATCAGACCACCCCTTGAACTCTAAATTTTAGAGAAAACAGGCATCATCTGTCTAATCTGTCCTTAATAAGAGTAACTGCAGGTAAAATGTTTCCCCTGGTTGGGCACAAGTTGGAATAAGGTGGGGAACGGGCATTTAGAACCAAGATGAGGAGAGATTTATTTCCTCAAAGTTGTGAATATTTGAAATTAACTTTGCCAGAGGTGTGTAGAAGCTCAGTCTTTGAGTATATTTGACGTAGAGACTGATTGATAGATTTCTGACTACCACTAGAGTAAAGGGTTATGTGGCTAGTATGGGTAAATGGGAATTCAAGTTTTCAATTAGCCATGATCGTATCAAATGGCAGAGCGGGCTTAATAGGCTGAATTCTTGTTCCTCACTTGCTTAACTTGTTTCTTCTAGCTTGTGGATTGGTAGCCAGGCATCATGGATTTAAAATAATTGGGAGAAAGAGAAGCAGGAAAGAATTTGTTTCACAGAGGGTCATTAAGTTTTGGACTTGGTCTCCAAAATGAAAATAGTGGAATCACATTCCATGGGAATTTTTAAAGGCCATTTGGGGCCTGTACATCTGGAGGATGAATTTGCAGTTTTAAGGGGGGAGAAGCTGGCTGCAGAATTAAATTGAAGATCTCTCACTAAAAGAGCTTCCCCAAGCTTGATGGGCCAAATGGTTGCCTTATCGCAAAAGCAAAATACTGCAAATGCTGGAAATCCGAACTAAAAGCAGAAAACCTCCTGAGAAAAGGTCATTGACACAAAATGTTAACTTTTTATTCCTGTTGTAGATGCTGTTGGATCAGCGGATTATGTCCAGCATTTTCTGCTTTTCTTTCTGACTCCCTCCTACACTGTGAGGCTTTATGAGGATCCTCTTGTCTCTGGGTTGATTTTAATAATGGAATGCAAGTTTTGCAAAGGTCATTAGCATGATTCATGGCTCCCAATGGTGCAGTGTTGATGTTTTGATTTATTCAGTAACTTTGGTGAGACAGGGCCGAGTTAATTGAGTTATGTGTTGGGCTGTGTAGGCTGTAACTTGAACTATCTCCTTCATCATCAGTGATGCATTGCCCCAGTTTTCCTGTTTTGCTTTATATCTGCAGTACATTATTCTTTTAACAACTGGCATCATTCCAATTTTTCACATAGGCCTATGCAAACAGAGAAGGTGTTGGTCCAGGTTCAGTCATTTTTTAACTGGCTACTGACAACCCTTAAGGAAACTGATTCCGTTGATGAAGGTCAGTGCACTTCTCCAACGTTGGGGTGGGTTGTTTTATAGCATTTCAACCATTTATTTTCTAAATTACATTGTCGGCTGTAAAGCTTTCTTTGAGAAGTGCTGAAGTTTTAAAGGAAGTTGTATAAATCCAAGCCCTATTTCTCGCTCACTTGCGCTCACTGTTGCTGACATACTCTCTCTCTCTTGCTCTCCTGCTTCCCCTCGTGCACTCTGTCTACCCCTCTTTGACTCCCTCTTCCCCTTGTGCACGTTTGCTCATTTTAACACTCTGCTCACATTTTCATTCCCTTCCCTGGTCTGTCTCTCTCTTTCCTTTGCTCTCTCACATGCTTTCCCTGCTGCCTCTGAGGAGAAGCTGATAAATTCTAATTATTTCCCAGAATGATCAATGCTAAGTAATAAAATCGGAGGCAAATCCCTATAGTCCTGGCAGAAGCATCCAATATGTTGTGATGGAAGAGTTGCATTGTGTGTCTGGTTGGATGTGCTAAGTTAGGTCCCCATGCTGTTTTCTGCGCTGTGATCTTGACAAACCAACTCTTTGGATCCGGAGGCCATTATTTCTGGAGTGAGTTGTCAATGACTAGAGCCCTTCTTATTTTGATAGGATGGATGTTTGTTGCTCGTCAAGCAGTCAGCACCATTTTGAGTCTAACCGAATCTTCAGATGTCCTCAGCATTCTTCCAGTGGAATGTGTAAGGAATTTGATTAAGTAAGTATTTTTTCATAAATTGTGACATGGCTTGAAAACTATGCAGACCAATGATTTTTCATTTTGTGATTGAGAATTTATGGAGCCAAAATGATCAGTGATGACCTATGGTGATGAGCTGCTGCCATATGTCTGCTGGTGTTCCGGGGAGGCGAATGCAGTGTTTGCATAACTTGATACTTGCTATTTCGGAGAAACACATTAATGAAGTGCTGTAATAGTGCATTAAAGTGAGTTGCACATTGCAGCAGGACATTGTTTAGTGTTTTTGTAAAATGTTGTTCATAAAGCAAAGTGGTGGATTCGACATATCAGGCTAACTGTTTTTACTTTTGGTTTCATTTTTGCAGGAAGTCACCATCTAACCCCTCTGCTCTCTTGCTGGGTGATCTGTACTACACTCGGTTAGCATTATGTGGCTACAGTGATCTACTTTCGCAAGACTCTCAGCTTAACCTGTTCAGAGAACTTCGGCCAAATCTTTCCACAGCTGTTTCCAAGGTATTTTATGTTACCAGTATTTTAGTTTGACTGTCCATATTAGAATCATCTTTGTCCTTGGTATGTGGTTTTGCACTAATATGCAAACCGCTTCCATATCTACAGGGCAGTCTGAACTGCCTCATGGCCACTGGCTTCTTTTGAAGTGCAGTCAATATTATGTAGAAAGCTGTGACAGATTGTAACCAGAAGACGGCAGAAGCAATATTTAGATGGCCAGTTTACCTTGATTTGTGTTATTGGTGGTGAGGTGAATATGTCCGGGAGATACCAGGGAGAATGTTCCTGCTCTTTGAATCAGGGAGATGCACATAATTATTCATTTTAATATCTTGCCCAAAATGCAGCACTTCTGATAGTGAAGCACTCCCTGAGTACTGCAGTGGACCATTAGTTTGATTAATATTCATGTTAAACTAATTAACAAATATCTTTTGCAGGGGGAAGTTCAGATAGTTTCTCTGATGTTGGAATCGTGTCCTGTAGCTCACCTTAAACATTCACACGCTCCACCACCAATGCACAGTAGCAGCAAAGTGTACCATCTACTGGATGTACTGCAGCATTCATTTGGGCTTTTTTCACAGAATCATAGATGATAGAATCCCTACGGAGTAGAAACAGGCCATTCGGCCTGAAAAGTCCACAGCACCCCTCCAAAGATTATCCTGCCCAGACCGATTCCCCTACCCCTGCATTTCAAATGTCTAACCCAGCTAACCTAAACATCCCTAGGCACTACAGGCAATTTAGCATGGCCAATCCACCTAACCTGCACATCTTTGGACTGTGGGAGGAAACCGGAGCAACCAGAGGAAACCCACGCTGACACTGGGAGAATGTGCAAACTCCACACAGACAGTTGCCCGAGGCTGGAATCGAACCCGGGTCCCTGGCGCTGTGAGGCAGCAGTGCTAACCACTGAGCCACTGTGCTGCCCTGTCAGCAGGGCCCTGATAGCACCTTTCAAACCCAGATCCTCTACCACCTTAGAAGGACCAGGACAGCAGACGAATGGGAGCACCACCAGATGAAAATTCCTCTCCAAACCCACACTCACCATCCTGACTTGGAATTATATCACTGTTCCTACTGTCCTGCTTTCTCAAAACCCTGGACCTCCCTCCCTTCACAGTATTGTGAGTGTTCCAACACTGCGAGAACTGGAATGTTCAAGGTGATAGCTCACCACCACCAGGGCAATTAGGAATGGGCAGCAAGTGTGCATATCCCAAAAACAAGTTTTAAAAGAACTGTAGGTAGGAGGGATGTTTATAGCTGTTATCAACCACAGCAATGCTGTCATCCATTTATCATTCAGTCTTTCTTGTGAAATCTGCATTTTTAAAGGCAAAAATATTTTTGCAATCCTTCTCCAATTTGACCATGATCTGCCAATATAAAAGTAAAATACTGCAGATGCTAGAGATTTGAAATCAAAACGGAAAATTCCAGAGAAACACATCAAGTCTGGCAGCATCTGTGGATGGAAAGACCGAGTTCATGTTTTGAGTTGAATATGTCTTCTGTTTGAAACCGTAGAGAGGTGAAACTGTGATGGCTTGAATGCTGTTGCAACAGGGATGTGGTCAGATAAAACAAAAAGGAAGGCTAGGGATTAGTTAGAGAGCAGGAGAAGATTAAATGACAAACATGTCATGGAACAAAAAGAAAAGAGAATAGTAGTGGTTGTGATAAAGAAGCAAGTCATTAATTTCTGTATGAGCAAATTAATTGACAGTTTCTCTGTTTTTCATGCTCTAGCATTTTACTGTTCACTTGATTGTCCATAAACTTTCTGTGAAACAGGTGCGGCTTCTTACACTGAGGATTATGAATCATTTTGAAGTGCGGCTACGAAAAAGAGTCGAGGTATGACATTTCCTGCATTTACCCTGTATGCAGACAATGGCAATCATTATGTTTAAACAAAAAGATAAAAGGTGAAGCACAGAAACTAGTCCCTCGGGCCAGCTGGTGTTTGGTCTTCAGATGAGTCTCCTCCCATCTCCTCCCATCCCCCACCCCTCTGTCTCAACAAATCCCCTTCTTTGAGACTTTTCCCTGTCTGCTTGATACTCTGGTTACAAAGCTTTAAAATATATTAAGAGCCTCCTTTTTACCGAGAAAGCTTCAGATTAATCCATGTCCAACAACCTGCTCTGAAAGCTCTGCTAACATTTTGACAGATGTATCAAATTCCACTAAGGCAGCTGAGACAATCCACAACATTCTAAATTAAGCAATTCCAAAAAAAAAATGTAAAAACAAGCCAATTCTTCAATCTTCAATTTTAATGATTTCTTCAAAGAAAAATCCAGGATTTGGATTTGCATATTCGCCAAAATTGAATCAGTCCTTTTTTGGATCATACCCTGCCTGTATATTGAAATCTGGCCGGTGGTTTTTTAGATATGTTGTTTACAGAGAAACAGACTGACGCGTGGGCAAAAAACGTGGCCTGCACCCCTTTCAGTGGCAGGGGTGAGGACAGTGTAATTTATTTACTTGCATGGTTTAAGTTATAACTGTGGAAGTAGGAATTTATAATGGTGAAAGATGGACAAAAATTGTGCTAGAAATGGACTTCTGAAATGGTTGAATCACAGGGATACCATCAATATTCAAGCGTTGCTGTTTGTTTATGTGTACAGGATGAGGGCGATGGAGATCTTCAGCCTGTCTTTGCCATCTTACTGCAAGCTGAACTTGTCCCTGCAACCGTTCATGACTACAGAGAGAAGTTATTGCATCTGAGGAAGCTAAGGCACGATCTGGTACAGCCGTGTATCCCTGAGGGACCATATGATGAGGTAGGGAATAGGGCAGCTCTTTTATATTCCCCAGTTTAAACATTAA
The DNA here is from genome assembly GCF_021869965.1 of Rhincodon typus. Lineage (NCBI taxonomy): Eukaryota > Metazoa > Chordata > Chondrichthyes > Orectolobiformes > Rhincodontidae > Rhincodon > Rhincodon typus. The sequence continues at coordinate 42,970,398 of NC_063349.1, forward strand.
CAAGTGGTGAAAATCATTGGACTTAAAGGAGCAAGGCAGTAAGCATGGTTCTGAGGAAGGGTCACCAGACCCGCAACATTAATTCTTTTTTCCCTTCACACATGCTGCCAGACCTGCTGAGCTTTCCCAGCAACTTTGTTTTTGTTCCTAATTTACAGCATCTGCAGTTCTTTCGGTTTTTATTTAGTAAACGTGGCATGCTTGCGTTGTCTAAAATAACATTGGTAGCTGCTTGAGCTAATCTGAGGCTGGTCCTGTGCTGATTTTATTTTGGAAATAATGGAAATGCATTGCAGAGACACCAGCAACCAGAAAGATAATGAACAGGTGAACATTTTGACCCTAGACTCTTGCAATTGATGATGAATTACACTTGATGCATAAATGCAGTTTTTCTCTGAAATGATGTTAGATTGACCTAGTTACAGTCCTAGCATTTTTTGTTTGTTGCTTAAGATTTCCACCATGTGTTTCCAGTTGTGTTTTTTTTTGTTTCTGTTTTGGACATTTGCTTCAAGAGAATTCTATCTTAACCACATGTTAGTTTTTGGTTTGAGATATTGGAGATCATAACTCACAAAGAAGTTCAGTAGTTGCTTGGTGGTACTGAATTTGAATCTTGCTGTAAAGAGAGTTATGTTGCCAAAGCTGCTTGTCTTGCAGAACAAACTTTGGCATTCTTTGGTTTTGTCCTGATGAATGTAAGATGAAAAGCTTTGTACAAGTAACATTCATGCCACACAACTTCCAGGCAAACAAGTGAAAACCTAACCATCTGCCTTTGACACTCAATGGCATTACCATTGCTGAATCCCCCATTATCAACGTCCTTGTAGGTTACTATTGACCAGAAACTGAACTGGACCAATACCGTTCCTACAAGAAAAAAGCAAAGGCTGGAGCTTGTACATTAAATGATGTACTAAGTGATGAACGGAGCCTTTTCACCATCCATAAGACACAAGTCAAGAGTGTGATGAAATATCCTCCTCTTGCTATGGTAAATGTAGTTCCAACAATACTCAAGCTCAACACCATCCAGGATAAAGCATCCCTCTAGACTGGTATCCAACCATCACCGTCAATGTCAACTCCCTCCACCACTGGAGTTTGTACCATCTACTATATGCACGGCAGGTATTCACCAAGATTCTGTCAACAGAACCTTCCAAAACCTGTGACCTCTCTCAGTTAAAGGACAAGGGCAGCATAGGAAGGCAAGGTCCTGCAAGTTCCCATCCAAACCACTCACCATCCTGATTTATAAATATATCTGTGCCTTTAGTGTCGCTGGGTTAAAATGCTGAGTCTCCCTGCTTAACAGTACTGTGAATGTACCTAAACCCCACAGGACTGTACCAGTTCAAGAAGACAGTGCCTTCTCAAGGCAACCAGAGATGGGCAAAAAACACTAGCTTAATCAGTGAAACTGCTGTGAGCAATTAACAGCAAAGTCTCTCACTTCAACAGTTTACTTTTTTGCTAAATGCCAAGTAGGTTGGTGTGTAAACCCAAGTTTTGGAACATAGGAAATAGAAGCAGGAATAAACTATTCGGCCCATCAAGCCTGTGATGCCATTCACCTAGATCATGGCTGATCATCTACCTCAGTGTCATGTTTCTTGTGCTATCCTTGTATGCCATGATATGTTTAATATCCAGAAATCTATTAATCTCTGATAGAGCCTCCACAGTCTGTTGGGGTAGAAAATTTCGAAGAAATTCTTCCTCAGTTCGTATGTAATGAATATTTTCAACGGGTTTGTGGCTGTGCTGAATGTTCAGTGCCCTTCTTCACTGGTTTGTATTCCCTTTTCCAGGCTCCTCTTCAGTATTTGATAGGAATGCTTTATATAAACTTCAGTGCACTGTGGGACCCAGTGGTTGAATTAATTGTGTAAGTATGCCATAAGTTACAATATACATGATAATGTATTTGATAAAGAGACAATAAATAGATAATTCAAAACAAAACTGAAAAGTAATTTACATTGTACATTTATTAAAATGGAAAATTTGGATTCTGTGCTCAATGCTGATAATCCATATGGGGTCCGAAATAGGAATTTTAAAATAAACTCTTGATTTTGCAGGTATGGGAGGTAAAGATGATGTGATCTGAAAGTTGGTGTTTTGTTCAGTTTCTGTTCTATCCAAGTTGGTGTTGCCTTCATGTATTATTGTTGAATTCAGTATGAGAGATCAAGTTTGATCAACTGACTTTAAAAGTATTTGGTATAATCTCGTGTGTTATAGAGTCATACAGTTGTACAACACAGAAACAGACCCTTTGGTCATGCTGACCAAGTTTCCCAAACTAAACTAGTCCCACTTGCCGGCATTTGCCCCATAGCCCTCTAAACCTTTCCTATTCATGTACCTGTCCAAATGTCTTTTAAATGTTGTAGTTGTACCTGCATCTTCCACTTCCTCTGGCAGTTCATTCCACATACAAACCATACCCAGTGTGAAAAAGTTGTCCCTCAGGTCCATTTTAAATCTTTCTCCTCTAACCTTAAAAATATATCCCCTAGACCTCCAGGTAATCCCAGAATAAGTTAATTTTTTATAATTTTAAAATTTTGTGCCATCTTCTTCTTCCAGTTCTCATGCACGTGGGATGGAAAGTAAAGCATTCTGGCGTATTTATTATGAGCATCTGGACCAGGCAGCTCATTTTACAGGTAAATAAAACTAAAATGTTTTAGCAAACTCAAAGTAGTCATAGAAGAGTTAAGTTAGCCTGTGGCTTGAAGAGAGTTGGTTTGCGGTTTATGACATTGTCTTTCCACATTATCCCAGGCTCTTGTAAACATATTCTGTGACTAATCACTATGGTAACCAAATTGCAAAAGTCGAGCCTATGATCTACCAAACCAGGTTTCACCCTGGGATCTGACTTGTTTCCAGTAGGAGCATCAGCTGGGATTATAGCACTTCCTAGACCCCCAACATCCACATTTTCATGGATTTCCGCTTTAGTTTTACCTTAGTGATGTTAATACATAAATTGAGCTCTTGTTACACAAGTCAGAGAATTTACTAGTGTTTTGTAAAGAAGAACATCACACCACAGATAGAAAGACTTGCATTTCTGTAGCACCTCTCACCATCTCAGTACGTCCAAAGTGCTTCAAAGCCACTGAAGTAGTTCTGAACTTTGTAGTGGCTGTTGTATTGTAGAAAATGTGGCAACGAGTTTGTAAAAAGCAAGATCCCGCCATCAGCCATGTGGTAATGACCACACAATCTGATCAGAGTAGGAATGTCTTACTGCAGTTGTACAAGGCTTTGTTAAGACCCCACCTGGAGTATTGTCTGTAGTTTCAGTCTCCTTATGTAAGAGAAGCTATACTTGCCATAGTGGCAGGGCAGTGAAAGCTCACTAGGCTGTTTCCGGGAATGACCGTACAGTCTTACGAGGAGAGACTGGTTTGACTGGGTCTGTATTCACCTGAATTTAGAAGAATGAGTGTGGATATGAATGGAACTTATAAAACTCTAACAGGACTAGACAGACTAGACTGAGGATATTTCCCCTGGTTGGGGAGTCTAAAACCAGGGGTCTCAGGATACAGAATAGGCCTGACTCTGTCAGAGGGTGGCCAGCCTGTGGAATTCACTACCAACGAAGGCTTTCAAGATCAGAATACTGAATATAGTCAAGAAAAAGATTGGTAGATGTTTAGATTTTAAAGGTATCGAGGGATATGAAGAGAAAGCAGGAATATGTCATTGTTGAGTAGGCATGAAGGGCTGAATGGCACACTCCAGCTCATAGTTCCTGTGTTTCTATTATGTTATGGTTGGGGATGAATATTGGCTAGGGTACTGTACAGCACTCCCTAGCTCCTCTTCAGCAAAGTATCATCAGATGAGGCCCTTGGTTTAAAAACTTCAGCTGAAAGAATGTTATCCCAGATGGGAGTAAATAGCATTGTTTTGTTGTTATTGTGAAACAATCCATTTATGGTTAACAGCCTAATTGAGAAGGCAATAACGGGTGAACTCATTTGGAAGTTAATTATCCAGTCTGAAGAGCAGAGTTTTATTGGGGAACATTGATGCCATCTTTCTGCTCTCGCACCATCTGAAAGTGCATCACACCCGGTGGTCGTTGTGTTTTTATTGGTCTTAATCAGTAAGTTTTATAGGTTTGAAGCTGCCAAGATCACTTGGAGAGTTGTCGTAGCTGGTCTAGGCTCCAGCTGTTTGCCCAGCTTTCTCATTTTCAAAGCAAAAATTGACAACTTTTGACGAGTGGTAGGTGGAGTAGAATAGGTGTGTGCTAGGGTGTAGAATAGGTGCGTGCTATGGTACAAGTAACCTTCAAACAGCCGTTTTTTAATCCTTTGATAGAGTATAAGCATTGCTGGCTGGACCAGCATTTGTTGCCCATCGCTAATTTTCCTTGAGATAGTGGTGGTTGTGAGCTGTTTTCTTGAACCTTTGCAGTCCGTGTGTGTGTGTGTGTGTGTGTGTGTGTGTGGATGTGGGTGTGGGCATGTGTTTAGTTACACCTGCAGTTTTGGTAATGGACTTCAGTGGTTTGATGGAGCTGAGGAGTTTACTAAGGCATTTCAGAGGGTAGAAATTCACAAAGATGCTTAACAGCAGCTTCCAGCCCACAACCACTTCTTCCTCGAGGGACAAGGACAGCAAATACACGGAAACAACACCTCCTGCAAGTTCCCCTCCAAGCCACTCACCATCCTGAGTTGAAAACATATTACCATTACTTCACTGTTGCTGGGTCAAAATCTTGGAATTCCCTCCCTAAGGGTATTGTGGGTGCTAACCACTGAGCCACCGTGCCGTTCCAGTGGTTTGATGATGGCTATCTGGTGGTTTCACAGTCATCATTACCAGGTGCCAAGGTTCAATTTGATCCCATGTCTCAGAGTCCAGTGACAGTACCACTACATCATTTTCCTGTAAATATCTAGTTACGATTAATTCAGCTTATAAATAGATATGTCATAGAATGTCCACGCAGGCAGGCTTTCTAGACATGGTCGTGACTTCAAATCTATAATTCTCCTTAAGTTCTTACAAATATTAATTAATGATACAATGGACATCCAACATTCAAATATATGTTCTTTCAGTGAAAACAGTGTGCTGGAAAAACTCATCAGGCCAGGCAGCATCTGTGGAGCGAGAAACAGAGTTGATATTTCGAGTCCGATATGACTCTTTTACAGAACATCTTTGAATTTGTGTTTAATATGAACTACTTTTTGTTTTAACCAGAGAAGGAATTGAAACGTGAATTGGAGGAGGAACTGAAAGACAGCATCACATCGGACACTCAGAGTATTCTGCCAAGTATAATCAGAGGATTGTACCAAGGTCAGCTCCACTTGGCAATTAAATCCAGTGAGAGAACAGATCGCACCAACTTCCGTTTCCTGCTTTGGAAAGCAATGAGTGCCTTTGCTGACAGAGTAGAACCTCGGTCACGAGAGCTCTCTCCTTTGCTTCTAAGATTTATTAAGTAAGTCAAGATACAGCTTTACACGTCTCAATGCAATTGGCATAATCCCAGTAGATTTATCTTTCCAGACACATTGAGAGCTGGGAGTCAGCTCGTGGCTGTATAGAATGTGACCAGAGAATAATAAACTGAAGTCCATTACTCGACCAGCAAGGCAGAGGTTCAGGAATTGGAAATGGCTGGCAAATAAGATTTAATAAAATGCACAACTAAATATGGGCCAGTAAAGATCACAAATTGTTTTAAAATCCCACTGATTCAGTGAGGTGCTACCGAGAAGGGGATGTGCTATGCTTAGGTCTGTTCTGTCTGTGACTCCAGCCTCCTGTTAGAGGTTGAGATCCAATGACCTCCGGGTAACTAAGCATGGACAATAAATGTTGCCCTATTAAGTGCCTAATGCTGAGAACAAATAATTTTAGAAAAAGGCAATTAATATTTCATGTTAGCAAACTTTTGACATTCATTTGCTGCTGAAAAAGAAAAGCTGAGAAGGTTACCAGCTACGAGTATAAGTTAGCATTCCATGTTAAGATTTGGCAGTAATTTGGAGCAGTGCTGTGCAACTGGTTGTTGGCACATGAGGCTGTGATAACAGTCGTTTTATTTACTTGCCTCACACACAATCCAGTGAAATGGTCTGGAAAGAGTATATTTACTTTAAAAATGCCCCTTGAGTCAGTAACCAAGGGAGTAAAACATTCAACCATCAAATTACACTTGCACATTTCCATCTCATTAGTTTACTGACAAACTGTGGAAAACTTAAAGTTTGCATGCATGTGTGCTCACACACACATTCACACCTGCACTCACATTTGTGCGCACACTTAACAGGGTCACATACTCACGTGAACACATGCCATGTGAGTAAGTATTGAACACATTAACAGTGTCTAGTACTCGTTTTATTTACTAATCATGAATGTGTTTAGTCACATGTAGAGTAGCAGTACATGGCTGGTGATTAATTTGTGACAGCGCCGATTTGGAAAGAAGACATAATTAGCCCACCAGCAAGTTTCGAGTGCGCAGCAATTTTTTTAAATGCAAGTTATTTATGTCCCTTCAATTAATTTTTGCATGTGCATTTATTTAAAGGAGCCAACCTGAGCACAACAATCTAGGTTGCTACTTGGTTTCCGCACAGGGAACAATGTTTGCAAGTGACCCGTCTCTCTGCTTGGTTTAGCAATGAATATTACCCAGCGGATTTGTTGGTTGCTCCAGCTGAGGACATCAGGAAGAAGCACGTTCCTGATGAAAAAGTGACCGCTGCAGAACCGCAGGATGGGTGCAGTGCAGTTGACAACGAGGTAGCAGCTCCTGAAGAACCCAAGTTTGCTGTGGGAAAGAAGCCCAGGAGGGCAGCTGTAAAGTAAGGAGGAGGCACTTTTCCTGAACTCTGAACTTGTCCAAATCTCTGTTCCCTACAGCTGGTTGTAATTATTTTCCACATTGGCCAAATCATTTGTGGCATTTTCTTGAAGCTGGTTGTGAGTAATTGGGTGGTTAATTGTATCCGAGTGGTGGGCAGTAGCTCCTGATTCAGTTGTGCTCTCGCATGGACAATGGGAAGTCCATGCTTGAATCTGTGTCTCTGTCAATAAGTAGCTTCCACTGTTTAAGCCATTCTGTCTTCATGCGCTGGTGTTTTGAAGCGTGACGTCCATATCTAACTCACAGCTAGTTCTATTTGCTCTTGTTGCTCATTGACCTGCATTGACTGTATTACACCCATATTAAAATCCTAGACCTTGTCTTAAATCCACCTATGGCCTTGCCTTTCCTTCTGTCTGTACCTTGCTCGAACAATGCAGACCTCTAGATATATGCTATTCACTAATTCTAACATCTTCTGCATTCCTGATTTCTAACTTCTGTGCCTTCAACTGCATGGTTCCCATCTCTGGAATTCCCACTCCACTTCTGTCTGCCTTTAGGATAATGCTTAATATCTGTTTCACTGTGTTTCTACTCTGATATTTTTCCTTAAGAGCCTCAGTGTTACACCTCACTTGATAATCCTGTTTTATTATATTAAAGGCATTGTATAAATGCAAGTTCTTATTATAGTAGTACTTCAGTAAGTCAACTTTCTCATATTGCAAGAATCTGCATCTATTTAAAACTGACTAGATCTGTAGGACATCCCTGAGTGTTGCGCAGCAAATTAAGTATTTTTGAAATTAGTAAGTACACCAGTTAATCTGATGGTGAATCGAGGCTGAGTCGCTGCCTATGAATATACGTCACTTCCAACAAGTGTAACTAAGCAGTGTTAAGAGCTCAACTGATTATCTTAAATTGGTTGCTAGTGTAGTTAATAACAATTTAAGACGATCAGAGACCCACCCTCTACAAGCAAAAGGAATTTGTTCAAGCCTTGCTTCTTTTTTGCAATTAACCCAGAAGCTTGGGATGCCCCTTTATTTGCCATGGCAGCACCTCAACCAGTCAGCATCTGTGGTCATGCGGTTGTTTGAAATTCTTACATTGGTCCTGAAGCATGTGAGAGCTCAGCCAATGTGTCTTTCTCGTCAGCAAGATTCTCATTTCTTTCTGGTTATTTGCACATAAAGCATACTCATGTTCGGTTGGATATATATTTGAAAGGGATGAAGTTAGAGGGCTGTGGAGATGGAGCTGGAGAATGGGACTAGCTGTGTAGCTCTTTTGAGAGCTATGACCGGCAAGATGGGTCAAATGGCCTCCTGTACTGTAAAATTCTATAATTCTATACCTTTTGCAATTTTTCTAACTGAGCTATTTGATGTTCTGCCAATAACAGTATCATTCCATGCAAACAACATTTTGTAAACATTGCTTGGAAATTGTGTGGATAAATACAATCCAAATAAATCACTTCTTGCCATTCTAGAGTTGGGGAAAAAAAAAACCCTTGACTTTATTGCTCTGTTTGCAATCAAGCTGGCATGGAAATGTTTCTGTTGCACTTGTAATTCCAACTAAATCTGGGTGCAGCCCATATCTGTACAGTTAGGGCCATAGGAACAGCCTGATGAGAGAATCCAGCAGTTCGAGGAGACTCCTTACCACCACCACCACCTCACAGTTGGGCATGGAAAGCAGACTTTGGCCTTGCGTGCATCCTGAGAACAAATATAAAGTCAATGCAAAATAGTTACTAATAAACTCAATAAGAAATTCAGAAGACTTTATTTTACCCAAAGAGTGGTAAGACCACCACCTCAAAGTGTGTTTGAGTTTGATAGCATGGACATGTTTGAGAGGAAGCTAGAGAAACAAGAGGTTTAAAGGAATGGAAGAATATGTTGAGAAAATGGGAGGAGGTTTATGTGGAGCATAAGCATTATATAATAGTATTGTGTGGAATAACCTGTGTCTATGTTTTAAATGCTGTGTAATTCTATGGATGTAAGTACAGCTTTTAGTAGAAAAGATTCGGCGTTCACAGAACGATCTATTGACTGGCAGCCAAATAGCTATTACCAATTGCACTCACTCTAACATTATGTTTAAATTGCATGCCTGGTTCTGGTATTCCATTGGGTTTCAGCCAGGAAATGTTGTGTGTGCACCTGGAGCTCAGTTGCTTGAGAACCAGCTTCTGGCTATGTTCACACACCACTCACATTTCCAGTCCTAGCAGATGGGAGGAGTGTGCTGGCTGCGATGTCCCCACACTGCCAACATTTTAAATAGGTGTAAGTGAGTGTGAAGTGTGTAGAGGGTTTCCAAGGAACTGCTTGACATTTTGCATACACAATTTAATGAGGCAATGTCCAGAAGAGAGACCCCTGCAAGTTTAGTTCCAGAATCTGCTCTGCCTTTGATGCTGTACTTTGAGTTACATTGCGATGAGGTTGAAAATGGAAGCAATTTTGCACCAGTGTTGAAAATAAGAATTACTGGATAGTTCTGTCCAGTGTCTTGGCCCAACAGTTATCCATGAGCCACCAACTAAAGGGAAACAGATAATCTGGTTCTTTTACCTCTGTCTGTGGAATCTTGCTGTGCACAATTGACTGCTGCATATCCTACATTGACATAAAAGCAGCTCATTGGCATGGGGGGGTGGGGAGGCCATGAAAAAGTTGTGACATAGCTGTCCAAGGTCTTCCTTTCCCTTGTAGAGGTTGCTCTGTTGGCAGGAGATGCAGGGTTAAAATTGGGCTCGTTTTCGGACGAGGCTTTTTGAGTAGGGAGCAGATTGAGGCCATACAAGATGGTTCTTTCAAAACCATGCTGCCACAAAATTTGCCACTGCTGGTCAATTGTTTGAAAATAGTATTCGATAACCTTTTATTCTCTCATTATCTCTTTCAAGCACATGATCTTCTGAGATCTCTGTGCTCTATTTCTGATGTTTCAGCAGCCTGATTTTAATGCCTGCTGTATGGGCGGCCCCCTCTTAAAACTACTTTTTTTGGTTTAGCTACCTCCATCTGCTCCAATATCCCCTTAGGTGCCACTGCCTAATTTCACATTTCAGCATTTCTGTGAGGAGACATGGAATGTGTTTTAATGTTAAGGTAGCTGTATAAATGCATGTTGTGGTTGTACAGAATGATCCTCCATTTAAAGTTTTTTTTTGGTATACGCAAATCCAATGCCAGTGTGTGGCAGCACCTTCCAAAACTGGAAGGCAATGTGTCTGCATTCCCATCACGGTGATCAATGTGCACAGAACCTTGGAGAAATCTCAGAACAACTGTGCAGCTTTGAGGGGATATTGGTTTTGAACCTCTGGGTTCAATGCACTTTGGTTCAACATCTCATTCAGAGGACAGTACCTTTGGCTGTGCGGCATTGCCTCTGTATTAAACTGGAATGTCAGCCGAGATTATTCACTTGCTCATGGACTGGCACTTGAACCTGCAACTTTGTAGCCACTCTTGTCTAAGCCAAGCAGCTCTGTAGCTTTGGAGGTCCCTCCCTAACGGCATTGTGGGTCAACCCACAACAGGTGGACTGCAGTGGTTCAAGAAGGCAGCTCCCCACCACCTTCTCAAGGGCAACTAGGGACGGGCAAGAAATGCTGGCTCAGCCAGCAACACCCACAAAATGAGTAGGAAAAAAGGCTGTGCAGTTTGATGAGTAAAAGGACTGTTCTACAAATCAAAAGAGAATGTATTGGAGCATTTGAATCGTTGTAAGATGGGTTCATGGTATTGCTGTGGAGACCCAGGAGGGTTTGGAGATAGAATGCAGGTTGCATTTTAAAGATTACCTGAGTCTCCTGTCCGTTGCACCGAGTTTTGATATGTGTGATCCTGAGCTTGTTTCGTGCCCTGCAAATGTTAACGTGTTCTGTGTCGTTACAGGCAATTGATCGCTCACCTGAATGTTTTCTCCAAGTTTACTAACCCAAGGTCACTGTACCTGGAACCCAAGCTGAAGGAATTGTACACTCAGGTAGGAGTTGAGTGTATAGCTCCGAACACCTGTGTTACCTGTCTCTTTCCCTGCCCGTCTCTCACTGTGGTTAAGAACCTCTTTCATACTGTTCTTTTTCTCCTATTTTAGCTGCTGTGCCATCATTGCCAGGATGTGCAGAAAATTGCCTTGGAATGTCTGCTCACTTACAAGCACCCACACCTTCTGCCCTACAGGTAACATTAATGCCTTTGTAATAAATCTCTGTAAAGGGTGTCATTATTTATTTAGCACAAATTAATTCCCATTGCATTGTTTGCTGCCACCAATTAGTAAAATGTTATATCTTTGCAGACAGAAGGAACACGTCACCATGCTGCACTTGTTTCCACTCATAAAATACATGAAAGCTGTTCGCTTGTTCAATTGTCAGGGCAATGTTGCAACCAATCAGGGTCCTGCTGCCTGGTTTAAAATTTAAAGCCTGACAGTTAACTGTCAATCTGCATCAAGCGGTGCAAATTATCACGGGGAACGTCTCCACTTGCCAAACAATCTGCACTCTCCTGCCATTGGGTCTTCCCCTTAAATTAGTAATGCGTATTGTCCTAATGAGTACAAGATGAACAGTTTGGACAAAATAAGTGTATTTTTCAGTAATATAAAATTACCTGTATAATTTTGTCTTTCCAGTTTTTCTGGCTGTTTTTTTCTCTCTCTGCCTCTCATTCATTCTAGTTGTGCTATGGTCCCATGCTCTTTCATACAATTATCAAAGAATCATCGAATCCTTACAGTGTGGAAGCAGGCCAATCGACTCCTCATCGACCCTCTGAAGAGCATCCCACCCAGACCCATCCCATGCCTGTAACCCTGCATTTGCCATGGCTTAACCACCTAACCTGCACATCCCTGGACTTTGGGCAATTTAGCATGGCCAGTCCACCTAATTTGCACATTTTTAGACTGTGGGAGGAAACCGGAGCACCCGGAGGAAACCCACGGGGAGAATATGCTAATTCCACACAGACGAGGCAGCAGTGCTAACCACTGAGCCTCCATGCCGTCCACTGTATTGCCTTGTCTATATGTATATATATGTATGTGTGTGTCCCTCACTCTTGGTCTCTCTCACGCTGTCTCTCGTCTTTTCCCTTGTCGGCAGATGTGGTAGGATCTGCTGAGAGAAACCTAGTTTGGACTCAAAATGTCAATTGCATTCCTCTCTTAGTGCAGATGCTGCCAGACCTTCTGAACCTGGGTCCTGGAAAAGGGTCACTGGATTTGAAACATTAATGCTGCATTCTGTCCACAGATGCTGCCAGACCGGCTGTGTTTCGTTAGCAATTACTGCTTTTGTTTGTTTCTCCGGAATCCTGCCTGTTTGGACCGATGTCTGAAATCTGTTTCCCTAGCAATATAAGCATGAGGCTGTTTTTCCAGCTGACTTCTGTCACAGCCAGGAGTTCCAAATAATACAACCGTCCAGACACCTGGGAATTTGATATCTGTTTTGGTTTCTATTTCAAAAAAAAGAATGAGAACAACCGTTCTCAAACTGCCAATTCTGTCAGACGTTTTTGCTGTGGTAGTCTACGTGTTTGTGTTCCAATACTTTAGTCTAATATGCTGTGTCTTTGGGAGGGAAGGTGCAGTATCTCACAGTTGTTTCTGTGTTAAACGAGGCTATTCATAGAGTCATAAAGATGTACAGCACGGAAACAGATCCTTCGATTCAATTTATTCATGCTGACCAGATATCTTAAACTAATGTAGTAGTCCTATTTGCCAGCATTTGGCCCGTATCCCTCTAAATCCTTCCTATTCATATACCCATCCAGATGCCTTTGAAATGTTGTAATTGTACCAACCTCCACCACTTCCTCTGGCAGCACGTTCCATGCACGACCACCCTCTATGTGAAAAAGTTGCCCTTTAGGTCCCTTTTAAATCTTTTCTCTCTCACCTTAAACCTGTGCCCTCTAGTTTTGTACCCCTCAACTGTAGGAAAAAGACCTTGGCTATTCGCCCTATCCGTGCCCCTCGTGATTTTATAAACCTCTATAAGGTCATCCTTCAGCTTCCGATGCTCCAGGGAAAATAGCCCCAGCCTATCCAGCCTCTCCTTATAGCTCAAACTCTCCAACCCTGAAAACATCCTTGTAAATCTTTTCTGAACTATTCGACCCATTGTGTCTGGAGTGGTTCTCTAAGCATCGTGACTCGGTGCTGATCTATCTTTTCCCATAACCATACACTTTATTTCTGTTTAAATAACCGTGCAATTACCTCCTGTATACCTCAGTTGAACCAACACATTTCCAGGCAGGGCATTCCAGACCCTAATGACATCTTGTGTGAAAATATTTTTTGCTTGCCTCGCATTTGCTTCACTTACAGAATATTTTGTGCTCTCTTGTTCGTTATCCATTTATGAGTGGGAACAGTTCCTCCCTATCCAGACCCCATGTGATTTTGAGAACTTCTCTTAAATCTCCTCTTCGTCTTCACCTCAGTTTCAACCGTAGATTTCCCCTGTTTCCCATGGACTTTGAGAAACTGTATCGAATATTAGGAGGCAGAAAATTGCGAGCATTAA
>NC_063349.1:42984354-42989966 GCF_021869965.1 Rhincodon typus
TAGGCCCAAAATGTCAGCCTTCCTGCTCCTCTGATGCTGCTTGGCCTGCTGTGTTCATCCAGCTCTACACCTTGTTATCTCAGATTCGCCAGCATCTGCAGTTCCTACTATCTCTGAAACACTTTTTTTGACAGTTTCTGCAACAGCAGTCTTGCATTTCTCGGGTAAGATAAGTGGTTAGGACTGAAAATTAAGATTTTCAATGTAATGAAGATCAAAAACCATTGCAGCAAAATAAGTTTGTACTACATCACTTTCTATGCTTGACCACCTTTCCAACTGACGGTAATTGAGCTGAAATATGGAATTCAGGCAGGTACCAGGTCAATTCTCAATCTGCAGAATCATTCTCACATTGTCTGCTGAGGGTTACTGACATTGATCAACTGACTGGATTTACAAAATATAACTAAACTGTAAAGGAATGAGGACAAAAAGAGAGACTACAAATGTTGAATCAAACACTTACCTACATTTCTTGCAATTTGACACAGGCCATCTTGATCCACAACTTTGGACACTTGTTGCCAAGGGTCAAATGCTACTTGGGCACAGTGACCTCTACCATTTACAATGACAGGGGTGTTGGGTGCACGTAGCTTCCAATACCTTCACATTCCTCTCGAAGTCATACACCATTCCTACTTGGAACTATAATCACTATTCCTTCACTGTCAAAATTCTGGAACTCTACCCAAACATGCTACCTGTACCACATGGACTACAATGATTCAAAGCAGCAGTTCACTATCATCCTTTCCAGGGTAACTAGGAATGGGCAATAAATGCCAGCAATGCCCACAAGTCAAGAATAAAAATAATGTTCTTTATTGTATTCTATTTAGTCTGCTTCAACTTTCTAATTCTTAACCTTGATCAGCCAATTAAAGGACGCTGGGTTTAATCATTTGGTTCTCAATCTGTTACAGGATGGAATTGAGGTTATTGAGTCAGTACCATGCCGTGAGAGAGTTACTGGAAACAACAACCCTGCCTTCAGTCATATGGAACTGGACTGCAGCGAGAACAGAAAAATCTAGAGCAATGAATGGCTGTTTTGTTCATCAGATCCAGAGTATCTATGTATGATTGCTTTATCATGGCTATCCCTCTCATTCTACTTTCACACAGTAGAAACCTTGGAAATCCAGACTTTGAGTTCACTAGCTCACATTCATGACACTTGCAATTTTTGGTCTAATTAGGCATGAGCTGTACTGCCTGAACTCCCAGTCTATGTGCCCACTGCAAAAGTTTTACTTCATCTTATCATGTTGACCCCAATCTGTCTTGCAAATAAAAAAATACTAATTTTCTGATTCTGTTACCCTCAAACCCTTCCCTTCAAATAATTACTTCAACTCCTTTTGAAAAAAAAAGTTTCCAAACTGACCTAACACAATTTCTATTCATCCATGGAGGGCAAAAATGGGTTTTCTACTACTTTACAAATTAAACAGGTTTTCTTTTTCTTGAAGCCAGCAAGCTATGCATTCAATTACTTTTCCTTTCTAGCTGCTTTATCTTTAAATATTGCTGAAAAAAATAGAATTTTGTTTTTGTTTTGTCTTGCACTCATCAGGACAATTTGCAAGAAATGTCAAACTAAAGGGAAAACAATTTTTGTATTGGATGAGAGAATGCTGACTGGTTGGAAAGAGAACTCCGACTGATGGAAGCGTAGCCGTAGAGAATGCATCAGTTACATGCGGACAGACAGTTAACTGCCACACTTGTTTAAATTTAAACAAAGGCAGATTTACTACGATTGGTTCATTTCTCAGGGCAATAACATAAAACAGATAACTACCATCCTCTGGTTAAGTTGAAACATGTGCAATGTGTGCACCTTCTGTCTGTAGAGAATCTGTGCATTGAGAGAGTAGCTTCCAGTACATTCAAGGACATTACGCTGCCAGCCTCGTTATCTTAAATTGGTTTCCTTATAGTAATAAAAAGGATTGTTTACACATTTAGTGTTTCTGATGAAGCATCTTGATGACTGCAAGGTAAAAGCTTCAAGAAAAATGTCTTTTTCTTCCCCAGCAATAATCAAGTTCTGTACTACCTTATTTTTGAACATATTAATTAGTCCATTACCTGGTGCCTTATCAAACGCCTTTCAAAAATCTAGATTTTGACATCTACGGAATTGTCCTGAACAGAAAGGTTGATCAGGAATGATTTTATCTGTTGAAATGCTTACTGATTATTCATTATTATGTTGTTGATTGAGAAATTTTCTACCCTCTCATTTAGTAGGTATCACATAATTTTTCTTACAATTGATGTTAGACTGACTGGTCCATTGATTCCTGGACATGTTTTATACCCCTTAAAAAGAGGTGTTACATTAGTTATCGTTCACTCTTCTAGCATTATACTTCTCTAACGTAGAGGACCACATACATTTCCTTTTTGAACTAAAAACTGGAATGAAAGTCAAATGCTGCTATATAGCTGAAATGCCAGGAGAGTTTTGCAACTTGGGAAAATCAAGTGGCACACATTTTAATTGTGCTAAACAATGTCAATGTCAATTTCAAAAATGAGTGTGACACTTTGAGGCTGAGTGGCACCAGGAGTCTTTGCGTTAAAGAAAGAATCTGACTTGATCGGTCTAGCTATAGTTTATCTAATATCTCTGGGGCTCACAGAGAGCATTGAAAAGTGCAGAGCAGCCAGCAACCCCCCAGAACCAGCAAACTGAAAATCTCTCAGATTCTAATACACAGAATTACCTAGGTCCACCTCATCAATTACTGAAGTAAAAAAATGCCTATCACTTTATAGGCAACAGTATGGCATCATTGCTACAACCAAAAGCACGAGACACACAATTTAACCTACCTTTGTTAACTAGACTTTAGATCTTCAGAATTTTGTTCATCTGTATTTTTCCACCCATTGTATTTGTTAGTGTGTCTTTTGTTTATCTTATTTGTGAATGAATGTGCATATTTAGGATTTTAAAGGGATACAGTCTAAATCACATAATAGATTAATAATTCTTTTCTCAGTCATCTCAAAGTTAAGTGTGATTATAACTGAAATAACTCGAGGCCAGTATTTCTGTTACCGAATCACCCTTTATTAACATGTGGAAAGTCATTGCCTCTGGTACAGCCTTGTCAGAGTCAACTCCCAGAGTGTCAGGGTGTCTGACAGCCCTGTTTTTAATCCATCAGCCAGGACTCCCTGATTGGACCAGATTAACAGCCCCAATCAGGGAACTCATTCTATGAGGTCCACCTGGCTGACCTTGTTACAGTCACTGCATCCGTCCCTCTGCGTCAGAGGACAAGCTGGTATTTTCCTCGTAGCTTCTACTGGGGCGTTTTAGTACTGGTCAGGTTCCTCCAACCCTGCCTCGGATATGGGTGGGGTGTAATGCACAGTAGCTTGCCTCTTGTGCCCCTAACATCTCGGAAGAAATTCATTCTCTTCTTCAGGTCCCAAAAGGAATTGAGGTGGGAGTATCCACTGTGGCCATCTCAGATTCCGAGTTCTTTTCAACACTTGACAGAGGGTGAATACATTCTGCCAGCCTTTCCGACTGTTCCAAGGACCTGGGCATGTTTTGTTCCTGTCCTGATTGTGGGTTTGCAGCTTTCATGTGTTTCACACGCTCATTCAGATTGTCGCACCTACTGAACATTATACATCACTGTTGTGGTTGGTTGGCTCGCCAAGCTGGTTTGTTGTTCCGCAGACGTTTCATTACCCTGCTGGGTAACATCTCCGAAGAAGAGTCATTGTGTTTTCCCACCTGTTATTACAACTCTGGAGTCCATTGAGCTGGATTACCTCACTTCCGATTTTCCTTCACAATGGAAGTGTATATGGGGTCAAGCTCTATGCGTTTGTTGATGGCTTTCTTCGTAGAGTACCAGGCTTCTGGGAATTTCTGTGCTTGTCTCGGCTTTGCTGGTCCCAGGATCTTGGCGTTGTCCCTCGGTGGAACAGGTAATCCAGCTCAACGGACTCCAGAGTTTAAACAACAGGCGGGAAAATACAACAGCACTTCGTTGGAGGCTGCACTGATGTTACCCAGCAGGGTAATGAAAAGTCTGTGGAACAACGAACCAGCTCAGCGAGCCAACCAACCACAATCCGAGCTACAAATCTACTCTAAAACATTATACATCACTGGATCGGACCTCTCATTGATCATGCCTCTTACCTATTCAGAGCCGTTCCAGTGGTTCCTATGAAAGGAAGATGGCTTGCTACCAACTTTATTCATTGTTGAAAATTTATTTTTTGGGAAAAAAACGAAAATTTCTCAGCCGTCTTCAAACTCCATGTGCATATTTATTTTAGATCTCTGCATCACAATGTACAAGCAATTGATGTGAATCTGTTCACAAACTGATAAGTCATAAATTCAATATTCTGCTTTTTGGCTATTTACAAATAGTCTGCATCATACATCCATGTCAGGAAGCAGCAAGCTTCAAGGAGGAAAACAAGTCTGTAAACAGGATTGGTTTCTTCAGCTGCTACTCAGTGAAGATATGGATCAAACTAGATCTTAGAGATAGGAAGTAGGTTACAGAAGTTATGCAAAATAGTTTTCAGAATTTCTTATTTACAGATTTAATGTGAATGTGTGTAAAACTCTGGAGTTTGGTTGATGAAAGAGATGCAGAACTGAGAAACTTAACAAACCAGTGTAAAATTGTTACCTTTTAAGTTTAAAAACTCGGGGTGTACAGGATTGTATCATATAATGAATAACATGTTCAACATGCTGGCAGCATTATAAATATTTAAAGGATATTTTATGTTGCAAAAAAAGTCTTCACAGTACATCCTATGATGGCTGGGTACTGATTTTTGTTTCTCTCCTGACATGCATCGAAGCTGCATTTTATCCAGTCTGTAGAATGGTACCTTCAGAAGACACAGGGAGTGACTGCAAGACAGACGAGAAGAGAAGGCAGGTTCAGCCTGAAAGGGGAGGGAACATTTTTAAAAAAGGTTTTAAAAATGGGCAGTTCTTTTTGCTTGCAAAAAATAAAAATCAATGAGCAAGATATCAAAATGGATGGATAATGCAACCAGTTCACGTGAAGTTGGTTCTTAAAAACAAAAGCGTCATTAGAATCTTGTGGTACTGCAGGCTGCCATTTAGTCCACTGTGCCTCTTAGTACATTAAATTAGTCCCACTACCCCACTCTTATTTCACTTGTCACAATATTTTGAAATAGGCATCTAATCCCTTTACAAAAAAAATTATTTACATTTGTACCAACTGCCCTTTCAGATGAGGGGAAACACTATTGCTTTGTCAGTTCAAACCATCCTGTACCTTCTACCATTGTCATTCACTTGACGCGTGCAAGCCAGTCTCCTGTTCTAAGGAACAAAAACAAACTTGCTAGAGGGTCTAGGCCCGAAACGTCAGCCTTCCTGCTCCTCTGATGCTGCTTGGCCTGCTGTGTTCATCCAGCTCTACACCTTGTTATCTCAGATTCTCCAGCATCTGCGGTTCCTACTATCTCTGCTGGAAAAGCTCAGCAGGTCTGGCAGCATCTGTGAAGGAAAAAACAAAGTTAACGTTTCAGGTCCGGTGACCCTTCCTCAGAACTCGGAAATCAGTTCTGAG
>NC_063349.1:42990066-42998737 GCF_021869965.1 Rhincodon typus
GACCTGAAACGTTAACTCTGTTTTTTCCTTCACAGATGCTGCCAGACCTGCTGAGCTTTTCCAGCAACTTTGTTTTTGTTCCTGATTTACAGCATCCACTGTTCTTTCGGTGTTTTTTGTTTTAGTCCTGCGATAGGCTGATGTGATCCAGAACAGCTAGATAATCACCCCCCTGCACCTTGAAAACCCACAACCTCCACCACTTTGAACAACAAGGGAAGCAGATTTAAGAGAACACCACTACTTGACAGTTCCCCTTTAAGCCAGATACCAACCTGACTTGGAACTACATCATTGTTCTTCCAGTGTTGCTGAGTCAAAATCCTAGGGCACCCACTCTAATGACACTATGGGTGTCCCTATAATCTGAAGACTGCAGTGGTTTGAGGGACAGCTCATCAACACTATCTACAGGGCAGTTATGGATGGGCAATAAATGCTGCCTAGAAACTGATGGCCACATCCCAGGAATAAGAAAATAAGAAGTTGCTGCCCAGCCTAGTTGAAATTACTGAGACTACACAACTTTATTTCAAATTTCCAATGCCATGAAATCATCTTGATCCCACCATACCACTTCCTGCAATGAGGAAGAATCAATGCCATATCTAATAATTTACTTTGATGCAGTTAGTTTGAAGGAACTGAACAGTTTAAAGAACGAAAGGTTAGAAGACAAGGATCAATAAATACCCAAGTAGTTGATCTTCGTATTCAAGGCCACTCATTGTTTGAGCCTTTCCCATTCCTCTTCCGCTCATTGCGTTCCTTATGGAGTCTCTCCAGCTCAGCCTCATACATCATTTCCTGAATTAGGTACTTCTCACGGCGCATTCTGTCCCGAAGGTCTTTTGGTAAATCAGGAATCAAATACGCAATAAGATTCTTTATGCTAAAAACCAAATGCTGCAAGGATAAAATATCAACAATTATCAGAAAAATAAAATCACAAATATCATCTGCCAGTCTTGACCAGGTTCACATGACCTGGAGCAGCAGTTTGTCTCAACTAAGATGTTCTAAGTTGCACCTGAACAAAGTTACCAACTTTTACTGTCACTGCATTAAGTCGTTTAAAATGAAAGCTTGTAAACTGTTCAAAACATTTGAGATTTAATGAAATAATCTGCAAAACAGTTCAACCATGACAAGATGCACTATGGTAACTCACTAACACTCCTTCCAAATCCAACATCTCTCCCACTAAGGAGAAGGGCAGCAGATACATGGGAATGCCACCACCTTCAAGCTCCCTTCCAAGCCACTTACCATCCTGACTTAAGTAAAAAGCACCATTCCTTCACTATTGCCGGGTCAAAATGCTGGAATTCCCTTCCTAACAGCATCTTGGGCATATCTGCACCCAAAAAGGAGTGCAGCAATTCAAGGCAGCTGCTCACCAGCACCTACTTAAAGGCAATTAGGAATAATCTAGCTCTTCCCACACTACATTGGCTGGTCGCAACAAAATTAATTTTAATTTTAAAAAGCCAGCCTTGTGGATACCTTTCTCCAGACAAAATGAATTTGTATTTTCGAAGGAGCCAATTTAACCAGGCATTCGGGAGTTTAAAATAAAGTGAGTTTATTTGTTACAGAATGTGGGAAAACAAAGAATAATGGAACGCACACAGATGAAGAATGAAGGTGTGAACTGCTAACTCAGTTTTTCTCCCCACAGATGCTGCTTGACCTGCTGTGCATTCCCAGCATTGTGCGCTTTCCTTCTGCCCAAAAATGAAATGGTTATCATCAGGATGATTTGAACGCTTGTGCGTGATTAGAGGTGGATAAGGGAAACAGACTACTTACCTCAAATACAATGATAAAAGCCAGCCGAGCCGCTAATACATGCCAAAACTGCAGTGTGTAGGCGTAAGGTTCTTTGGAATGAGGAGGTTCTCTATAGTCACGATATCTATCATATGGTTCCAAAAAAAAAAAAATTTTATTTAGTCAACGTAAAATTCTAAATTTGCACCAGCGTACCTGCAGCATCAGGTTTAGTGACTAGGACACCAGCTCAAAGTCACACATTTGAACTTCACTCATTCCGGAGCAACTGGCTGCTCCCAGATTCTCAGGACACATTAAAAGAGGCACAAAAAGTCTTGTAAAATATAACACCGCCTTGTTAACTTAAAAACATCGTGACGTAGATTTATACCGTTTGCAACTACACAACACTGCTCTCTGATTAAAGCTATGATGCCTGACATCATTAGGCAAAAACAAATTTGTTCTAGGCCAGTTCTGTATATCCCAGGCTCTTACCTGCAGTACTCTACTTCTGTACCGAAAGAGTCACTGCCATTTGAATATGGTTCAGAACGCTGCTCAAAATCTGTCACCAGGAACACAGACAAGCTGGCATTAACATAACCAATCATGCACCTGGGAAAGAACAAAAGACTAGGTTCATTCACATTCTTCAGCTCACACAGATTCAATGGCTGCTTAAAACTCTTAGGAAAATATACAAAATTCAAAACCACCACTCCTATTCACTTGGGGATGGTACACGTTGCTGTTGCTGGCTGATGGAGTTCAGATTTACATGTCCAGTTTGGGCAACAGAGCAGAGAACTCGGGCAACTCAAACAAGACAAGCCAATGCATGACCAAGATAAACACCAATAAGCCTCAGCTTCAGATGTTAAGTGATATCACTTGGTCTTTGTTTGACTCATACCAAGGTCTAATCTGTGTTGCTTGAGCAAGAATGAAAAAGGAACCCCCTCCCAAGTAGGGATACTATCTGATCTATAGAATGTGTTCCAGCATCCCAGGGTTAATCAGAGTCGGAACTCGACTGAAAATCTCTGGATTGACAGCCCCATCACCAACTGGATGTTGGGTGTAGTAGCTACTCAAGGGATCATTTTTCAAGCATTAATACAAAAAGGAATGAGTGGGACAGAGTTGAATCCCACCCAATAGCACTTCAGTATAGAGTCAGAGTCAATCAAGTCAGGAGGAAAACCAACGTTGCACCTGGATTCCATCAGTGTTCTGAAAGGGGAGAAGCAATTAATCCCATTATTGTGGGGATGGATTGCCCCTTTTCCTTCCAGCAATGATTTATCAACTACGCCTGAAGCCCATTGACCAGGAATGTTTGTGTGATGATATCACTACCATTCAAACTATTAAGTTCCAAACGTGCTTCCATTGTTAATGTTTTTTGGGGACTTGTGCTTAAAAAGGATTGTGACAAGTTGTTAGTTTGAAGTACCAAGAAAAAAGTGTGGACTTTTTAAAAGTTAAAAATGTCACTGACAGAACACTTTGGCACTCAAAAGATATCACACATTACATGCAGAGATAGGGGAATGTTACCTGGATTCTCTGTACCAGGAAGCGGTCGCCTCTCTCAGGGTAGGGGGACCTAGACAGTAGGAGTCTCAGCCTTTGCCATTCTCCAACAAGAGAGGTTCCTTCAGCTCAACTGAATCAAGTGGATAGAGTGTCTCTCGCAGCAAACAGCATGAGTATATACAAATGTGTCACCTGGCCAGTGTCAGGGTTTGGGATATCTGCTCAGGGTTAGAGAGGAACTTAGTGGGAAGGGGTTCTGGCCTATGTAGGTACCAACAACATAGGCAGGACAAAAAAGGCGATTTTGCATAGTTGGTACAAGGAGCTAGACGTCATATTAAAGAAACGGAATCTCAAGAGGTCATAAGCTCTATATTACTACCCAATCAATGTGTAAATTGGATTTAAAGATGAATGGTATGGAAGCAGGCCAAAGTTAGTGGTGCAATGGAATCAATTCTGGGAAGTACCGATGTCTCAGTTTCCAGTTGGCCCATGCTGGGGCCAGCGCATTGCGAGGGAAACAGAGCAAATTTTAAACTGGTTACTAGGGGCAAGGAATCAAATTTAGTGAGGTGTGCTAAATCAAAGAGCACAGTCAAGGCCAAACAGAAAGGTAATGCTGTGGGAATTGATAAATAGATTTTCACAGTAATACACACTGTACAAATCCAGGGTCAGATAAGACTAGAATTTACAAAGGGAACAAAAAGGATAAAACTAAATCTTAATCAAGTTAAGTGTAGTATCTGAATGCACATAGCATTTGAAACAGACAAATTGAGTGTGCAAATGGAAATGAAGGAATGTGATACAAAAACAAAAGTGCTGGAGAAACTATGTCTGGCAGCATCTTTGGAGAGACAGTTAACATTTAGTCTAGTGACCCATCGCCACTAAAAACTGTGTTGAGTGACTGGTCTGCATGTACCAAGGCACCTGGAACATTTCCTGTTAAATCTTTTCACTCATAATTTAACAGGTGTTTGGCCCAACTTTTTTGTAAAGTTGATCACTGCGGGAAAGTTACTTTAATGGATGTTTGTATCAAGTTACTCAATTTATTCAGTCATATTTCACATTGTGTTTTAAGCTTTGTATTTGAATTGAAAAAATCTGCTTTGTAACAAGTCAAAACTTTTGTTAATTATTAGATATCTAGTTGGTAATTTGTATTCCAAAATGTATAATTGGACACATTGATAACCGAGTGAAACATTTTTAAAGCACATGTTGTGACTTGTGGAGTAGTGGGAATGCAGAGCAATAGTGCACTTCTCCCAGCTGGAGTTGGTTATATCAATCTCTAAAGCAGGGAATAAAAGGGTTGTATATTTACGGTCAAAATTTTGACCGAGATTCCACTACATGCTGTTCATGGACCCAAACTAATTCCTATCCCTTAACATGATTTAGCAAGCAAAATGGATAAACTTACTTTTGTCCTGCTTTCCCTTGGCCAGCACAGGGACCATACTTATATGCATACACCAAGCGAGGGATGAAGTCAGAGGTCACTGCGATGACAAACGCATTTGTAATGACCGACAGGATCCCAATACCTTCCAAAATTCCATACCAGATACCTAATTAAACAAAGCAAGTTCACAAAACTGAGAACATTTCATTATGGGGAAACATTTGTAAATAAAACTAGAGGACCAAAAAAACTCCCAACTAACCAAGAGGGGCCCAAGTTCAAGTCCCACCTGACCAGGAGATGTGTCCTAACGTCTGACAGGGTGATTATTTAAAAAAAAAACAACAAAACAAAATAGCTGCATATCATTGGTGGGAATGAGGACAGTGCATCTTCACATAGGCAGGGCCTTATTTCAATATTCATTGGTCAGCTGCTTACACGTTTGAGCTCAAACATAGGAACAGGAGAACTTGAGTCTGTTCCACCATTCAAAAAGGAAATCATGGCTGATTTGTGTTTTAACTCCTTTGGCCCATATCCCTAACATATTTGCTTAAAAATTTCTCTCAGATTTAAAATGAACTGATCCATCATCAACTGCCATTTGTGGAAGACAAAGTTCCAAACCTCTAACACCCTTTGTTTGTAGGAGTGCTTCTGAACATCTCCCTTGAATGGACTAACCCTAATTCTCAGATGATGACATTGGTCTAGAATCCCCAACTCGTGGAAATAGCTTCATTATTATTAAACAAGAAAGGACAGGGTAGATATCTTGAAGACTTCAATCAGATCACCCTTTAACCTTTTAAGTCTCAAATAGGCCCCAAATGAGACGAGGACAGCAGGTTTCCTTCCCTGAAGGAAAATTGTCAGTCAGTTCCATTCAACAGTTTATGGCCACTTTTACAAATATTTTAAAAGCAAAGCAGAGTTTAAATTCTAAAATTTCCCTCCGAGGTGGTTGGGGGAACAAAGAACAGAAACAGGTCCATCGGCCCTCCAAGCCTGCGCCTACACATTTTGCCCTTCCATACTAAAACTGTCTTTGCTTACAGGATCCATATCCCTCTATTCCCTTTCTATTCACGTATTTGTTCAGGTGCTTCTTGAACGCTGCTATTGTGTCTGCTTCCACCACCTCCAGCAATGGGCTCCAGTCACTCACCACCCTTTGTGGGACAAAGTTGCCTCTCATTCTTTTTAAACTCCTCCCCGCATCCCCCCCACCCCACCCCTCCCACACACTGAAACTGCCTCCCCTTGTAATTGACTCCTCCACCCCAGGAAAGATGGTTTGAGCTAACATTGCATGGATTGTTAGTCCCCATCTCTAGATTATTGTTTGAGCAAAAGGTCTTCCTTCCCAATTGAGACAGAACATTAAAATGAACACAGAGGTGATCGGGGACCAAGCATTACATTACCATGTCTTGCTCCATGTTCCAATATATCAGCCACAATCTCATTGTATCTATTCTGCCGCGCAAGGGGCTGAATGGTCACCTCTTGGGCCATCCCACTGACAATTTTACACTTGGCAGATGGTGAGGAATATGGAACTCTCCAGGTGGCCTCGTTATCATCCTCCCGTCTTCTCCTAAACCCCATGTTAGGGTTAGGTCAAAGCAGAGGGTGACTGATCCGCCCTCACCTGCAACCCAGACCCGAAACGTTAACTCCAAGTTCTCTTCACAGATGCTGCCAGGCCTGCTGAACTTTTCCAGCAATTTCCGTTTTTGACCGTGACTATTCCCTCTAGCCATACAGTTTTCCATAAGGGGAAACATCCTCTGAGCATTTACCCTGTCAATCCCCTTTAAAACATCCTAGATTATCTTTCATTCTTCTAAACTCCAGTGAGTAGAATCCCAACCTGTTTAGATTTTGCACATTAGCCTGTCCCTCCATACCCAGGATCATCCTAACAAACATTTTCTGAACCGTCTCCAAATGAATTGCTATCTTTTCGTAAATAAGGGGAACAAAATGCTCACAGTACTCCAGATGTGGTCTCACCAGCACTTTGTACAGTTGCAGTCAGACTTCCCTACTCTTATACCCCAACCCCTTTGGAGTAACGGCAACATTCCATTACCCTTCCCAATTACCTGCTGCCCCCGTTCACTAGTTTTCAGTGTTTCATGCACAAGTACCCCTAAGTCCTTCTGTGACGCACCTCATCTCTTTAAATATTATTTCTGTTCTTTTGTTCTCCCTTCCAAAAATCTACAAACCTCACCATTTCCCAACTTTTTGCCCACTCACTTAACTTGTCAATAATTCTCTAAACTCTTTGTATCCCTCTCGCAACCAGCCTACAAATTTGGCAACATTACATTCTTTTCCTTACTCCAAGTCATCAATATATATTGTAAACAGTTGCGGTCCCAGCACTGATGCCTGTGGAACCCCACAGGTCATGGGTCACCAAACTGAAAAATAACCCCTTGTTCCCATTCGCTGCTACCTGCCCATGAGTCAATTCTCTATCCACAACAATATGCTTCCTCCAAAACCATAGGCTGTTATCTTGTGATTTAATCTTTTGTGAGGTCCCTTGTCGAATGCCTTCTGGAGATCCAAATACGTTCACTAGTCCCCCTCTATCCATTCTGGTTGAGACTTTCTGAAAAACCCCAATGAATTAGTCAGACATGATTTCCCTTTCATGAAGCCATGCTGACTCTGCTCATTAGATACCCTTGATAAACAGCTGTGGGTCAAAATGCACAGGTAGGAATGGGTTCCCCAAGACACAACAAATGGGGTCAGTGTTGAAGGGCAAGATAAAAACACATTGCCCCACATTAAGTTATTGGCTGCACACAAGTCCCACTTTTAATCTTTGAGACCAACATTACTGTACATTCATCATATCCTCACCTATATCTTTGGCTCTTGAAGCTAATGGCCTCCTCCACTGAGTGACAAATTTGTAAGCGTCAAGTCGGATTTCAATAATATTGTTCAATAAGGCTAGAAGAGGAGCCAGGGGAAATGCTGCCACAAATATAGTCGTGAAACCAAACTGAAGAACTGAAGGAAAACAGAAATGAATATCGACAGTCACAGAGTGGCCCAGGTATTACAGTCCATCCACTGTACTGGAAATCATTGCACAACATTCTCAGGAAACACCTGCTGGCCTCACTGGATTACGTGGAAAAAAAAAACAGTACACACAAATACAACATTACATGAGTCAACCTCAGTTGACATAAGCACATGCTCCTTGATACAAAAAGTTAGCCATTTGACTCTGACAGGACTTAAAGCCTTGGAGAGCTTGAGCGTATACACACAAAAACAAGCTGACTTGAAGTGGAGATAGTAGGAACTGCAGATGCTGGAGAATCCGAGACAACAAGGTGCAGGGCTGGATGAACACAGCAGGCCAAGCAGCATCATAGGAGCAGAGAGGCTGACGTTTCGGGCCTAGACCCTTCATCAGAAAAGGGGGAGGGGAAGGGGGTTTTGAAATAAATAGGGAGAGAGTGGGAGGCAGATAGAAGAGGGATAGAGGAGAGGATAGGTGGAGAGGAAACAAACAGGTCGAAGAGGCGGGGATGGGGCCAGGAAAGGTGAGTGTAGGTAGGGAGTTAGGAAGGGGATAGGTCAGTCCAGGGAGGACGGACAGGTCAAGGGGGCGGGATGAGGCCTTAAGGCCCTCCGCTTCTTCCTGTCCCGCAGGCCCGACCAGTCCCCCTCCACTGACACCCTCATCCGCTTAGCCGAACTCGTCCTCACACTCAACAACTTCTCTTTCAATTCCTCCCACTTCCTACAGACAAAGGGGGTAGCCATGGGTACCCGCATGGGCCCACGCTACGCCTGCCTCTTTGTAGGTTACGTGGAACAATCCCTCTTCCGTACCTACACCGGCCCTAAACCCCACCTCTTCCTCCGTTACATTGATGACTGTATCGG
>NC_063349.1:42999237-43004481 GCF_021869965.1 Rhincodon typus
AGTAATGACATTTGAAGCATCTCTTTTAGATAGAGTTACGTAGAAGCTGCAACATCGAAACATGTCATATTGTTGATCTTCATGGTTATCTAACATAGTGATACAATAGTGTAGTGGCAATGTTACTAGGGCAGTATTCCGGAGGCTAGGGCTAGTGATGTAGAGGCATAGGTTCAAATCCTACCACAGCAATTAGAAAATTTAAAATCTGTGAATTGAACCTAGAGTGAAAAGTCAATAACTGTAACAGAGATTGAGACTCTCAGACAATATTAAAAACTTATCTGCTTCATTAATGACAAGGTGCGGTGAAGGAAATCTGCTGACTTAGCCAGTGTGGCAAACATGCAATACAGACTGTTGGTGGTTGACTCTTAGCTGTCCTCCGAAATGACCCATAAGCCACTCAGTTATATTCAAGAAGGAGGGTTACCATTACCTTCTCGAAGCCAAGTAGGGCAATAAATGGTGATTTTACCTCCCGTGAAGGAATATTTTAAAGAAGGGCAGTGTCTTTATCACCTTAATTGATCTGAGATTTATAGAAAGGGACGTTATTACTTGCAAGTCAAGATGACTAGACTGGGATGGATACAGATCAGTTATCATCTAATTGAATGGTGGAACAGGGTCTGAAAGGGGCTGAATAACCTCCTCCTGTCCCTATGTTCCTATATGTGTGCATTTCGATAGAATTACACCACCAATGTGCCTGATTCACGTTGTTCCATTTTGTGCCTGCTTCCCTTGCTCCATTTTCATATGGTTTATTGCAGAGTGTTCAACAGGAATACACAACGCTACTTTGCTGTTTAATCCGGGCATTCCCCCAAAGGCCGGAGTTCCAGGACTTGGTGCAGTTAACAGACCACGATCCAGAAATGGACTTCTTCGAGAATATGAAGCATATACAGGTGGACAATACAATGCATTCATTTTTCTACATTCAGATATTGGCAATAAAATCTCCCCCAGAACAGGGTGTTTATTGTGGATAAGAATTAAATCAAATTACTTGAAAATTAGCTGGGTTCTTAAACTAACTGGGCATTGAGATTAAATAGTTGGAATGGTAATGATAAATAAAATAAATTGAGAGGCATGCCCAGGCACCATATAATACTTTAAAATTGCCTTTCATCAATTGACCTTTGTATGAGCATGAATATTGCAGCTCCTAAGAAGTCTAGAATTTGATTAGGTGACTTTAAGTAATCAGTGCTTAATATGTCTGTAAAAATCTCACCTCTTGCAGCATTGAAATGGGTTATAACTTACTGAATATGAAATGGTGAATATTCTAAATATAAACTAAGCTTAATAATTTCCAGACTTAAAATACAAGATTCCTGTTTGAAGCTGTATAGTTCTACAGAGAGGATTGTTATGCTGTTCAGCAGCATCAGGCAACAAGCAAAATATTTAACATTGATATTAACCAACTGTAGACTAGCTCACTTCAAGTTAATGTTGCAGTTAAGTGATGCTAAGAGATACATTCACTAAGTCGCATACTTTATATATATATAAAGAGAGAGAGAGAGAGGATTGATGGGATTGTGACCCAAAGATGGATACCATCATGTCATCTCCCTTGATTGCTGTATGATTTAATTACCCTCTAATATTGGCTATTAATAACCAAGGGACAGCTGTTTAGTGTTTCAGTGGTGCTCCAGCAACCTAAACATTTTTCAGTTCAAATCCCACAATGGGAAAGTTATAGGGAAACACCAGGAAGCTACAGTGAGGAAGAAGGCTGTTCACCCAGCCACACAGTATTGTCATTTACCCCAAACAAAAACTTCTGCTCCCATCTTTCTTTCTCTTTGCACAGCCTTTCAATCTCATTTTGCCATCATTCACCTACACAATTTAATCTGAATGGTAACTCAATCACTAGGGCTGGAAGTGCATCACAGTTGTGTGTGTGCGCGCATGATGGTATTTCTTTATCCTAAACCTGTCTCATTTTGTTTTATATCTGTGGTCCCTCAGTCAATGACCCTCAACTGGAGAAACTATTTCTATCTACCCTGTCACCCATCCTCTCTCATTTGTGAAAGTCAGCTCAATAAATCTTATTGCTACCTCATAAAATGATCACGGAGCTGCTGGATTTTCGTAAGAGCAGTATAGCCACTTGGTCCTGGAATCCTTATTTAAGGATGGATTTACTTGTGTTGGAAGCAGTTCAGAGAAGGTTCACCTGGCTGATTGTTAGGAGGAGTGTTTTGTCTTATAAGAAAAGGTCATGCACACTGGGCCTATTTTTATTGGAGTTTAGAGGAATTAGAGATGGCCTTGGTGAAATACACAAAATCTGAGGGGGGATTTCACAAGGTGAGAGCGAATCATGGGTAATCTAGAACTAGGGGACACGATGCAAAAGTTCATGACCGAGATGAGGAATTTCTTCCCTCAGAAGGTCATGAACCTGTGGAATTCCCTCCCCCAAAGTGCAGTGGAGGATGATCATTGATTAGATTCAAGGCTGTGTTTGATCAGGTTGTGATTTAATGGGAATCAGGAATTAATGGGGGTCAGGTTGGGGCTGGAGGTTGGATATAAGGCCATAATCAGATCAGCCATGATTTATTGATGGAGTGGGTGTGAGAGGCTTAACAATCTATTTTTGCTCCAGCTTCTTATGTTCTTATGTTCCAAAATCCAACTACATCACTAACGTTCTTCTGGAAAGAGGAACTTGTCCTTACCTGGCCTGCCCTGGGTGACAGCTCAGTTACATGCCAACATGACTGACTTTTTAATGTCCAAAGGACAACGATCATGATGTTGCCAATATCACATCAAAGGGCAAAGCAAAGTTCTAGGTGTCACCTTTTCAGCTAATGCTATTTGAGTTTACAGTGAGCAGGATTTGGCAAAGTGTAGGCTGTCCTGGTGATATTTCTTTCCTTGTGCCAACTGTGTTTCAGTGGGTCACATTCTCGCCTCTGAGTCGGGCTTCTTGGTTTGAGTTCCACTCTGGAGTTTGAGCACCTAAAGCAAAACTGATTCTGCAGTGTAATACGAAGGGAGTACTGTACTGTTAGAGGTGCTGCTTTGTCTGCCTCTTCAGGTGGGTATGGAAAATCCCATGGGGTTGTTTCTAAGGAGATGAGAGGGTTATTCCTGAAGTCCCGGCTAATCAACTTCACAGAAACAGGTTATCCACTCATTATCACATTGCCCTTTGACGGAGCTTCCTTTGAGCAAATTGACGGTTATGTTTTCCACAATACATAATGACCATGCTTCACATGTACTTAATGGCTGTAAAGCCTATGGGATGTCTGCTGATCATGAAAGGCTCCATATAAATGCAAGCGTTCTTCTTTTCTGTTTGATATTCAGATTCATAGGAGAGCCCGTGCCCTGAAAAAACTAGCGAAGCAGCTTGATGAGAAAAAGATTACGTTGTCCTCAAAATCTTTGGTGAACTACATCCTGCCATTTGCTACTTCAACACTGTTCAATGAGAACATGCTGAAGGTAAGAACTGCATTTATAAAACATTGAGACTTGAAGAGGCTGACTGGAACCTGGTCCGTCATACGACCGAGACCATGGCAGAGTGGTAAAGTCTCTAGTAATTCAGAGGACCATATTAATGTTCTGAGGACATGGGTATGAAGAACAGCAGATATATGGGAACACCATCGTCTGCAAGTTCCCCTCCAAGCCACTCACCGTCCTGACTTGGAAATATATCACTATTCTTCAGTGTCGCTGGGTCAAAAACCTGGAATTTCCTCCCAACGGCATTGTGGGTGTATCTGCACCAAATGGTCAGCAGTATTTGAAGAAAGGCAATTCATCACCACCTTCCTGAGAATGGTTAGGTACGGGCAATAAATGCTCACCCAGCCCAGCAATGCCCACATCACCTGAATGAATTTTTAAAAAGCCTTTATTAATTTTAAACATTTCCATTAGATCCTTTTGAGGGAAACTAAGTCGATTCAAACTCACTTCATTTAACCCTTTCCTCAACATTGTTCTTATGACTTTATGATTCTAAATGAAGGGATCTATGAGGATATGAAGCATGAACTTGCAAAGATGGATTGGAGCACCTTATTAAGCAGGGGGCTGGTGAATAGGTACTGGTTCATATTTAAAGAATATGTGCATGAATCACAACAGCCATTCAGTCCAAACAAACTCAGAAATGGCTGGAAAAGCCTAACAGGTCAGGCAGCATCTGTGGAGAGCAGCAAAGTCCTCGAGAACTGATTGTAGCTAGGAAAAGTTTGGTATATATGCTGAGGATGGGGAGGGGAGAGGAGTAAACGATAGGTGGAGATAGAGCCCCGAGAGAGAGAGAGAAACGCAGTTGGGCAGAGAAAGGTATGTGTAAGGTTCACAGGTTGTTTGTGGTAGCAGCCCATGTGATGTCAAGGCCTGGTGTGTGGCTGTTTCGGTAGGGAAATGCGAGAAAGTGCTCAGGCCCTAACATTATTGAAAATTATTATAGAGAAAAGTTGGGGCAGTTGTGACTTACAAAAGGAATTGCGAATAGTATTAGATCCAGAGAGGAGATATTTAAAATTCCCAGATGAAACAGCAAGCCTGAGGTTCGGGAGCACTGTAGAATTCAGCAAAAGAGGGTAAAAAGTTTGATCAGAAAGGAGAATTTCAGAGAACGTAGAAACTGACCATAAAAATATGAAGAGAAAAGAATTAGTAAAGACAAATGTAGGTCCCTTACAGGCAGAAACTGGGGAAATTATAATGGGGAGCAAAGAAATGGCAGATAAATTGAGCGCACATTTTGGTTCTGTCTTCCCAAAAGATTGCACAAATAACCTCTCAGAAATGTTCGGACAGAGTTTAGTGAGAGGGTGGATTTGAAGGAAATCAATATTTATAAGAAAATGGTTCTGGGGAAATTAGTGGGGTTGAAGGCTGACCAATCATCAGGACCTGATAATTTACATCTCAAAATACAAAAGGAAGTGGCCCTTGGAATATTGGATGCATTGGTGGTTGTCTTCCAAAATTCTGTAGACTCGGAGCAGTTCTTACAGATTATCGGGTGGGAAATGTAGGCCCACTCTTTAAAGGGGGAGGGAGAGAAAAAACAGAATTACATTCCAGTTTGCTTCATGTCAATAGTGGGGAAAATGCTAGAGTCTATTGTAAAAGACATGATAACAGAACATTTGGAAAGCATTAACTGGATTGGACAAAGCCAGCAAGGGTCTATGAAAGGCAACAGAAACAAAGTTGCTGGAAAAG
>NC_063349.1:43004881-43020836 GCF_021869965.1 Rhincodon typus
AATCTACTGGAGTTTTTTGAGAGTGTAACTCCGTGAATTGATTGGGGAGGTCCAGTGGATGTGGTATATTTGGATTTTTAGAAGGCTTTTGATAAGGTCCTTCATAAGTGCTTAGAGGACACAGTTGAAACCCATAGGTTAGGGGGTGATGTATATTGACATAGAGTGATAATTGGTTAACAGATAAACAGTAACTAGGAATAACGGGTCTTTTTCTGAGTGGTAGGCATTCAGTGACTAGTGGAGTACCGCAAAAATGCTTGGGCCACGGCAGTGCACTATATATATAAATGACTTGGATGAAGGAACCAATGCAACATTCCCAATGATGGCACAAAACTTGGTGAGGGTGTGAGTTGTGTGGAGAATATAAGGAAGCTTCAGGATGGTTTAGACAAGTTGAATGTGTGGGTAAACATGGGGCTGGACAGTCTAAATGTAGGGAAGATGTTTTCCCTGGCTGGTGGGTCTAGAACCAGGGGACACAGAACCAGGATAAGGGGTATACCATTTCAGACTGAGATGAGGAAAACTTTCCTGTGGAATTCTGTACCACAGAAGACTGTAGAGGCCAGGTCACTGAATGAATATGTTCAAGAAAGAGATCAGTTTTTAGATTTTAAAAACATCACAGGTTATGGGGAGAAAGTGGGAACAGGGTGCTGAGTTGGATGATCAGCCATGATCATATTGAAAGGTGGAGCAGGCTCAAATGACCTTACTTTAGTTTCTGTGTCTCTATGTAAAATAAATTGGAGCAGGATTAGGTCATTTGGCTCATCAATCCTGCTCCAATGTTCAACGTGATCATAGCTAATCTGGTTATGGTCTCAGCTCCACTTTCCTGTTGACTCCTTTGTTGCTCAAAAAACTATCCTACTCAGTCTTGAATGTACTTAGTGACCCGTTCTTCACTACTCCCCATGGAAGTGTTTTCCACACAACCCCCTCAGAGAGAGAGAGAGAGAGAGAGAGAGAAAACAAATTCTACATTTTTGAACTGTGACGCTAGTTCTGGACTCCTTCCATAAGGGGAAACATTCTCAGCTTTCACTCTCTCAAGCCCCCTCAGAATCTTATATATTACAATAAGATCATCTCTCATTCTTCTAAACTCCATGGAGTATAGGCCAGATCTGTTTAATCGTTCTTCATAAGACAACCCTTTTCATCCCAGGAATGAACCCAGTGAACCTTCTCTGTGCTGCCTCTATTGGAGGTATATCCCTCCTTAAATATGGAGATTACAAGTGTATACAGTATTCTAGGTGTGGTCACGTTGATATCCTGTACAATTGTAGCAAGACTTCTGTGCTTCTGTACTCCATCCCTTGCATTAAATTCCAGCAGAACTGCGCTGCACTCCTTTCAAGGCAGTGCCTCCTTGAGAGGAGGTGCCCAGAATGGAATGCAACCACTCTAGAGGCACAGGCAGAATGTGGTGCAAATACAGCAGCATTGGTGGACAGAGAAAATTAAGTGTTAACATTTCAGTTGAGTGAGCTTTAGTCAGAATGAGAAGAAATCGGAGACGAGCATCAGCATTTACAGAGCCAGAGGAAAGTGGGGCAGTTCCACTAGAGGTGATTTGACGAGGGCTACATATGACTCCAGTGTAACTTTCAACTAAACATGAGATGGCTTAAATGGAATGTTTCAATTTTGTTTCACTGTGTTCTGCTTATCTTTTCATGACATTCCCTAGTATGAGAACATGACCACGGCATCTGTGGAACTTGTCGGAGCTGCCTGCAAGCATCTCTCATGGTCACCATATATTTATTACCTTAAATGGTATATTCACGTTCTGCAGACGGGACAGATCAACCTGAAACTTGCAGTCAGGTGTGTATGTGGAATAGAGTCCTGAGTGATGATTGTGCCAGCAAGCTAATGAACGGTTCATCTATTCTGTTTTTTCACAACACGCCAGCTCTCGTTCAATCTGAGGCTCATTCTTTTTAAATATAGTGATCAAGATGCACAACCCTGTCCAGAATAAGGCAGCCCATTGATAGTCCACCACTTTGTGTGTTCACACCCTCCATACCGGCGCACAGTGGCAGTGGTGTGTATTGTCTATGTGATGTACTGCAGAAATGCTACAGCTTTCTCAACTGCACCTTCCAAACCCACAACCTCTCCCATCTAGAATGATAAGGGTAGCAGTACATGGGAACACCATCACCTGCACGTTCCCCTCCAAGCCATTCATCCTCCTGACTTGGAAATGTAACATGTTTCCTTCATTATCACTGGGTCAGAATTCTGGAACTCCTTCACAACAGCACGGAATGTCCTTACACCACAAGGACTGCAGCAGTTCAGCAGGATGGCTCACCATCGCTTCAGAATGCTCTCAGTGCAGAAAGAGACCATTCGGCCCATCGAGTCTGCACCGTCCCTCTGAACAGCATCCCACCCAGACAAAGCTGCTCTTTGGAGCCCACTCTAACCCTGAATGTTAGTATATTTCACTATTTTGTCAATGACATGTGACACTCTAAACTGAAAATTCTATTAGTGCTGTGCATTATCTAGCACTGCCCTTAACTAAGGATGTTAAATCTTGTTCATTTTCAGTCTTAACTTTTGTATTTTTCGAATACTGCTTCTGTGTACTTATTCCAGTTTATTTTCTCTCCTACAGTTTGCTGCTTTCTGTGTTGCAAGCCTTTCACTTTGACCCAGAGAGCCTGCAGAAGGAGTTTGGAGCAGTTCAGATGAGTGAAAATGAAAGTACGAGCCTAAACTGTGACTTTTAGGGTGGGGTTTCTGCAAAGAGTACACAGGGTGGGACACATGGGCTGCATGTTGTACTGTTTGACGAGAACATCCTTTTCTGCTCTCGCTATTCTGTCTCATTCTTAGCGGATTCCAGTTTCCCCATGCATATTTGTATAACCCTCAGGGGAAATCTCCCATGGGCAAATGTAATCAATCAATGTAATCGATCAATGCGATTGATTGGCAGATGGAACAGGGTAGCCACCTAATTCACATCAAGGAACGGAATTGCCAAGCAATGAGCCATTCTTCAGCTAATTGGTTGTTAGCAGAGCAGGGCAGATCAGTTGATAATTAAAGTACTTGTAGTGCTAGCAGGAACAATAGACCTGGGCCAGACTTCACTTGGCTGCCCTGTGAATGTAAGTTGTCATTACTAACTGGTTATGATGATTCTGGGTGAAACATGATAAACTCCTCCAAACTGGAACGACTGGCAGAATCTGATCATTTCAACCCAAAGGTGTGGCTGGGCAGTGCCTTACCCACAGCTAGTGTTCAAAATTGATGCAAACTCCAGTGAAAGTTGTAACTGTAGTTCATGAGCTTAAAATTGTAAGCACGGTTTCATTCAATTCTGCCTGGACTGCAATAGTATTTCAGTGGAAATTGGGTGTTGAAACTCCAAGCCATGCATAAAGAAGTTAATCTCAGTAATACTGACCATGAAACTACTAGACTTCTCTAAAAGCCTACCTAATGTCTTAGTGGTAAACAAACCTGCTGTCCTTACCTGGTCTGACCTATATGGGACTGCTTTCTGATATGGGGATGAGCAAGCCACTTAGGCACATTCAAGAATGTTTCAGAGATAGTAGGAACTGCAGATGCTGGAGAATGTGCTCATCTCTAATTGATCTCAAGAATGTATTCTTGAGATCAATTAGAGATGAGCAAATCCACAAAGAGTTTTCCTAATGGAGATCAATGGCGCAGAGTCCATGACAAGACTTTGGAGGATATAGATATGGCAATGAAATGGGCAGATAAGTGGCAGATGAAATTCAAAGCAGAGAAGTGTGGAGTGATTCGTGGGTTGCTAGGAAGAACATGGAGAGAGAATATAAAATAACAGTTATAACTCCATAGTGAACGCAAGAGCAGAGGAACCCTGGGTGTATATGTGCAGAAGTCATTAAGAACAGCAGGACGGAAAGAGTGAAAGAGTAATTGAAAGAGTGGTTAATGATGCAGACTACATCCTAGGTTTATTAATAGAATCCCGACATTGCCTCCTGGGGATCTCCACCACAAAACTTGGGCCAGCTTGACTTGTTTCCTGTCACTCAACCAATTACCTCATCAAAACTCTTCAGCAGATTGGTTAAACACTTTCTTCTTAACTTTGCATTTGTCCATGTGGCTAAACTGTATTCCCAAATTATTGCTTCTAGATGCTTCCCCACCACAGAACTTAGACTAGTTTTCTCTCACTGTTGCTACGACTGTGTGGAGTTGAGTGGATAGCAGAGATAGATTGAAAGTGAAAAAGATGAAGGAGGAAAATGTTTAGAAGGATACATGGATTGAATGAATCTGTGTGGGAGAAGGTTCACATGGAGATAAACAACAACACAGTCGAGATGGACAGAATGGCTGATCTCTCTGATTTCGACTTACTGTGTTGTCCTGCAGTCCAGATGATGCTGTCATAGTTTTGTAGCCTGGTTGTTAAGTTGACCTGGCATCCACGTAGGTAGTTTTTTTGTTGACTGCACCCTTCACCCTGTGCTGACCATGATCGTCTCACTGTGCCCTGTAGATACAGAGAAAGAAGATGAGGAAAATGTGGCTGAAGCCATGGAATTGGAAGATGATGCTGATGAAGTGAAGGAAGAATCTGCAGAAACGTTAAATGAAGATAGCACAGTGTGTGAGGAAGGGACAGCGGGAGAACAGCTCCCAGTGAAGCAGATGAAGAAGCCCATAGCCCCTCAACCCAAAAATAAACAGGAGCTGGAAAGTCTGATTGACCACATCCAAGTGACTGTCACCCACAACATCCTGCCTAAGCTGCAGAAATGCTTAATTGCAAAGGTCTGTAGGTAAAACCCTCCAATAAACTTGCAAACTCTCACCTCTTTACCTATGTCTACATGTCACTGTCTAATTTCTCCCCTTTCTCACACTCTCTCTCCCCTTCCCCTCTCACTCCTCCTCCTCCTTTCCAAACCCCCTTTCCGCCCCCTCTCTGTTCCCACCACCACCCCCCGCAAGCTTGCTGTCCCTCTCTCTTTCCAATTGTCATAAATCTCTCTTGTTCCCTGCTTTTTGTCTCTCTTTTACCTTCCATTTATCTCACGCCTACACACTCTTGCCCCTGTCCCTCCAGCCCCCTCCACCTAACTCCACCATCACTTGAGTTTATTTCATTGTTAACAGGTTCAAAGAGATGAGCAGCACAAGTTGGTGAAATCAAAAATAGTCAATGATGAGGAGTTGGTGCGAATTCCACTGGCTTATACAATGGTTAAACTGATGCAGACTCTTCCCAAGGAAACCATGGACTCCAATTTACCAAGGTATTGCTACACAGCACTGACTAAGAATAGTTGTATTCACAGTGGCGTTGGGGGATTAGGAGGGGCCTTGTCTATTCAGTGAATAGGGTTTATTTTTCCTCTTTATCTGAGTCAGCCACGTCTCTGATTCACAACATTCCAGGTTCAAGTCCATTTCTGGGATTTGGGTGTAATACTCATCGTTGACACTCCATGGCAGTAGGTGCTGCATTGTCAGAGGTGCATCCTCAGGATGAGATGTTAAATTAAAACCCAGTCTTCCCCCACTCAGGCAGATGTGAAGATCCTGTGGTACTATTTTGAATAAAAGCCCAAAAGTTATTCTCAGTGTCCTGGCAATATTTACCCATGATCTGTTCACAACAAAAAAGCAAACGATTTTCATATTTTTGTTTGTTGGAGCTTACTGTGTATAAATTAGCAGCCACTTTTGCCTATGTAACAGCAGTGGCTAAGCCTCATTGACTGTAAAAGATATTGAGACATCAGGTGGTCATGAAAGGAGCTACATTAACAAAAATCTTGCTGGTCTCCTGTTCACAGCATCCTCATCAAAGTCTGTATGCTGCTGAGAAACCGGGCGCAGGAGATCCGAGAGGTTGCTCGCAACACCCTGACTAAAATCATTGAGACTTTGGGCCCAGGATACTTTCTGTATCTTCTCAAAGAGATGCAGTCAGCTTTAACCAAGGGCTATCAGGTAACGTGTTGCAGTTGAATGCCATTGAATGTCAAGGGGCAATGGCTATGTTTTCTCTTGTTGGAGATGGTCATTGCCTGGCACTAGTGTGGTGGGCATGTTACTTGCCACTAATATGCCCAAACCCGTGAATTGCCCAAGTATATAGTATTTGCAGCCCAAGTATAAGCCATTCAGCGCAACAACTCTGCACTGCTGATTGTGCAACACATGAGCCTCCTCCAGCCCTATTCATCTCACCCCACTTCCATATTATTATATTCCTTATGTAGCAGCCTGCGACTACTCAAGTGAAATAAAAATCACTAAGAAGGGAGGCCAGAAATACAGGCACAGCAACTGAAATAAACGGGGCATCAAAATTGGCCAAATTGCAAAGTATGATGGGATTGCCTGAGCCAAGACAGACACAAGAAACAATTTGGCCTAGGGACAAGTCTGGCAAGATCCAATCCGAGACAATTGAAACCCGAGAGGCACCGGAACACATCCGGAAGTGTGAAAGGGTAACTCAGCCCGTCCTGACAAATAACACTACATGCATGGGGCAGACAGGCCTGAGTAAGACAAAAGGCCAGGTGTATGTTCTGGGATAAAACTAGACTTCCAGGCCTAAGAACATACACATCAAAGGGGTCACTGTTAAGTAAGCCGTTGAGAGCCATTAGCAGCATTTCAAGATGATAAAGCCAATTAATTTGATATCCCTGATTGGTCAAGTCCTTGGAAAGTTATGGAAGGTAATCAGGAGAGTATAGGAAACCAGCTCAGCCGGACTCGGGGACCCCACTCTCCAGGCTACCCAGAGGCATGTCGGGATACAGCAGTAACCAGAGCAGGCTGCAGTCCAACCAGACAGAGAATCAACCTGTGAAGGGAGGAACAGACTGAACAATTTGACAGACCAGCAAAGTTTTGAGTATCTGGGAAGTATTTTAAGTTTCTAAAGAATCAGATAGTTAGCAATGGAGTTGTTAAAAGTGTAAAATATACCTCTTAACCTTTGTTATCTTCAAATAACGTTGTGACCTGGTTCACTGACTGCAGACCCATGCTGTGTAGTCCTTTGCTAAGGTGCCTGGGTAAATTAATATTGTGTACACTGGTTGAAGAGTCTGCGGGATCTTAGGGACATCCTGTTCCAGACAGCA
The DNA here is from genome assembly GCF_021869965.1 of Rhincodon typus. Lineage (NCBI taxonomy): Eukaryota > Metazoa > Chordata > Chondrichthyes > Orectolobiformes > Rhincodontidae > Rhincodon > Rhincodon typus. The sequence continues at coordinate 43,012,042 of NC_063349.1, forward strand.
CTTTCTCCTTCATTTTTCTCTAGCTTTCCCTTAAATGTATCTGTCACCCACCTCAACCACTCACTGGTCAACGTGCAAGAATCGATTGCCCAGATAATGTGACAAACCCAGTTTGAGGTCTTCCAAATATTGACAGCAAAGTTTCCTTTTAATTGGGATATACTTGTCACTGGCAAGGCCAGCGATTAATACCCATCCCCAGTTGCTGTGGGGCACTTGCTGTTGAGTTGCTATCTGAACCACTGCGATCCTTGGAGTGTAGGGACACCCACAGTGCTGTTAGGGAAGGGATTCCAGGATTCTGACCCAGAAACGACAATATAATTCCAAGTCAGGATGGTGTGTGGTTTGAAGGGGAACTTGCAGACAGTGTTCCCTTGTTCCCTCTGTCCTTGTCCTTCTACGTGCAAAAGGTTGCTGGTTTGGAAGGTGATGTAAATGAAAAGAATTGGAATGAGAAAAGAGTAAGTTTTGGTTCGTATTATCGATATTCTCTCATTGAATTACTGAAGTTGTATTACGTTAATGATTGAGATATAATGCACTCCCAGTTCCAGAACACTCCTGGTAGTTTCAGTTCACTGAGCCTCCTCTTTTTTACCTTGCCAGGTTCATGTTTTGACCTACACAGTCCACATGCTGTTAAAGGGTCTCATACCCAGACTTAACAGTGGCGATTTGGACCCTTGCATGGACGTTCTCATTGGGGTAAGGATTTACTCTCAGAAATGATTAATGCTTTACAGATCATTGTGTACTAAAGAAGGAAACAAAACCCACCTTTTTCACCCTCTGAATATCAGAAAGTGCTTTAGAAGCAGTGAAGTAATTTTTTTTGTTGTAATGTAGACAATAACAGTTGCCACTTTATGCCCAATGAGCTGCTGCACCAATAGCAATGTAATAAATTACTAGATCATCTCTTTTAGATGTTGGTTGAGGAATAGATATTTCATGAGGATTTAGGGAGGAGGAATTACCCTAGTGCTTATTGCAATAGATCAGTCTGCATTCGTTTGAGAGCACAGAACGAGCCTTGATTTAACTCCCTATCTGAAAATCAGTGACAACATAGCCCTCCTTCAGTACTGAAGTCTCAGCTTGGATATTTTCTAAGCAACCGACTCGGATGTTATGATGCAATGCTGGAGCACGTGGAACTTGAACCCAGGCCTCCTGGCTGAGAGGTAGGAACACTACCAATGTGCCACAAGAGCCGTCTAAGTCTCAGCATTGATCGTGGGCTCAATTATCTGGTTTGGGACTTGTACACACTTTCTAACTGGCCTGAAATGCTACCAACTGTACCATAGCTGACACCACCTCAAGTATCAGTCTTAACTGTAACAAATTTATTTTTTTTAGAAGATGATTGTTCAGTTTATTATTCTGGTGTTAATCCTAAATTCCATTACCCTTTTCCACCCATGTTCTTTGAATCTCTTCAAATATTTATCTATTTCTTGGTGATGTAATTAATTAAAAAATACTATGCTGAATTCTAACGATCTTATTATCAGTGCAAAATAATTCTCTCTCTCTCTGTCTAGATTTTTAATCACGAACTATTTGGTGAAATTGCAGAGGAGAAAGAAGTGAAGGGAATTATAAGCAAAGTGATGGAAGCGAGGAGAAGCAAAAGCTACGACTCCTATGAGATTCTGGCTCAGTTTGTGGGAAAGGCACAAGTTACTAAGCTGATCCTTCCACTCAAAGAGGTGAAGTCAATGTTCCGTTTAGCAATACGCACCACTAACTTTGAAGAAATCTGGCCACAAAGATCTAGCAATCTCTAAAACATTTATGCTCCCTTTCTCCCAGCACCATTTTGAATCTGCTGCCAAGTGAAGCAGATCTCCAGGTGTCCAACAGCACTGAGGTCATCAAGCAGGTTAAGCAGCCAATTATATTGAAGTATTTTCAGACAGCAAACCAGAGAGTCAAAACCACCAAATCACTTTTTATTTTTAAGAAATTTGCAGATGGTGAAATAAATGATAGTGACACCAATGTGGGATTAGAATCACTAAAACATTGTCAGTAAACTTGTTAAAGAGTTTTAATACTTTAAGAATATATAGATTTTCTTTGTCATAATGGAAGAATCTGACACCCAACAAATTTAAAATGACATTACAGAACCAGTAAAGATGGTTTAAGTAATTATGAACTTAGTACGTGGTTTATGAAAACAAGAGTTAAAACTGATACAACAAGATGCAACTTTGCTAGGTTTTTTAAAAGTGAGACAAATAGCTTCGCAGTAGAGGCTTTTGTTAGTTTAAAGATGTTTGAGTGATTGCAGACTGTGGGGTCTTCAACAACAATACCCTGTGGTAAAGTGTGGAATCACTGCTGGCAGATTTTGAATTTCCACATTGAAAGCTGCAGGAACAAAAGAATAACAAAGGCGAACACTGATGGCTTTGCCTTCATTGCTACCATAAAACCCAGACCAGTATCTCTCTGCTGCGTTTGCTGTATCATTCACTGGTGCATTTCCCTCGGTTGGTCAACGTTTATTGTGATTTCTCATTTGACCATTCCGCTTGGTCTCTGGTTGTGTCCCAGGCGTAATGAGACTTGAGGAAGACAAAGCATGTACTTCTGTCTGTTTCCAGAGCTAGTTTTTTTTTTCAAGAAACGGGCCAGCACAGGCTTTACCTTGAAGGGGACACTACTCCATATTGGGAATGACTGTTCAGGGACCCTCGCCCACTATTGCCGCCTGCCTTGACTTATTGGAAAGGATTTGCAGCATCATAATCAACCTGTTTGGCTTTGTTATAAATGGACCTCTGTATTTGGATAATTCATGTTTCTTAATGAACAGAAATTCAGTCATAGGAAGCAGATTGGTTCATCTTTCTGTTACGTTGCACTCTGATGGTCAATTCTAAGTTTCCTCACACTGTGGAAGTACCTCATTGGCTGCAAACTGCTTTGGAATGTCTTGAGGGCATGAAAAGATCTGTACTCATGCAGCTTCTGACTTTCTATTCAATCTCTGCTGTGGCCTCAACCCTTTCCTATGTCTGTAACCTCCCACAACCTTCTGAGATCCGGGATTTCTTTCAATTCCAGCCTCTTGTCTAACTTCCCCATCTTTACTTCTTTCACATCATTGGTGGCCTGAGGCCTAAGTTCTGGAATTCCAACCTGAAGTGCCTCTACTTCTCTCTGCTTTGTCAAAATTCTGCATAAAAACTACCGCCTTGACAATTAGCCACCCCTGCTGATGTCTCCTAAGATATGCTGTGGTAATGCAGGGTTAGATCCCACTATGGCTGCTGGTGGAATTTAAAATTAGTTGATTAACTTTCAATTATAAATTTATTGTTTTCACAAACAGTAACCATGAAACTGTAAATGATTGTCATGTAAACCAAACTATTTCACTAATGTTCTGTAGGAACAAAAATCTACCATCCTTACCCAATCTGGCTGACATGTGACTCCAGACCCACGGGAATGTGGTTGTCTCTTAACAGCCCTCTGAAATAACCGAGGAAGACACTCATTTTCAAGGCACTTAGGATTGGGTAACAGATACTGGCAGTTGGTTTGCCAGTAGATCAAGAAGATTGGTTTAATAGATTCATAAACGTCAACTGCACAGGAGAAGGCCATTTGACCCATCTTGTCCATGCCAGTCAACAAAGATCTGACTATTAATCCCATTTTTGAATTCTTGCCCCACACCCCTGACAATGCAAATGAATATCTAAAAGGTAAAGTCGTCATCGTCCTACCAAACCATAGGGTTGCTCTCTCATAAGAGAAAGAGACAGACAACTGGTGGTGGTTTAACCCAAGGACCACCAGAACCCAGGCCAAGGGAGAGGCTGAGAAAGAGAGTCCTTTATGGTAACCTCAGCCAGAGTGGGAATTGAATCCACGCCATTGGCATCACTTTGCATCACAAACTAGCTGTCTAGCCAACTGAGCTAACTAACCCTTTGTAAACATCAAGATACGGCTTAAATGTTTCAAGAGTTTCCGACTCAACCACTTTTTTAAGCAGTGATTTCCAAACTCCCACCACCAACGGGGTGAAAACATGTCTCCTCCGCTCTCCTCTTCACCTCTACCTCTTAGTGTAGATCTATGCCCCAATAACCTTGATCCCTCTATAGATACAAAACGTTCTTTCCTCTCCACCCTCGTAATCTCATTCTCCTCCATCAGGTACCGTCTCAACTTTTGCTGCTCCAAGGGAAAAAAACACAGCCTATCCAGTCTTTCCTCATAAATCCGAACCTCCAGCCTAGGCAGCATCCCGATAAATCTCCTCTGCAATGTCTGGTGCAATTACATCCTCCCTATAACGTGGTGACCAGAACTGCATGCAGTCCTCCTACTGTGACCTAACTAGCATACCATGCTCTGATATTCTGTGCCTCAGCTAATGAAGGCAAGTGTTCCAATTGTCCTCCATTGTTTTCTGACTGTGTTCCTATGAAGCACCTTAGGGCATTTTATGACAGTGTAGGCACACTATAAATGGAAGCTGATATTGGTGCAGTACGGTTAAGTGATATTTTACATTTTCAGATCTTAGAGAATACAACCATCCTTAAGCAAGCTCGCAAGGTTCAAGAAACGTTTCGTCGCATTGTGTCTGGTCTGTTACTGAATAAGGAAATGACAGCCGACTCCATTCTCTTATTAAGCCATGGTCTGGTGACAGAGAGCTTACCGTTGATGGCACAGAGAACCAAGTGAGTAATCATTCATTTGAATGACTATTTGAGTGAATATGGCAGATTAAAGTGTATATTGAGACAGTATGTTACGCTGATCGAGGCTGGTGTTAGTTGTGAGCGATCAAAGACTTACCCCTCTGCTTCTGTACCTTCCCCTGTTTCAGTTGTTAATCCAGGTCACTTTAAAAGACATAATGGTCTCTGCCCCTTGGCCAATCCCTGAGGCAAAGATTTCCACGCTCCAACTGGCCTCTCTGCCAAGGCGTTCCTTTTAGTCCTTCTTCCTGTAGCCCTGTACCTTGAAGAAACATTGACTCAAATCTCGATGTTCAGAAATAAATGATTGTTTTTGCTCCTGAACATTTGATTAGCTTTTCAGTATCACTGCGTAAAACTACCCGCTTTGGAGTCAAAGGGGTCCTGGGTTTCCCAGCCTTCAGCTAGCACCCACGGAGCGAGGTTTAGTCTGTGCAGCAGCTGGGTGAGCTGCATTTGTGCAGTATCCAACTATGTTAAAATATAACCGCTAACAAGAGTTAACCAGAATGTGACGAGTCAGCTCAAACTCACTAGTTAAACCCATCCCTGCATTTGTGCATATTTTATGAGTTGATGTTTTGTCCAGATGGTTTTGGTAAATGTTGGTTGACGGTAAGTGGTGAGAATGTGGAATGCAGTACCGTGTGGACTGTTTTAGGTAAATAGCACAGATGTCCTTAAAGAGAAATTAGATAACTGCTCAAGGGCGAAAGAAAGGTGCCTGATGGGCTGAGATGAGGAAGAGTTGGGAGGACGCTTGTCTGGAGCACAGACCTGATGGGGCTACATTCTCTATGTTTCTTTATAACGCTGCTACATGTCACTTTAAAGAGGTAAACACAAGAAACCTGAAGCCTCCCGCATTGAACTGAAGCCCCAGAGTTGCCTTTTGCTGCCCCCCACCCCAAGCCGTCAGGGTGAGAAAGTGGCCACCAGCGCCAAGACCAACATGCACATTCTGGTCGATACAGGGTTGAGGGTAAGTAATCAGAGTTTCTGCTCATTCATTGGTTTCTGAAATGCATTATCTTCCTATTTGGACACAGGATGCAGGCATTGCCGCCTGGGCTATTTATTGCCTGCCCCTAGTTGCTTGTGAGTAGGTGGTGGTGAGCGGCTTTCTTGAACAGTTGGAGCCCGTTTGATGTGGGTTCACCCACAATGCTGTTCCAGGATTTGACCCAAGGACACTGATGGACCAATGATTTATTTCAAAGTCAGGATGGAGTGTGGGGTTGGGTGTGCATGTGTTTAGGGATGTGTTCATTCAGAATGGCTGTTGAAAAACCCACAATTCCTCTTTGGTTATTAATTTGCCAACAATTGCAAGACCATACATTTTACCTAATCCGATTTACTCTGAGGATGTGGCATAGACTTCTCAACCTATTGTAATCCCTCCAATATTGTTCACATTGTGAGGTTATGCAGGGCATTTCCAAAATTTTGACTCAACAGGGACCAAGGAACAAGAGGATATGTTCAAGTCAGACTTGGTGGTGATGAGACTTCCAATAGCTTATGGATAATGTCCTTCATGTTGTATAGGTCATGGAGCTCGGAGCTGAGCACTTGAAGAGGAACAGGAAAATGTTTGGAATTATACTGCGGCCATAAGGGTTAACATATGAGCAGTGGTTACGAAGACTAGACTTGTTTAATTTAAATAAATGTGAAATGCTGCATTTTGGACAGGCAAATCAGGGTAGAACTTATACACTTAATGGTAAGGTCGTGGGACGTGTTGCCAAACAAAGAGACCTTGGGGTGCAGGTTCATAGTTCCTTGAAAGTGGAGTTACAGGTGGACAAGATAGTACACTTGCCTTTATTGGTCAGTGCATTGAGAATTGGAGTTGGGAGGTCACGTTGCTGCTGTACAGGACATTGGTTAGGCCACTTTTGTAATACTGCATTCAATTCTGGCCTCTCTGCTCAAGGTAAAATGGTGTGAAACTTGAAAGGGTTCAGAAGAGATTCACAAGGATGTTGCCAGAGTTTAAGGGTTTGAGCTTTAGGGAGAGGCTGAATAGGCTGGGGCTATTTTCCCTGGGGCATCAGAGACTGAGGGGTGATCTTATAGAAGTTTATAAAATCATGAGGGGCACAGATAGGAGGAATAGCCAAGGCCTTCTCCCCAGAGTAGGGGAAGCCAAAACTAGAAGACATTGTTTAAGATAAGAGGGGAAAGATTTAATAGGGGCAACTTTTTCACAGAGGATAGTGTGTACATGGTATGAGCTGCCAGAGGAGGTGGTGGAGGAAGTTACAATTATAACATTTAAAAGGTGTCTGGATGTGTATATGAATAGGAAGGGTTTAGTGTGATTTGGGCCAAATGGTGGCAAATGGGACAAGATTTATTTCGGATATCTGGTTGGCATGGATGAGTTGTGTTGAGTTGTCTGTTTCTGTGCTGTACCTCTCTCTGACTGTATGTACACCCTAGGTTTTAGAACATTAATTGAATTGAGAGTCTTATGGTGGTTGCACATTTGCCAGAGTAGCTGATGTGATGAAGTCCAGTTTGCTTGTATCCATATGTGATATGCAGTTCTTGGCTGACTGTTATTGGCAGGAAGTTAGCTGGGGAAATTGTAACATTCAGGTTACCTTGATTACTCAATGCAGTACTTCCTTGGAACAAGAGTGGGGCTGGTTGTGAGATTTTCGATAGGCCATCTAGAACAATTCCATGGTCAGTTTCAGTCAGATAGTTGGAGTCAATTGCATAATAGTAGTGGAATAGGCTCCATGTAGGAAAAATGGTGCAGTTAGCTGTACTGATGAAAAGGCAATTGAAAGTCACTGGCTTTGTTTAGTTGGGGCTCAGGAAAAGGTCCCAGGATCAGTTTGAAAGCTCCATGTAGTTAGGATTGGCGAGAAGTCTTGGGGAAGTGGCATTAGATGGTCAGCTTCAGGGAGTTGAGGTTCTGTCCTGAAAAGGGTGCTCCTTATAGGCAGGCACTGATGATTTAGGACTCAGTAAAGTTCTAGGAGTCAATAGTTGCTGCCATGTGTTAGGGTTGGGACTCAGGAAGAGTCCTGGGAATGAGCAAGATTGGAACTTTGAGCATCCCAAGGGGATTACAGTCTTAGTGCCAGCTACCTGTCTGTAGACAATCTGGAATTGTGCCTATGAGTAGGTGCAGCAGTGCAGTTTGAAAAATCCAGAACCTTGGTTGTACCAGGGAAGGAGGTTCATGTACCAGAACATGAACTAGTATCGAGGCACTCCGCAATGGAATGGCTTTTAATGAAGTTCTGAATTTAGACAAGCCTTCAGTGGTGAAGAATTGAAATATCTTGTGAAATTTTAATGGGATTTGGAGACTTACAGGCTAGGTGGTTTTCTGAAAAATCTGTGAAATTAATCTTGACTATTTCATCTGCTCTGTGAGATGTTTGCTCACTGTTTGTCCATTACCCATATTTACCTCCTGTTACTTCTGGATGCTAGAATATAAGTTGCATTTACATTGTAGATTGTTTTGTTTATCTAACTTTGTTTAGTGATGTTTATTGTTGCTTATTCAAAGCAGTGGAAACTTGTGGCTTTATTTTCTTAGTAAGTAGCTGGGACCTCACACTCTTGTCTACGGGGAAAAAAAAATTACTAATCTCCAACCAAATTATATATCAGAGGATAGTAGGGGCATGCAAATAAAAATTCAAAATTTATTTGGATTTTTGTTGGGCAAGGTTTTAAGGATTGTGGAATCAAGTCAAGTGAATGGAGTGGAAATACAGAACAGCCGTAATTTATACAGGAGGGATTGACTGGCTCATTGCTGTTCCACAACCTGAAAGGGTTGTTGAATTAATCTTGGAAAGTTGCTCTAGTCCTTGCTGTTGATGGTACACAGTGCAGCAGCAGTTGCAAGTTGGGTACCGATTGAGCAGACTGACGTCAGTCGGATGGAGTTGTAATTCTTGTGCGGTGTGCTGAAGTAGTGAAAATGGAGCTGAATAAATAGAGATAGTAGGAACTGCAGATGCTGGAGAATCTGAGATAACAAGGTGTAGAGCTGGATGAACACAGCAGGCCAAG
>NC_063349.1:43021236-43030295 GCF_021869965.1 Rhincodon typus
CGTCAGCCTTCCTGCTCCTCCGATGCTGCTTGGCCTGCTGTGTTCATCCAGCTCTACACCTTGTTATCTCAGATTTTCCAGCATCTGCAGTTCCTACTATCTCTGAATAAATAGGATTGTTTTGCTGGTGTCAGACCACAAACAACCTTGAAATCTTTCAGCTTGTTGGGGGAGGTGAGCCCAGTGGCTGTGGTGTTGCCCACCTAGGAATCTCACTATTTATATGTGGTCCTACATGTGATTTCAGTCTCATACCTGCTATGATTGGCAACAGATACTGCATTCTGTAGAAACCTTGTAACCTGCTTGTGTTCTGGTTTGTTTGTGGCAAATGAATGGACTTGCTATTTTGTTCATGTGAAACAGTTGCACACAAGTGTTTTTTTTTTCAATCTTCTCCCAGTTGCTGCATATGAGTTTGAAGAGGTCGAAGGTGAATTCTTCAGAAGAACACATTTTGGGAATGCTTGACCCATTTGTGCAGCTATTGATTGACTGCCTCCAGTCCATGCATGTAAAGGTGAGCGCTGTTCACATCTGTACAGTTTATCTTGTGAAGCAGAACACTCACACCCACAAACTAAATAGACTCTTGCTGTTGAGGATGGACTTGTAATACAGCTTTAGCTAGCAACTCCCACCTCCTATTTTTTTAAAAAAAAGATAAATTCTCATTATTTGGATTTTCTTTGTTTTGGTTTTAATATTTTAGATTTCACTGCTGTAAGTCACTGTAAAATTCTTTCAGTTGAAAAAGCTTCCCTGTGTAAAATCACACAAATTCTGCATGTCACGGTGTGTTTTCACTTTTGAGGCAGACCAGTGTTAGGGGTCATCCGTCTAAGATAGTCACCAGTAAATCCGGTTAGGAATTCTTGAGGAACTTTGTCAGTTTTCAGAGAACGGGGAGGGACATAACATATGTTTGAGGGGAAGCTAGATAAGAAAGAAAGGTATCGAAGATTTGGGAAGAAGAGGGCTGTGAAGAAGAGCTAAGCATGTGCAAAAATCAGATTTTTTTTTTTTTAATTTGTGCCCCCACCATCACAGGTGCTTTGAGATAAACTTATTACCAGATCCTGATTTCTGACAGAAACAGTTAAAGATTCCAAGCTGGGTCATGATGACTTCATCACCTCTGCAGGCGGAGCACAGCCTGGATACACATGGTAGTGGCCGGAGGGGTCTGTCCACTCCAGGATAGATTTCCTGTTTGTGTCCCGAGCGCTCTCAGTCGGATCCACCAATGTCAAAGCTGGTGTTCTTCTCTGACCACTGCCTCCTGCTGGCCAACTATCACTACAGGACAACCAGCAGGCTGGCAAGGGTACGTGGAAGCTGAATGTGAAACTGTTGACCCCGGAAGATATCGAGGAACTCAAAAGGGATTACACAGGTTGGAGAACTGTGAAGCCCCTTTTTGAGTCTCCTGCAGACTGGTGGGAAACAGTGCAGGGGACCATCAAGGCTCTTCATCCCCGAAAGTGTTCAGAAGATGAGTGAGAGAGAGAGACGGGGAAAACTATCCAAACTCCAGAAAAGCATGCAGAACCTACTTCTGCTGAAGACAATGAGGGTCCATGTCAAGGAGGATTTCCAAGAGGTGAACAGCCAGCGAGCCTCCCTCTTTCCCTGAGAGGCCTCCAAGATAATCTTCCAGTCCAGGGTCCATTCTGTGGAGCAGGATGAGACATGTTCATGTTCCTTCTTCCAGAAGGTGCACAGGGAGAACACTGTGACCAGTAGGCTAACAGAAGAAGATGGCTTGGTAACATCATCTCAGTCTGACATCCTGAGTATCGGCAAATCCTTTTATGCCAGACTGTATGATATGAAGCCCACAGACAGAATGGCCTCCCAGTCATACCTGACCTCTATAACAGAGGGCACCACACAGGAGAGGCTGGACCGGCCGATATCTCTGGGTGAGCTGACCAAGACCCTCAAGCCTTTTGAAAAGAATAAAATTCCCAAGTTGTATGACAGCATGCTCCCGGCAGGTTGTGTGTGAATCCATGAGGAAGGATATCATCACCCTCATCTACAAGCGGAAGGGGGAGAGGGAGGAAATTAGAACTTGGCAACCAATTTCTCTGTTGAATGTGGTTTATAAAATCCTGACTAAGGTCGTTAGCAACTGGGTACAGTCTGCTATGGGATCTGAAGGTGCTAGGTATATGGTTTGGAGGGGTTAGGGCTAGGGCCAAAACCTGGGAGGAGCATATCGCCAAGGTGAGGCAGAAACTGGGCAGATGGGTGGACCTTTGCCTCTCCGTTGTGGGTAGAAACCTGGTCACCGGGTGTGAGGTACTCGGTGTGGTTGTTTACACAGACCTGACCTATCCCCTGAGCCTGCACCGTTGCAGTCACCTGAACCACCTTCCACTACATCCGGAGGTCAAAGATATCTGCAGGGACACTACATGCAAAGCTGTGGATAAGGAAGGGAGGAACGTACCCAATGCTGCCCTCATCCTAATGGCCACCTTTGTGTACACTCAGAACACAAACCCCAAGTGTCACTATATACTAAGTTCCACTTGTCCCCGATGTTACGAAGGATGGGCCTGGCCTCGTTGCATGGAATGCTCCAAGCAGTTGGGCAGTTCCGTACCAGCTGTCCCTCATGGAAAAATTTGTAAAGGAGAACACTTTAACCACAAGTCCATCAGGCAGTGGTCAAGACCGTGCAGGAAATGGAGAGGGTGGATTCTGTTGGGTGGCTCCCTGAGCAGACTGTCAAAGTTATTTGGCAGAAAGTCTCATTGCCAGAACTTCCCATCAAGCACTAAGGTGTAGTTTGCCTGCTGGTGAGAAGGACAGTACCCACCAGAACCTTCATTCACACCTATGCTCCACTGCATGTCTGTTCAAAAAAAATCAGGCCGAATGACCTGTTTCTGTACTGTTAATGCCTCATATTTCTTACAATCCTAATGTGTTTTTATTTTCTCTGAAGTTAATGGATTCCTTTTTACAAATATCTCTCATTCAACGGAACATGCATATGTAGATATTATAAGAACAAGAATCTATGCTGACTAATCCTGATGGCAGTACTGAAGGAGTGCTGCACTGTCAGAGGTATTGGCTTTCAAATCCAGCATTAAGCACAATGTTCTATCTGCCCTATTGGGTGGATGCAAAGGATCAAACAGCATTATTTCATAGAAGAGCCGGATAAGTTCTTGCTGGTGTATTAGTCGTCCACCATCACTCTAAAACCAATTATCTGATCACACATCGCATTGCTGTTTCTGGCAGTTTTCTGTGTGTGAACTGGTTTCCATGTTTCCTACTTTAACACCACAAACATGATTCATTAGTTGTAAAGTTCTGCAGTAAAAGCCTCTCTAAGGTCTTTATACAGCAAAGAGAACACTTCATTTATAAGAAAGACACCTACATTCATATCCTAACAGTGCACCTCAGCTAGAAATCACTTGTAAAGAAATAATTTGATATTTCCTTCCAGCATTGTAATATTGTGGACAGGATAAACATGGTTTACTGAGTGAGATTACATCTGTGAAATTGGCATTTTTGCTTAGGCATTCAGTATACTGGGTGTGGTGCTGTATATGTTGGGTTTCTGCATGAACATTAATTGCTGAGGTGTCAATTCTTTTCATCTACAGGTGATCACTTCTGCCTTGCAGTGCCTCACCTGGATATTGAAATTCCCGCTGGCATCCACAGAAACTCTGGCTGATCAGCTGACCCAGCAACTTTTTGTGTTACTGAAGGATTACGCCAAGGCTGGAGCAGCGAGGGGAGAGAACTTTCACCTGGTGGTGAACTGTTTCAAGGTAACATTTTCAATCATTAATATCACCTTCCAGTGGTTGGGCCAGTCATTTTAAGCCAGTATCCTGCAGTCACTGGAATCTCTTTCCCTCAGTTAATTTAATCAAACACCTCATTGATTTGATCTTTGCTTTTAGATCTCTTAGTCGGCTTCTGTGTTCAAAGGAGGACAATCCTTGCTTTTCCATGTGACTGAATTCTCTCGGTTACAATACCTCTTTCATAAGTTGCTTCTGTAGCCTGTTTTTATGCCAAGTATGCTTGCCATACTTCCTAAAGTCTGGAGTCCAGTCTTGGTGACGCCTAAGCAGTATTTTATGGGAATTTAATGTAATTGTTGTTCTTTATGCTGAACTTCTATTTATTTACTCATTATTTTTATTCATGGGATTATGGGCATTGCTGACTGAGACAGCGTTCGTTGCCCATCCTTACTGGTCCTCAAGATGGTGGTAGTGAGCTGCTTTCTTGAAACACTGCAGACGGTAGACCTATAGTGCCATTAGCTTCAGGATTTTGATCCACTGACACTGAAGGAACAGCAATATATTTTCAAGTCAGAATGGTAAATGGCTTGGAAGGACACTTGCAGGTGGTTGTGGTCCTTTCCTTCTGCTGCCGTTGTTCTTCTAGATAATCAAGGTCACAGGCGTGGAAAGTTCTGTTGGAAGAGCCTTGGTGAGCTACTGAGGAACATATTGTAGATGGTACACACTAGTACTAGTGTCTCACGCTAGTCAATGGGATACTTTGTCCTGCTCCTGCTTAATTCTCCATCAGTCGGCTGAGCAGGGTTGTTTTGTTGGCTGTTGTTTGTAATGGTTGCCTTGCTCTCCCTGGTGGCTTTAAGGACCACATCTCACTTTGACTGATCTCTTCATCAAAGTGACAGTTCATAAGGTATGATTTTTGAACTCATTTCCATACCTCTACAAGCCAACCCAGTAACTCACCACCTGACTCCCCAAGGCCTGTCTTCTATCTGTATGTCAGAAGTTAGGCATGTGATGGAATACTCTCCATTTGCCTGGATGAGTGCAGGTCCAACAACACTCAAGAACCTCAACACTGTCCATGACAAAGCAGCCCGCTTGATTGGCACCATGTCCATCACCTTTAACAGTCACTTCCTCCATCACTGACACACTCTGGCAGCTGGGTGTCCTATTTTGTATGAAAACAGGTTGCTGGAGAAGCTCAGCAGCTGTGGCAGCATCTGTGAGAATAATCAGAGTTAACGTTTCAGGCCCAGTGACCCTTCCTCGGAACGTCCCTCTGTTTTTGTTCCTGATTTACAGCATCTGCAGTTCTTTTAGTTTTTATGTACCATTTTGTATATGCAATGCCGTAATGGGCCACTACTCTTTCAACAGCATCATCCAGGCCTGAGGCCTGAGGCCTGAGGCCTGTACCACCAAGAGGAGAGTGAGCAGCAGATACATGCGAACACCACCGTCGGCAAGTTGCCGTCCAGGCAACTCGCCATCCTGACTCAGAAATATGTTGCTGTTATTTCAGTGTCACTGGGTCAAAATCTTGAACTTTATCCCCAATAGCTCTGATATGCAGTGCGTCCAGCTCACACTTAGTGACAGAGAAGGTTAAAAGAAGGTTTTTGAAGTGATAAGTTTTATGTGACATTTGGTATAAAATTACTTCCACAATAGTTAGTGCGTTGGTAATGATAATAAACAATTCTCAATCAGAGATTGAACATGTTTCCAGAGATTACCAGAATGGTTAATGATTTACCACCAGTAGACAATGTAGCACTGACTGGAATGCCACTTAAAGTAAGAAGTTAGTTAAATATTTCGCAAAGATATGGGAAACGCGAGGGAAAGAGTTTAAAGTCCATTTGAAAGAGCTGATACTGTGATGGACACCCAGTGGATTGAAAGGTTACCCCCACCCCTAACCCTTACGCTAGTTTCTCTGAATGTGGCCGACAACACACACAGTGGGCACGTTGGTGCCGTGATATGTAGAGGCCAGTGAAAGCTGCTCTGGATTCCAGGGAGCTGCTCACAGCCTAAAGTGAGTGACTTGATGTCAGCCTTCACTGCAATGTTCTAGTTTCTATGTTCTGAGCTGTGATTGGGTACATTCATTTAACAAATTGTTCTCATAAAATGTCAGTAAGTATTAAGTGAAATGAAATAGGTAGCGGAATTGGCGCTTTATAAGCGCCACCTTTATGATCAATATCATTGGTGATGGGAAGTAATTTGCATCCTTTGCCAGTCCGTCATCTGAGAATATGATGGTGGATTGTGTTAATATTTTATTTTTTACCATTCCACAGTCAATTACAATCCTCGTGAGGAACATGACGGGGCACACGATAACTGACAAACAGTTGCAGATTCTGTTGGGATATGCCGAGGAAGATATTTATGACTCATCGCGTCAGGCAACAGCTTTTGGACTTCTCAAAGTGAGTGAAGGTGGCAACAGCTACCTGAGTTTTTATAGCACTTTGAAGCTATCTGGAGAGGTGATGGTGGAGTGGTAATGTCATTGAACATGGGGTCAAATCCCACTCCGCAGCTGGTGGAATTTAAATTTGATTAATAAAACAAATCTGGAAGTGATAGCTAGTCTCCATAGTGAAGACCACAAAACTACCATTGGTTGTCATAAAAATTGAAGGGCTCAGAGAACAAAATCTGCCATCCTTGCCTGGTCTGGCCTATGTGTGACTCCAGATCCACAGCAATGCAATTGACTCTTGACTGCCATTTGAAATGGCTGAGCAAGCCACTCAGTTCAAGGGCACTTAGGGATGGGCAGCGAATACTGGGCATCTCCTAAAAGAATGAATTAAATACCCCAAGACGCATCCCATTAGAATAATCAGGCAAAATCTAATACTGAGCCATTAGAGGTTTTAGAGATAAAAGTTTTAAGAAACAGTTTCAAAAAGGAAAGAGAGCTAGAGGGGCTTACAGAGGAAGTTCTAGGGCTCAGGGACCATGCAACTGTGAGGGCACAGTTGCCAGTGGAGGAGCCAATGAAGTTGGGGAAGTCAAGGGGTACATTGGCAGACCACAGAGATCTTAGAGGGTATTGCGTTTGGAGGAGGTTACAGAGATTAGGGTAGGTGTGAAATTTTGGGATTTGAAAATGAGGAAGCAAATTTTCAGATCCATGTTTGTGTTGGAAGCAGTTCAGGGAAAGTTTACTCTGGAATGTGAGCAAAGATTAGACAGACTAGGCTTGAGTTGGAATTTTGAAGAGTAAGGGGCAAGTCAACCGAAACATGTAAGATCCTGATGTGAAGGGTGAAAATGAGAGGAAACCAGTTCTCTCTCGGAGTTTAAAATGGGATCTCACTCGGCACCACCTGTTCAATTAGAGTCAATGCCTTCTCTTGAAGGGGACTTTGTCTGTTGTGTGAGAAAGGAATGTTAAAGTGAGACTATGTCCATATACCATGCCTCGCAGTCTTGGGATATCACATGGAGCCTCAGGGTATGGGACAGTACTGAAGGAGGCCATTTGGCCAATTATTCCTGTGCTGTCTATTTGAAAGAGCTGTCCATTTAGTCCCACACACCCTGTTCTTGCTTCTAATTTAGCCCCATATATTTTTCCTTTCAAGCAGAGATCTGATTGCCTTTTAAAAGTTACTGAGTCAGTTTCCACTTTCCTCTTTTCTCTTATCAGAGGTTGACATTTTAAACACGATGTGGAGTCTGACTACAACATTTTGAACTTAAACTGTAGACTCACCCAAACTCCACGTTGGATTTGCGGCCTAATGCTTCTGTGCTGCATTCACTATGGCAACATGATCAATCCCACCTCAAACGCTGGCTGCCCAATTCCCCCAACTCTTCCTTCAGGATTAGTAAACCTCCAGTCCTCTGTCACTGTCTCAACCCTCCACCCTCCAATATCCCCAATCCACTTGGCCTTCCGTGGGTGTAGCTTCCAGTTTCCCAAATACTTGGGGAATTCCCTTCTGCCCTTTAAAAGGTCGCAATTCATGTTTCAAACCCCTCATTCAGTTTTTCGGGTTCAGACATCCCTTGCTGCTTTTTATCCTCACAGGCAATTCTATCAAGAAAGCTACTTGTTCCAGAGATGGATGAAGTGATGCAGAAAGTGGCGAAGCTTGCTGTGACTGGACAGAGTGAACCAGTTCGAGTGCAGTGTCGTCAGGTCAGTGTCAAACCCAGTGTCACAAGTTTCAGAGTTTCTCCTGTCGTTTACTACAGCACGCGCCATAGATCCCAATTCACCTTGAGGAAGAAATCCGTTGTGCTTGTAATTCCTATGAACCCCTGTGCTTTTTAATCTGTTCGGATCCTGTGCATTTGGGAATTCCAACACAAAGCAAAATCAAGTTCACTCTTGTTCATCTTCCACCATTTTGGTAGTCACATGAAACAACTAGAACAGAATTATTAACAAATCAGAGGGACCAGTCTCTATGAATCAGTCTACAAGAGAACCAGACACGAGGTGTGAAAAACGCCAGTAATACATGTACATGTGTGTGTTAGTGTATGACAATGCACATGCAGTGTACACATGAGTGTGTTGGTGTAAACATGCAGGTGTATGTGTGTGCATGTGCATGTGCGTGTGCGCGCGTGTTGGGGAGGTGTGTGTATGGTGGGTTTGGGTACGTGTGGGTGTGCATCTCTGAGTATGCCGTACTCTTTGTGTTTCTGTGTCTCGAATGGGTTTCTGCATAAATAATTTTTTTTGTATATTCTAACACCCCAAATCTGTTGTAATCATTTCATCTGTTTGCTTCCTTGTGTCAGGTTTATTTGAAGTTCATTCTGGATTATCCCCTAGGGAGTAAGCTAAAGTCTCACCTCGAGTTCATCGTGGCACAGCTTTCGTAAGTCTTATTTCATCTGTGACTGTTAGTTCTTCATAAATTTGTTTCTTGAAAGAATGGATTCCATTGCAACCGACCCAAGAGGGTGGGGACCCAATCCAGTAATTGTTGAATTGTGGCTTGTTGGTTAATGCATAAGCTTTTAGATTCAAGTGGAACATATGGTCAAGACTGCCAGTCCCAATGGAGTATTAAGCATTTGCAGGATGAGAGTGGAACCAGTTCGGCCAGAGGCTGAATACTGAGGGAGTGCCGCACTGCTGGAGGGTCAGTGCTGAGGGAATGCTGCATTGTTAGAGGATCACGACTGAGAAAGTGCCACACTGTCTCGGGGTCAGTGCTGAGGCAGTGCCACACTGTCTCGGGGTCAGTGCTGAGGAAGTGCCGCACTGTC